>NC_135373.1:112317064-112632277 GCF_049243985.1 Paroedura picta
TGGTCATATTGGCCTATGTAATAATTTTTTATGTGGGACACATCTTCTGGCGTGCCTTGTCAAACAAAAATGATTTCCGTATTCCCGCTCACGGAGCACAGCAGACGATGTAGAGGGCCCGGCTAGTGACTGTGCCAAGCCTGGGGGCCTAGCTAGCCACTGCACGCCCATCAGGGGCCAAAGCACTGGCGGAGGCCCAAGGAGAAGGTAAGCAGAAAGAGTAAGGGAGGGGGGGAGTGAAGGCAGTGTGTGTGTGTGTCTACTTGGGTGGGTGGGAGGTGGGGAAACCAACAGGTAAAGGGAGAATTGAGAGAGTGGGAAGGGAAGGGAATCTGTGCATGTGTGTTTGCAAGTGAGGGAGGGGGAAGGAACCAAGGAGGTAGTTGGGAAACCAGCAGGTAAGGGAGGAAATGAGGGGGAAGGGAAAGGAGTCTGTGTGAGTGACCAAGTAGCCCCAGAGCAGGTATGTGTCCTACATATCCTCTGAGACTCAGACCTTCAGCAGATTTATTTAATAGGTAAAGGTAAAGGTATCCCCTGTGCAAGCACCGGGTCATGTCTGACCCTTGGCGTGACGCCCTCTAGCGTTTTCATGGCAGACTCAATACGGGGTGGTTTGCCAGTGCCTTCCCCACTCATTACCGTTTACCCCCCAGCAAGCTGGGTACTCATTTTACCAACCTCGGAAGGATGGAAGGCTGAGTCAACCTTGTGCCGGCTGCTGGGATCGAACTCCCAGCCTCATGGGCAGAGCTTTCAGACTGCATGTCTGCTGCCTTACCACTCTGCGCCACAAGAGGCTCATCTATTTATTTATTCATCTATTTATTCATCTATTTATTTAATAGGCCCAGCCAAAATGACAGAATACATTATGCTAGCTTCTGAGAACTTTTGATCAGACCAGGGTGTAGCAAGATTGAAAGTGGAAGGAGAAGGAGATTTTCCAAGATTTTAATACCTTTTCTTACCAGCGTTTGTCATTAGATGCCGACGAGCTCACAGGCTTCTAGCTTAGTTGCTGAAGGTGTTAGATTACAGCTCTTGCATTGTGGGGAGAAGAAGGAAATGGTGTTGGGGGACATCTCAGAGCCTGGCAAGGCTAGTGTCACTCAGAAACCCATGTGGGAAGCGTAGTTCTCCTTGCAAGTGGATGGAAGCACTTGATAGTCTGTATTTTAACTATGGTTGAGATGAATTTACTGGTGTTCACAAGGTATGTCAACATGAAGTTAAATCAGGTTATGACCTTGTATCAGCAGTATTTTCCCAGTCTCTTCCCATCCCGTTGACAAAGCTCTCTCTTTCGGCTGACGTTGGGTATTCATATAATAGAAGACAAAGTTGTGAAGAGTCATATTGACCCACACAAATTCCAAAACAAGAAACAAAATCCATGTAATATGAAGAACAACACTAACGCCCAGGGTCCTATGTTCTCAATGTGGAAAATCTGCTTTATCCCTCTCCATTAAAAAAAACATTCATACCACTTAATCTGATGAAGAGTTCTGATGAGACCTAAAGTTTTGCACAATATTTTGTGTCCTTTCAGTTGACCCTATTCAAAGGTAGTAGGTGGATTTTGCTTCTGGGTTAAAGTCTGGCCCCTGCACGACTCCTATTCATCCTGCTCATAATACAGCACATACCTCTCTATTCATCCTACTGACAGCGCAAATGCTTAGCTTCTTCTATAGGCCTTTAGTCCGGCTGTCTGCTTCTGTATTAGCCTAAGTGCATAATAATTGCTATCAGAGATTCCCCCCCCCACACACACACACACACATACATATTCAGCCGTGGTGCTGTCTCCAACTTGGCAAAGCTTTAATCATGCAGGAAGCTGAGGACTGATTGCCAGCAGTGCTAATTAAGCATCATTAGGTATATAGCGCATCATACTCCCCATTTGAAGAGCATTGTGAGCATGAGCTCGCTCGGTGCTTTATGCCTTGGGTGAAGGACCGGCTGCACATCTTCCAAAGTTGCTGGCGGCTGCAAGTTCTCCAGCAGCGGATGTGCGGTTGCTTGGCAACTTGGAAATGAAGCTGGAGTTGCCCAATGCAGATCTGTTACCTTTCTCACTCTAGCAGCTCAGCTAGGTGGGCAGAAATAAGCATGCAGGTATGTTGATTTCTGTGAAGTTGGAGGATAGTCTCAGCTGGCCAGGAAGCCCGTGGTCCTTGAGCAGCAGCGTTCGCTGGCAGGGGCTCATGGGAATTGTAGTCCATGGACATCTGGAGGGCCGCAGTTTGACTACCCCTGTCCTTGACAAATGGTTAACAAGCAGAGGCCAATTTGCAAGAGTCAAACTAATCACCTGCAATTTTAGGAAAGTGAGCCTGCTTTTGGAACATGGATTATGATGCTGGGCCTTGTGATGTTAGGTCAGCCCAGTTCTGAGAGGGTAGAAGAGGGAACGTGGGAATACTCTTGTCAAGAAATGTTGCGTGATTTTAGTACCTAGATGGCCATGCTTTGGAACAGAGGTAAGAACTGGGGCAGGAAAAAAACCAAGGAGATAGCCTGTTGTAGCACTGTGGTACTTGAAAGACTAACAACATTTATCCCAGTACAAGCTGTCAGATACTAACTCCATGGTGAAGGAAAGTGCCATCAAGTCACAGCTGACTTATGGCAACCCCATGAGGTTTTCAAGGCAAGAAATGTTCAGAAGTGACTTGCCATTTCTTTCCTCTGCATCTCAGCTCTGGTATAGCCAAGTACTAGCCAGGGTTGACCCTACTTTGGTCCTAGGATCTGATGACAGTGGGCTATCCTATCTGAAGATATGAGCTCTGTCTTATGAAAGCGCACACTATAAAAGATTTTAGCCTTCAGGGTGCCACTGGTATTCTGTTTTGGTTTTTTGGCAGGATAAAAGTTGTTGTCTAGAGATTGCATTGGGCAGTCTTCCATTCTTGTCATACATATTTACCACTAGAATGTGTGTGTTTTAACCTACTTGAATGAATCCCTAGTCACTAATTCTTCTTCATTGCTGTTTGTTTTAATACACTAATTGAGGGTTAGCTGGTATGGGTTATGCTTCAGGTGACTTTCTAAACCAAACTGACTTATTTTTAGAACAAGTGTGATATGACCAAGCAGCTGGGACCATGTTGGGATTTGGTGAGAACTTTACTCAATTCAAGGGGAAAGCATCCATCCAAAAAGATATTTAGGAAAAACATAGCGCCATTTCACCTGGAACATTGGAAGTTTGACAGTGCTCTAATCTCCAAAATAACTATCAGTTCTATGTGGATTGAAACTGGGAATTATGGTTCCCAAACCTATAGTGACTGTCAACCAGAGGTGTTTCTGAATGAAGATGATGGGTGGACTGTGATAGCACCAGTTAAGTCAGGACTCTTCCTGGCGAAAAGATGTCTTATAGTTTCTTCTTCTTCTTCTTCTTCTTCTTCTTCTTCTTCTTCTTCTTCTTCTTCTTCTTCTTCTTCTTCTTCTTCTTCTTCTTCTTCTTCTTCTTCTTCTTCTTCTTCTCCAAATTTATTTCCCGCCACTCCTGAAACCAGCTCGTGGCGGAGCACAATTGTCCATAATAAAACCCCAATAAAACCCCCTGGGGCGTAAAAGTCATATAACAAGAAATCAAAACCTCCAAAGAACAGGGCCATGTATCCCAACTTCCACTCCCCCCAGCAATATCTAATAGAGGAAGTGGGAAGAGGGGGCACAAATGACACATAGCCAGGCTGCTGCTTAACACAGTAGATTGAAGTTCAGGGTCAACTACTTCAGAATCACGCCGTTGTATTTTTAAGCTCCTGCTCACTTTGTTCAAACGGAAGTTCTGTTCTAAATCACAAACTTTATTTGGATCTTGCCTCAGTTTCCAAAAAGGCTTCTCAAGTAGCACAAGAATGGAATGGGGAGGGCCTTTGCTGGAGCAACAGATGCCCACAGCTGTCTTGGTCGTCCTGCCTGGTCACATGGTTGTATGTTCCAGGTTAAAAAATATCTTACTTTCCACACATTTCCCTACGGAAGGAAGTGCATACAGCTCAATGAGGAATTTCCTTTGAGATAGTGGGGACTTTGGAATGAATATTGGTATGTAGATTTATATAACATGAGGCGTTATTATAAATATAAAGCCCAGCTGGATATCTACACCAGAAACAATGTAAAATAAAGCGCCAGGCAATATCTGCATTGAGGAACAAGTCTTTGAAATGAAGATTGAGGTGGAGGTTCAAGACAGTATGCGGTTCAAGAACGAACTCCCGCCTTTTTCCCAGGGGGCTGGAAAAGATGTAAAGCACAGCGCCGTCTGGTATACGGCTGGAGAGTGAAGAGTACAAGGCATTCATATGCTTTTAGAATGCTGTCTTTTGGATGCTCTGTCTGTGATGGACGGGCCTTGTTTCCTATGCTTGTACTTTGCAGCTTAATCCTAGTTTAGAATCCTGGTTTACTAGGTGGGAAAGCAATAGCCAATTAGCTGTCTGCTGTCTGCACTTGGAAGGCACACCAAATTAGAGTTTGGATGAAGACTTCACCAGCCGGGAAGTCTCAGTTGTACTCTGTGCGTGCAGGTAAGAGGAAAGAAGCATTTAAGGTAGACAACAAACCCTGTTCGTGCTCCTTGAGGGCAAACCAAGTTGTGATCTGTGAATGCAGCCTTTATTTCAGTTTCAAAACTGTTGACTCCTGCCCTATTTGTTCTTAAAGGGAGAGGAAAGAATGCAAGATAGGTTATAACAAACAAAGGATCTATAAGGAATCTTACCTCCCTTGTTTCTCCTTCCCTTGCTATCTTTGTATCCCCTTTTGCATTCCCTGCAGCTTTTTCTTCTTTCCTGCTTCCTACCCCCCCTCCACTTTTCATATGTCACCCTCATTTGCTTCTTGCCTTGCTTCCTCCCCTCTTGGAGCATCCCCCCTGCTTCCTAGTCTTCCTTGAGTCCCTCCATTCCCTCCACAAATGGTCCTTCTCGTCCTCCTCCCCTTCCCGTTGTATTGAAACTTCCAAGTGAAACTGCAGCATCCATTTAGGGTTACCTAAGCAACCCCTGACAACATCATGGCACGGCATGCAGTTGCTTAGGTAATCCAGAATGGCTGACAGGATCTCATAAGGTAATTGGTTTGGGTGGGGTCATACAAGCCATGTAGTCCAATCTCAATGCAGGATCAGACTAAAGCATCCTCGATCAGTGTCTTTTACGCTTAGAAACATTTTATCCCCTGTGGGTTTTTTTAAATTAACTTTATTTTTTAACTAGGAAAAGAGCCCATTGTAAAAGAAATACAATGGGCGCTAGAAGGTGGGGGCAGAGGGAGGGATAGGGGAGGGGAGGGCAGCGCGCGGGAAGGAAGCAGACCTTAAAGCGGAGGCGTCGTTGAGGGCGGACGACGGTGGCGGGGTGTCCTTGGCTCCTTGGCGGGTCCTTGATGGCCATCTTCGACTGCGGGCAGGTATTCCGGAGCTCTGTTGTCGCTAGGTAAGGGAGTCCCCGCCAGGCGCGTGCAGGGCTGCTGGCGGGGACTCCCTTGCTGGTGGCCTGACGCCTCGGGGACTTCGCTTCGCGCCTGCCGATTGGTCCCTCTGATTGTCCGGAGGAAGGGGCCAATCGGCACCCTTCCTCATCCCGGACACAGCCCGCCTTCCAAGGGATTACTGTTTTATTTAGTCCATGGCGCCCGCGGTGCTGCGGGCTTGTGTTAAGATAAGTATATATATTTTTGCTGTAAACCCGTAATATCCCGCAAATTTGCAGGGAAATCTTCCTTTTCTGTATCTGACCCCATTGTGTGGATTTTTTGATCCTCCCTCTAGGGCCAGGTTCAGAACTAGATATATCGATACAACGTCTGAAACAAAAACTCTTGAACGTAGTGCTTTATTAAGCACAGGTCATTGTCATACTGTAGGTGGTGATCACTTTTTACAAAAGACATAAAGCATAAAAGGACCGCTGCCGTGTTGGAGCAACCCAATGAGGTATTGCTGAGCCGTCGCGTGGGTTGTTGCAAATCTGGAATCGCACAGCGGGGAGCCCGTCCTGTTTTAAAGTAAACTTCTCTGCGCAAATGTATTGGTCTGGAAAAACTGTTTTTCCCCTGTGCCAAGCGCAGATGTGTAGTCTAAGTCTACCTTGAAAGGCTCATTCTTTTAGGGAATGCAAACTGAGCTGTGTCTAAACCAGAGTTCACGAGTGGTTGATATTCTGGAATGGTGATAACGGTTATAAACCTTTAAGCTTACTTGCAGCGAAGCAATAAAGACAAATCACCACAATAGACATCTTTGGCAGCTTGCCAGCTGTGCTGTAGCAGGCCGCGGGGGAAAGGGAGGGTGCTGTTTTGCTGTACTGCTTTAGAAAATGATGCCACAAAGCCGCGTGTACTGTCGAGAGGTGAAAGTTTATACCCTAAGGCAGAGGTAGTCAACCTGTGGTCCTCCAGATGTCCATGGACTACAATTCCCAGGAGCCCCCTGCCAGCGTTTGCTGGCAGGGGCTCCTGGGAATTGTAGTCCATGGACATCTGGAGGACCACAGGTTGACTACACCCGCCCTAAGGTACCTTTTAAAAGACTTGCTGCTCTAGCACAGTGGTCCCCAACCTTTCTGAGGCTGGGGATCGGCAGGGCAACTGCCTTGCCCGCGCATCACGCATGCGCGGCCGAAATAACGCATGCGCTGCACTTTCGCGCATTCGCGCATGTGCGATTTCGGCCGTGCATGGCGCATGTGCGCATGTGCGGCGTGGCCCTGATTCTATATCCCTGCCCTCCCGCAGTAAGAAGCTTCCCGAGCCGCAAGCTTGCAGCCTGGGAAGTTTTTTACTGCAGGGGGGGGCGGGGAGAGGGAGCTGCGGCCCGGCACCATGGCCTTCGCGGCCCAGCACCGGGCCACGGCCCGCAGGTTGGGGACCACTGCTCTAGCAAGTTCTCTGTTTGACAGTCCTGTGTGTGACGCCCTGCTGTAATACGATGAAAGGATAGTCACCTTTGATGGAAATAAATAATGGCTCATCATTACATCGCATGCATATTATATGTGCAAAAGGAAAGAAAGATGGATGTGGGGAGGCTCAGTTTCTGGCGATGCCCTGAATGTTTAGTGTGCTGCTGGAAATGCTTTCTTACTTAATTATAAGTGTTTCTCTCCCGTTCACTGCAATGTTGCTTATCAGCCGCATTATGCCTCCTTCAGTGCCATTCCCATGAATTGGGGAAGGTCATAGCTCAGTGTAGAAGCACCTTTTTTGGATGTAGAAGGTGACAGGTTTAATCTATGGCAACTCCAATGGGAAAAAAAGACCTCTGTAGAGCTGAGAAAGACCTTCACCTCCAGATAGCTGCTCTGGGCAGGCAGTGTTGACTCAATTGTGTTGGACCAGTGGTGTGGATGGCTCTATATAAAATGTCTCCCTGTTATCATGTTTGAGTACTGCTCCCAAACTGAGGAAAGAGGGCGAAGCACAAGAAATGGGCCAGCTAGGCAATTAGAGGATGTAGTAATTGTATGGCTGCGAAAGTTGGACCATAAGGACGGCCGAGTGTCAAAGAATTGAGGCTTTTGAACTCTGGTGCTGGAGAAGACTGTTGCGAGTCCCTTGGACTGCAAGGCGAACAAACTGGTCAGTCCTAGAGGAGATCAGCCCGGACTGCTCCTTAGAAGGCCAGATCCTGAAGATGAAACTCAAATACTTTGGCCACCTCATGAGAAGGAAGGACTCCCTGGAGAAGAGCCTAATGCTGGGAGCGATCGAGGGCAAAAGAAGAAGGGGACGACAGAGAATGAGGTGGCTGGTTGGAGTCACTGAAGCAGTAGGTGCAAACTTAAATGGACTCCAGGGAATGGTAGAGGACAGGAAGGCCTGGAGGATCATTGTCCATGGGGTTGCGATGGGTCGGACAGGACTTCGCACCTAACAACAACAAGTAATTGTTCACTTTTCCAGGAGATGACTGAGCAATTGGATTCTATCTCTTGTGAGTTCTAACTGCAGCTACCTGTCAGCAACCAAAGAATGCTTATTTCCAGTTGAATCATCTCAGGTCATTTTATTTCTGTCCATATCACAGTTGGCGTTACCAACACGGAATGTTACTGCTTTGACTTATGTTATTGCTTTGGCTTATGCTCATTTGTCTCGAGTTGCAACGGTATTGTACATTGACACAGGCAATTACAACTCAAGGTTTGCAATGTTGAAATTTTTTCAGCTGCTTTAAAAACATACATTGTTGGGGATTTTCTAAGGGGAATTGGTGCGTGGAAGTTTCTCCAGGTGTGGCTTCAGATTTGGTGCGCTGCCACAGTGCCTGCTAAAAATGAGAAACAGCAGTTTGCATTCAGATGTGTGGATGTCATTTCATGGTCAACGAGTCAGCATATGCTGCATTTTCCCCTTGACTCAGTATACAGGTAGCTGTTAGCTTGTATTTCTCTCTTTCCAGTAAATTTGCCATAACTTTTTAGCATGGTAGATGTCATACAGCTTTATTTCTTCTTACCTATGTGAATTTCCAAATGTGTTTACATTTTTTCATTTGTGCGGAACGCAACAGCATTTAACTTAGTTTTTCCCCCATCTGCATTTTTCTTTTGTACCCAACCATTTTGGCAGCTTCATAGTATGCCAGAGTGTCTCCTGAGCAAAATAGAAGACATCAGGGTATGTCACTCCTCTGTTCTGGAGACTGACAAATCTATCATCAGATGCACACTAGCCTTCCAGTAACTCCTCTTCTCCATGGATCTACATGGATCCACAAGCCTCCACAGAAGGACCATTTTAATGAATTGTCAATTGCTTTCATGGCTGGAGACAACTGGTTGTTGTGGGGGTTTTTGGGCTGTGTGGGTGTGGTCTGGTAGTTTTAGTCCCTGAAGTTTCCCCAGTAAGCCTGTTTATGCACTGGGAACTTCATTGCCCCAGCTCTCGTGCAGGAGCACAAATGAGGCACATCGGGCCAAATACTCCCCCATGTGGGTGCAGGAAGAGGTGGGGCAACCTGCCACAACTAAAACTCCAGCCTGCAGCCCGCCATGAAACCTCCAGTGCATAAACGGTCTAACTGTGGCTGGCATCTTCAGAGGTAGGGCACAGCAAGATGGGAATCACACACTGTATACTCTGGCATGGAGAGATTTCCATCTTGCCATGCCCTACCTCTGAAAATGCCAGCCGCAGTTGCTGGCAAAACAGCAGGGACTAAAACTAGCAGTGACACAGCCCAAAAAACCTACAACAACCAACTTAATGCTTTCTTCATCTCTGCCAGAGTCCTGGTTGGGAGTATCCATGTCCTGAAAAAAATTATTGGACAATAACAAAGAACATTTCTGAACCCAGACAGGAACAAAAGAGGCTATCTAGTACAGATTTCTGGAGAACCCATATTATGCTGTGACAGCCCCACAGTGGTTACCAACATCTGCAAAGTCTTGAATTGCACTCTCAAAGAGGTGTGGATGTTGCAATAATTGTGTGCCATCAAGTCACAACTGACTCTTGGCAACCTCAGAATCATGGGGCTTTCAAAGAAAAATATGCGCAGAGGTGGTTTGTCATTGCCTTTCTCTACATAGCAACCTCAGTCTTCCTTGGTGGGCTCCCATTCATGGCCAACCCTACTTAGCTCCCAGTTGTTAAATCTGAGGCTATCTTCAGCAGCTCAGCTGGGCAGTAGCAGAGATATCAGTATTGTAACAGGGTTTCTATTGTGCCTTGGGTAATTCAAGACAAAACGGGCTGCATTCTGTGATTGACGCCTTTAGAAATTAGATGGAATTTTGCAGTCTGTTGTACCCTCACCTGGGTTGATGCTGAGCAGACCACCTAGCCATCTGTTTTCACTCCAACATTCAGGTAATCTGAATTATATCAGAGGCTCCAGTGCTTCATATGGAAGCTTCTTTCTTGGGTAACGGTGAGGAAAAAGACCTTATGGTCCTTCCTACGCTACAATTCTTGCTGCTAAATCAGTCTTTGTAAAATGCTACGTTGGTTTTAGGGCACAAGAGCAGATAACCAATTAACCTATTGTCTGTTACTGAATATAGAATTATTAAGCACATTGAGAAACAAAGCTTGTTAAGGGGAAATCAGCATGGTTTCTGCCAAGGCCTGCCTCACCAGTCTTTTGGAGTTCTTTGAAAGGGTTAACAGACATAAGGATGATCAGATAGACATGGTTTACTTGGGATCTCAGTTGCTTTTGAGGTCCCTCGCCAAAGACTTCTGAGTAAATTTAGCTGTCATGGAATAATGGAAGAATAAGATGAATGTTCTAGGAAGCCACATTGGGAAGGTGTTGGCCTATGTTCCTTCTTTGTTGGCCTGCTAGGACAATTAGTAATGGCCAGTGTGTGAAACTTGATGCTGGATTAGATGAACCACTAGTGTAATCCAACAGGGTGTCTTTCACGGTTATGATATTTTTGAAGAAATGTTGTTTGCCGAGCAGTAAATATACTGTAGCTCAGTGGTATCGCGTCTGCTTGGCATGCAGAAGGTCATAGGTTCAATACCTAGCATCCCCATTTAAAAGGATCAGGTAGAAGATGATTTGAAAGACCACTATCCAAAATTGTGGAAGACCACCACCAGTCAGAGCGGACAGTAGCGACCTTCATGGACTGATGTTCTGATATAGTATACGGCAGTTTCATGCATTTGTCTGTCCAAATTCTTGCAGATCTCCTTTAAACCCGTGGGTTTTTTAATATATAGTAGGAATAAAGAAATTTGCTATGTATAAACTGACCTTCTTTGTGAGACAAGTTGGGGGCAGGGAAGAGTTGAGCTATTGTTGTGAGTTGCAAAATCGTGTCCAACCCATTGGGACTCCATGGACAATGATCCTCCAGGCCTTCCTGTCCTCTATTATTCCCCGGAGTCCATTTAAATTCGCACCAACTGCTTCAGGGACTCCATCCAGCCACCTCATTCTCTGTCGTCCCCTTCTTCTTTTGCCCTCGATCGCTCCCAGCATTAGGCTCTTCTCCAGGGAGTTCTTCCTTCTCATGAGGTGGCCAAAGTATTTGAGTTTCATCTTCAGGATCTGGCCTTCTAAGGAGCAGTCCGGGCTGATCTCCTCTAGGACTGACCAGTTTGTTCGCCTTGCAGTCCAAGGGACTCGCAAGAGTCTTCTCCAGCACCAGAGTTCAAAAGCCTCAATTCTTTGACGCTCGACCTTCCTTATGGTCCAACTTTCACAGCCATAGATTGCAACTGGGAAGACTTGAGCTATATATTAAAGAAAATACCTTGACTATCAGGTGGTACCGTCTTTTAAAATGAAACCCGGGCAAATACTATTTATTTAATTAATTTATTTATTATATTTATATATATGGAGACTGGTTTCCTGCTAAGTTTTCCCACATGGTCCCTGACAGTGTTCTTATTTGTATTTAAAACTAGCAATGTCTGGGTTCATTTAAACTTCATGAAATTGCCCTCTGACTTTGTGTTCCGAATACTTTTCAGCAAGGGGCTCGCAGGTGTCCTGGGGCACCATCTGGGAATTCTTTCTGGGAAGAATTAAAATGCCAACGCCATTATCCCACACTTTTTGTCGTTGTTGTTATCGTTCCGTATTTTATTTTTACAAGGCTAGAATGTTCTGTGGCGCGACGCCTGCAAAAGCTGTAGCTTTCGTCTTTTTTGCGATGTGTTAAGTATTTTCGATACCTCAAACAGATTCCAGGAATGATGTCTTAAAGTTGGGTCTCAAGGCAGTTATGGCTGTGAAACATAAATGATTCTTTTTGTCACAAGAACCAGGCGTTTCAAAGCGTTGCTCGCAGAGGCGCACTTTGATGCCTGGGCCGAAAAACAGCCGTGGCCCTGAACTAAATTTTCATGGGACTCCCGAGCCCCATCTAGGTATGGGTTACCTCATTCTTTTCGGTCCTGGAAAGTATTCTATGTGCTTCTCTGCGGTTCTTTAGTAGTCCACAACCATGGGCAACATGACAAAGAGCCAGGCAGGGAACAGCATCCCTTGGTGATGACCTTCTCGAGTTCATTGAGGGTTCACAAGGTTGGGTCTTCAGTCTGCGGCTGGACGTTGCTCACAATGAAGACCCTATATGCCTGCTCCAGAATTTCTGTGTAATGGGATATGCATATGGTGGCTAAAATAAACATGCTCATGACCGTTTGAAAAAATGCCATAATGCCAGATATTGCCATGACCTTGCATATACAAAGTGCTTCTTCTCGCCATCAGGTAACAAGACCGCCTAACAACATGCGCTGCTATGCACGGCTCTGACCCCTGGCACAAAATACAGTCGGATGTTAGAATCATAGAATCATAGAGTTGGAAGGGGCCATACGGGCCATCTAGTCCAACCCCCTGCTCAATGCAGGATCAGCCCAAAGCATCCTAAAGCACCCAAGAAAAGTGTGTAGAATACTGTAGAATTCATCAAGTCTCTTCTAAACAAAGCTTTATGATTTGTGTTGAGGCGGGACAAGATGAACCCTGGACTGGATCATGGAAGGAATTTGTGAGGTGACGGGGAATGGGCTTCTGGAAGCATCTTTGAGATCTCTTCAGATTTCTGAACTATAGACTACGGAGGTCCGTTCCCTTGAGAAAATGGCAGCTTTGGAGGGTGGACTCTGGCATTTTACCCTACAGTAGTCCATTCCCAAACACGAACCCTACAATTTCCTAACCCATAGCTGGCAACACTGTTGACCCCAGGTGAACTGGTTTCTCATTACAGAACTTTCCTGCTTATGGGTTATTTTAACAGAAAGAGATAATTAGAAAACAAGTCAGCAGCAATATACCTCCTGCAGTATTTGGCACAAGAGCAAATCATCGTAGTGGTTTCTGTCATACTCAGGAAGGACATGGGGAACATGAGAAAATAGTTCTCTGTGCACAGGGTATGTCTTTGGCTTTATGGAAAACGCTCAGTTGAGGGAGATTGCCATTTATTTTTAGTTCCCACTGAAGTGAAGTTCCTTTCGTATCTCCTCAGTGCTAATGCCACAGCCTGCTCCCCACCCCTTCCACCAGTGAGAATTCTAGAACTTCTTCAACGTAAAATATATTTAAAAAGCTGCAGCATGTTTTTCTTCTCCTTTTCATCATGCCCTGTGGTTTAATATCTGCCTACAGAGGGGTTCCTTGCGGCTGCCGAGTTGAAATAATTCTGTCAACACTGCGGTCATCTAAACACCCTGGGAGAGAGGTTTAAAATGGTGCAGCTCTCGGCTGGGCCTTTACCTGGATCCCTTTGCTGCTCAGACCAACAAAGAGGCTTGATCTAGACGTTTTTATGACTTCTTAATAGCAAGTGAAAATTAAGAGACTTGTAACAAAACTCAGCACCTGTTCTTGGAGCTGGGAAAGCAGCCAAGCGCGAACTCAAGCCGGATGGGTTGTTTTGGCGGCTGCGATGTGGGGGGGGGGGGTATGGTAGCTCAGAACTGGGACGATGAAGGGTCTGTTTATGGGTGCCAGCCTAAGTCCTCAGGGACCAAGCAAATGTAAAAACTGTCTTTGGGTAGATCAGGCTTTCTCAACCAGGGTTCCGTGAAATCCTGGGGTTTCTAGATGGCCCTGGAAGGGTTTCCTGAATGGGTGGGAGTTAAGTAATTTTCAATATTTGTTAAATATTTCTTGGGCGATATGACCATTCATGGTCATGTTGATCCACCCCAATGGCCAATGATGGGCCTGGAGGGGGTAGGAAGGGAAGGGGCCCCCACTGGGCGTGTACACAGCTATACTTCCCAAACATATTCTGCATACTCGCACCACGTCTGGGGTTTCTTGAAGCCTGAAGAATGTTTCAGGGGTTTCTCAATGGTAAAAAAGCTGAGAAAGATTGGGGTAGATGGTAGGGAATTAACTGAGGTGAAATACGTGGATGGCCGCCGACCATGTGGGTGCTGAACTCTGCTTCCTGGTCAAAAGAGGATCACCAGACATAGTCATGTGCTTGCTTTCTAACTGCATGAAGCCAGAGAGTTTCATATGGTGGTCCCCTAGAGAAGCTTACAAGTCACTCCCTCATCTCAAGGAACCTCTGCTGCTGTGTTCCCAGAATATACACACACACAAGCAAGGTTTTTTTTTGTGTGTGTGTTGTGTTCCCTGTAAGTCCTTTCTCTTGTCCTGACGGTCTAATCTAACTGAAGAGAGGCTTTAACATTTTGCTTCTGTGACATTCTGGGACGCACGGTGGCATTTGTAGCTTCATGTAAACTGGTAGCTAAAAATATGAAAATAGTACTGGCTGCTTGGTACTGAGGTAGAAGAAGAAGAAGAAGAAGAAGAAAAAGAAGAAGAAAAAGAAGAAGAAGAAGAAGAGTTGGTTCTTATATGCCGCTTTTTCCTACCCGAAGGAGGCTCAAAGCGGCTTACAGTCGCCTTCCCTTACCTCTCCCCACAACAGACACCCTGTGAGGTGGGCGAGGCTGAGAGAGCCCTGATATCGCTGCTCGGTCAAAACAGTTTTATCAGTGCCGTGGCGAGCCCAAGATCACCCAGCTGGTTGCATGTGGGGGAGTGCAGCATCGAACCTGACATGCCAGATTAGAAGTCCGCACTCCTAACCACTACATCAAAATGGAGGAAACAGGGAAATAGTCATGGCTCAGTCTCAGAGAACCAGTTTGACATGCAAAAAATGTGGTAGCTCCAGTTTTAAAAATAAATAAGTGCTCAGGGACTCTGGGAAAAGGCCTTTAATGCCTGGGATCCTGACTTAAACAGTACTGAATTAGCTGGGCCCGTAGATATCAAGTCTGTTCTGATAATGAAAGGGCATCGACAGGCAATTGTGCTTTTAATGGACTTTATTGAACTGCCAGCCATAAGCTGAGAGAGGCGGAGCGCTGTTCCCTTGGAACCCTTCCCCTAGGAACGCAGCTCCGGGTAACACAGTTCCCCTTATCGTGACAAGTCAGCTTCTGATACTGAAATATGTACTTTTTATAAAAGCAGCATCAGTGATCACCCTTTAAGGTGGGAGGAGACGGGAGTAAGGATGCCAGTCTCTGGGTGGGGACTGGGGATCTCCCAGAATTACAGCTCATCTCCCGGCTACAGAGGTAAGTTCTCTTACAGCATGGCTGGCTGAACGATGGCCCCCCAGATGTCCATGTACTACAGTTACCTCAGGGGCTTATGGTTATTGTAGTCCATGGACATCTGGAGATCCACAGGTCAACCACCCCTGACCTACAGCAAATGGATGCCTTGTAGGGTGGACTTTATGGCACTGTACCCTACTGAAGTTCCTGTTTTTTCCAGGTTCCACCTCCATCTCTCCCAGTCTACAGCTGGCAACCCTGTTCCCCACCCCCACCGCCTGCTGATGACCAGCGAGGACCTGACAACCCAAATGGGAACAAGGCCCCTCACCTCCTCCTTCAAACTCCTCAAATTGCTTATCCCTCCCTACCCTTAATACTTCAGCTTCACGCTCCTGTTCGTCTTATCTTGCATCCTCTCCTAACATTCTTTTTTTGCTGCCTGAGTTCTTACACAACTGGCTCCAGGACTGCTGGTCCTCTCAAAAACAATTCCTTTCAGTCGGGCTCAACACTCCACTTCTGACCGGGCAGTGATATCAGCGCTCTCTCAGCCTCACCCACCCCACAGGGTGTCTGTTGTGGGGAGAGGAAAGGGAAGGCGACTGTAAGCCGCTTTGAGACTCCTTCGGGTAGGGAAAAGCGGCATATAAGAACCAACTCTTCTTCTTCTTCTTCTTCTTCTTCTTCTTCTTCTTCTTCTTCTTCTTCTTCTTCTTCTTCTTCTTCTGTCATGTGGTCTCTGCCTAAATGCAGACCTCCTTCTTTCAATGCTCTGGGCATGATAGGGAGCCTGTTATCACTCTTAACTAGTTCACCAGCACTTGAATTAATAACAAATTAAAGGTTTTGCTGGGTTATAGGCTGTATCCAGGACAATGTTAATTCCTCCTTCCTTCCCTCCCTGCCAATTGATTGTGGAATTCTTGCTGCAGCAGAGTCCCACCGAAGAATCGGTCTTGCAGATCTGTAAGCTTCTTAGATAGCAGCGGACTGGTTTCCACTGTTTGGAAATTGAAAATCCATTTGCATCTTCTCTTCGGCATCCCGTGAGTTGAATCAGCCAGCCGTTGGGTAATCGGCCGCCACTTCTGGTTTTACCGCGAGCTCAGTGAGGATCCGGCTAGCCTGCCTCACGGTAAACGGGGAGGGGGCAGTAATTGGCAGCCGAAGTTTTGTGCCGGTGCTTACCTTTAATAGTTCAAGGCCAGACTGCCGCAATTTATTCTGACAACCGCAGTGGCAACGTTGAAGGAATCCTCTGAATAATTCATTTGGCCCCAAGAAAATATCCTGCTTGTCTTTTGTACAGAAATCAAAGCCAGCCCTCCTTTAAAGTGCATTTCCAAACCTCCCCCTGCCCCCCACCCCTACCCCAAGAATAATGAATTGTGCTATTTCAGGTCTTTTGCTACAGTTATTAAGAAAAGGTTTGTTTCTTTAAAAAAAAATTTAAAAAATAAAATGTCGAGGATTCCAAAACTGATTTTTTTTCCGAAACTGGCTCCCCCAGTGAGCATTTTAATGAAATGCAGCTTCCTTTCATAAATAATGCAGCACTTGGTGTTTGATTAGGTGAAGTGAAGAGGACTTTGCCCCTAATGAGATCCATAGCGAAAGAGATATTGCTTGCAGATGGTTGCCATTACCAGTGATACATGCAGCCCCTTGTCTCTGTGCGTGTGCGCCTACGCCTTTGTAAGACGGAATCCAAATTGGAAAGCTGCATTTCATCATAAAAAAAACCCGTGGGAGGCAGAGAGGCTGTCTCTTTTCAAGCACGGTTGCCCTTTATAGAATCCTGAATCCTAATTGCAGTACACAAGATCACCGAAGGTAGGATCCCCTCCCCTTGAAAAGTAGACAGGAACAGGAACGATCAGCGGTTCTCTCTGTTGGGAAGCTCTCAGGCAGAGGCAGGCTTTAGAAGAGAAATCTCTGGTAATGAGGGACATTTACCCCTTGCAAGGGGAGCATATATTCAGGTCTTTCTTTTGAGCGTTGGGTCTAACAAAGGGCCAAATTAGTTGACAGAGAGAAGAAGGAGAAGGAAGAAGAAGAAGAAGAAGAAGAAGAGGGAGAAGGGAGAAGGAGAAGGTTCTTATATGCCGTTTTTGTCTTCCCGAAGGAGTCTCAGAGAGAGAGAGAGATTGTGGATCTCGTAGCTAAATCTCAAAAAGCTTCTGGCACAAGGAGGGGATTTTAATTTTGATTATTAACCCCCCCTCCCTGATTAGCTCTGGCAGGAAGAAAGGATGGGACCAAGGCAGGGGAATGAAACCATGCAGAGGTGAAAGAATTATTCTCTTCTTCTCTCCCCTATGTGTACCCAAGTCATGGCCTGCACACCTAACGTTTAGCTTTCAAAGGCGCTAGGGTGATATAATTAAGGGTCTTTCAGCATCTCTCCTGGCCTGAAGGAGGTGAAACTGGATCCCACCAGGGTCAGACCCTGGCTCTAGCCTGGTGGAATGCACTCCTAAGGGAGATCAGGGGCCTCAGTCAGTTCCACAAGGCCTGTAAAACAGAGCTGTTCCACCAGGCTTATGGTCAAGGTCTGAAATGACATCCACCAAGGAGGCTGGCCTCGCCGCTGGGAGAAGGAGGAGGAGAAGAGTCAGAAGATAGGCTCTTTGACAAAGGACTCCCCTGCCTCGGAATTTTCTGGTGGGGGTATTATTTGGAACAATGGTAAACATTTACAATTTTTAATCCTGTGTGTTCTATTCCCCCCCCCCCCCGTGAGTGATTCAGAAGGACAGGTTACAAATTAAATAAATAGTATTTTAATTATATTTTTGTTGATCCAAGGTGGCTTTGTTCTTAATGGAGCTAGACTTCAGTCCAATGGCATCTTAGAGCAGGAGCAGTCAACCTGTGGTCCTCCAGATGTCCGTGGACTACAATTGTAGTCCACGGACATCTGGAGGACCACAGGTCGACTATCCCTGCCTTAGAGGCCATCAAAAAATTCCAACTAGAAGCCTTCAAGACTCAAAGCTCCCTTCAGATCTAGCTTTGCCACTGCAAGCCAACATGGTTACCCTTTGAAATTTGCTCTTAGAGGGCAGCCATGTTTTCTGTCTCCTGAAGCAGCAGAATACATCCCCCCCGCCTGTGTGGGTTGAGCGTGGCGAAGACAGAAGCAGCTCCTATGGCACAGTCTTTGTGCCTTCACCTGAATGCTTACAGGGACAGCAGTCTGATCTCACTTTGGGGGGAAACGGCTTTCCTGTCTTGGAAAGTGCTTTCTGCCCGCTTCAGCATCCTTTACTAGCGTCCGATGCCCCAGCTGCATTTCCTTCCGTTCATTTATTCATGTGGAAAACTACAGTCGTTTTAGGGTTCACAGGAGGGTGCGCTGCAACGGTTTGGATGCCTGCTCGCAGCAGAACAATGAGTTTCCTTTTTTCCGTTCTTCTGATAGGTTGTACCCTCGCCACGCAAGCGCTCTGAACAACCTAGGAACGTTGACCAAAGACCTGGTGGAAGCAAAAGAGCATTACCGAAGGGCCCTTCAGTTAAATCCGCAACACAACCGAGCTCTCTTCAATCTTGGGAATCTGCTCAAGTAGGTGTTGGGTTCTCGTTCCGTTCCGTACCATTTTAAAACTGAGACAATGGCATCACAAGTCAAACCGGTGAGAGCCGGAGTGCTTAAGAGGACTTCTTCCGCCAACCTCTGGTTGAGGCCAGCACAGACATGAGTAAGCAACCACGGGCCTCCCCCTACATACACCCCCCTTTCTCACTGTTACATCGGGAACTGTCCTGATAAGCACTTGGCTCATCCATGATTACGGCCAATTGGTGATGGGGGAGGGGGGGTCATTAACCCTAGCATAATGTATGCTATGCATTATTTTATGGTTTTAAAGTGGTATCTATGCTGTGAGTTGCCCCGAGATGCTGAGTGAGGAGCAGGATATAAATCAAATTAATAATAATCTGGAGGTCCCTTCTATGAATATGGGGAATTGGGTTTTATTCCCCACTCCTCCTCTACATGCAGCCAGCTGGGTGATCTTGGGCCAGTCCCAGTTCTCTCAGCCCCACCTACTTCACAGGGTGTCTGTTGTAGGAAGAGGAAGTGAAGGCTGCTATAGGACGCTTTGAGACTCCTTTGGGTAGGGAAAAGCGGGTTATAAAAAACGACTCCTCTCCTCCTCCACCCAGTGCCTGCCTGAAATTTCACAGCACCAAGGTTTGCTGTGAGTTCGAGTCCTAACGCCGTGACACTTTTCACCTGCATCTGACAAAATGGGCTGTGGTTGATGAAAGCTTAGGCCTCGTTGCAGTTCATTGGTTAGCCTTTAAGGTAACCCAAGACTTGTTACTGTGTCTGCAGCAGACTGACAGGGCTGCCTTCATAGAAGTATTTATTTTATTTATCTAATTTAGATTTATATACCGCCCTTCCATACGGCTCTGAGCAGTTTACACATAACATCATATAACATGATTACATAGAACATTGCAACAATTATAACCAATATTTATATAGCAATATATAACAGATCTAACAATCATAACATGTCAACCAGAATAATATTTAACAGGAACATTGACACAGCTTTGGGTTGGTCAGATTCTTCGGTCGTGGGAGGAGGTGTCGGGGGGGGGGCAGTGGGTGTTTTGGGGCTAGTTGGCCTCAAGCAAATGCCTGGTGGAGGAGCTCCCTTTTGCAGGCCCTGCGAAATTGTGAGAGTTCAGACCTGATCTCTTCAGGGAGTTCGTTCCACTAGCTGGGGGCCAGGACCGAGAAGGCTCTGGCCCTCGTTGAGGTCCGACGAAGCCATCAGAACTGGCCACAGAAATAACCATTGGAGGATAATTTCTGTTTCTCTGCTGTGCATTTTGGTTCTGTTTAAGCTTCTGTCTCATCTGATACCGGGAGGGGGGGGTAGATGATACCATGGGAAGAGGGAGCAGTGTGGAAGTTGCTCTCCCCAAAATCTGTCCCCCTGAGCTCCCAGGGTCTTAAGGTAAAGGTAAAGGTATCCCCTGTGCAAGCACCGAGTCATGTCTGACCCTTGGGGTGACGCCCTCCAGCATTTTCATGGCAGACTCAATACGGGGTGGTTTGCCAGTGCCTTCCCCAGTCATGACCATTTACCCCCCAGCAAGCTGGGTACTCATTTTACCGACCTCGGAAGGATGGAAGGCTGAGTCAACCTTGAGCCGGCTGCTGGGATTGAACTCCCAGCCTTATGGGCAAAGCTTTCAGATGGCTGCCTTACCACTCTGCGCCACAAGAGGCTCTCCCAGGGTCTTAAGCAGGCTAATTTCTCATCTCCCCCACCCCCCTCACTTTCCCTTCCATTCTAAACTGCATTCAGTGTTTTATCCTTTCTGGGGTAGTTTCAGCCCCCATCAGGCCACTTACTCAAGGTTTTCCCTCATTTCCTTTTGGTTAATTTACAAAGTTATATTTTCATGCATACCTGAGGAGTCCCCTGGGCGTGTAGATGCCTCACTGTTGTCAGTAAGTGACCTGGTTTGGCTGCCTTCATCCTGCACAAAGGGACTATTAGATGCGGTGATGTTTTCAGAGAGAGAGTTATTCATTGTAATTCAGTATGTTTGTTTTGTAGCCCACAGGATGAGATATTTCAGGCATGTCACATTTTGTCCTTTGACAATGAAGAAAAAGAAAAGAAAAAAGGGAACCACTTCCAATTTCCATTTTAGCCTTAGGAAATGCATCCATAGCTTAGACGTTGGAGTGAGATAATGTAATGAAGGGTTTTCTTTTTAAAAAGGGAAATCATATGTCATCATTTTCTTGCCCTCTCTGTATAACACTAAAGCGTGGGGAAAGAGAGCTGGTGCAAAATCGTATCGAGACGTAAAGTGACAAGACTTGAATTTCCGTGTCTTCTGGAAGACTTTAGAGGAGATTGATTGATTGATTAGACTTATAGGCCACTGCTCCCACGCCTGCTGGCTGACGGTGGCGTATATTAGTTAAAAATGAATATTAAAACACCCTTCCTACCCATCCCCTGGTATCCTACCCCCATCCTACAATGACACACCACCAAGAGGGGGGAGTGGGTGGAATTATGAAAAGATAACTCGAAAAGGGAGAGGGAAGGTCTTCAGCCCCCACCCCCCACCCCCCGCATACACACACACCTGGCTTCAACCAAACACCTGGTGGAAGAGCTCCATCTTGCGGGCCCTGTAGAACTAACTCAGGACATGGGATCCCCATTATGACTGGAGGCTCCCCAAAGGTTGAGGGGTGTTGGAGGGGTAATGAAATGCAGGTTGCCGTTAGTCAGATCTACAAATGCAGCAGAACACAGTAGCTGACTTGGAGAGCAATCCAAGTACTCAGAAATAAATCCTGTTTTGCTCCATGGGGTTTATGCCTCGGAAAGTATTCTTAGAATTGCAGCCTATCTCATTCCAGGCTGCCAGCAGTAAATGTCATTTTTATGTTGCCCCAGGTTTGTTTGTTTAAAAGGGCTTCCAAGTTGAAATTGAAAACTAGAAAGATTCTGTTCCCACCTTTTCCTTGAGCTATTTTTCTACTGGTGGGGAGTTATTTTATGAAGAGCATTTAAAAACACACTAGTATTCTCTCCCCTGTACTCTGAAGGGCATCTGCGTCTACTGCGTCAGCTCAGGATTTGGGCACTTGATTGTGGTTCATGTCCCAGGATTCTGAGTCTCCCCCATGGGTTTGCTTGTTTCCTGCTTCTCTCTGGCCATTTCTGCTGGTTCCCAGAACAACCTTTCCTGCCTCCCCCAGCTATCCCTGATGACCTTATTGAATGGATTTTTCTAAAAGATTTTACATCCTTTGCTCTCTGGATTCTGTCTAAGCTGGTTTTCTCTTCTGTCTCCTGTGTCCACCATCTTTGAGAGGATCAGGGGTCTATTGCACACGAAGCAGAGGCATGTGTGCTAATAATTTCTTCTGAAATGCTCATTTTAATTCTTAATTGATATTCCTATGAGCCACCCAGTAACTGGCCAGAAGTTGCATGTAGCTTAAGTTGGAGGAGGGCAGGGAGCAGTTCCTCTTGGCAGCAGAGAACAGGACCCTTAGTCATGGCTTGAAACAATGAGTAGAACGGTACTGGCTAGTTATCATGAAAAAAATTCACAGTCAGAGTAGTTCAGCAGTGTAATAGGCTGTCTAAGGAGGCGATGAGCTCCCCATCACCTGTGGTTTTTAAGCAGCAGCTGGACAGATACTTATTCTGGATGCTTTTGGCTGATCCTGCACTGAGCAGAGGGGTTGGACTAGATGGCCTGTATGGCCCCTTCCAACTCTATAATTGTGTGATCAGGCCCTTTGGCTGCAAACGGGAAGAAATAGGTTTTCTGCAAAGGCAGAAGATGTTCTGGCTTTGCCCAAAATACAGTGGATGCAATCTGCACAGTGCAGCCATTGCCAAGGACATTTTTATGTGCCCTAAAAGTCCCCATTTGTCTCCAATTCTGCTCAGGGACCACATTTATAAAACGTAACTCTGATGAAATATCAGGGTGAAAAGAGTGGCACATAGTTTATTCTTAGACAGGGGTTCCTTTGTGCAGTAGCAAGTGCCCTGAAGAAGCTCAGTAACGAATCAGGAAATTAATCTTTCTAAACTTTTGCAGTAACTATTCAGGCCAAGTTTGTCGAGATGCAGATTGCACTAGAGTTTATCGCTGCAGGAAGAGAATAGACTGTTTGCTACGCTCTGCCGTTTGGTACGCTCTGCCTGCCTGTGCATCAGAGAAGATAATAGACGCTTGTGTCTCCCAAGAGCCTTGAGCATGCCATGCTTGCTCTTGCGAGGCAAATGTGCAGTGCCTGGAGACCCAGCAGTATACTTATATAAAGAATCTTTTTGGCTGAGTTCTGTACAGTACTTGAAGAAAAGGCAGGATACCCCCCAAGGGGATAGTACAACAACTGTATCCATTTTTTTCTCTACATTTTTTTATGCTGGAAACCAAACAGGTTAGAGCCTCAGTGTTAGAGCCTCAAATGGGCAATTGAGCTTAGAAACGGACCAACAGGTGACTCAATGTGGATCAGGAGCACTGCACTGGAGAACGCGTGGTGAACTCTCCCAACTTATGCTGTCACTGTGATCAAAAATGGTCCTCTGGGATGTTTTAAGCCTCAGAGTAGATAAAAAAGCCTCTTGTGGCGCAGAGTTGTAAGGCAGCCGTCTGAAAGCTTTGCCCATGAGGCTGGGAGTTCGATCCCAGCAGCCGGCTCGAGGTTGACTCAGCCTTCCATCCTTCCGAGATCGGTAAAATGAGTACCCAGCTTGCTGGGGGGTAAACGGTAATGACTGAGGAAGGCACTGGCAAACCACCCCGTATTGAGTCTGCCATGAAAACGCTGGAGGGCGTCACCCCAAGGGTCAGACATGACCCGGTGCTTGCACAGGGGATACCTTTACCTTTACCTTTTAGATAAAAAAGCAAGTATCCATATGGTTCCTGTGTGTATGAGAGAGTTATACTGTATTGCCTTTGTTACATATTGGGGATGGGTGAAGCTATAGCAGCTTTCTGCATCTAAATTATGTCTAGATCAGCCTTTTTGCCGCTAAGGGCCCTGCAGGATCTACCAGCTTTCCGCAGGGCCTGTAAGACGGAGCTCTTCCGCCAGGCATATGGTTGAGGCCAGGGCAGCTCTCCCACTAATCCATCAGAGGATCCCCTCCAATATTGAGATCTCTAACACTGAGATCATGGTTAGATCTATTGTATTGGTGCCACCCTCTTCTGAACATTATTCTCTCCACCAGGCTGAACTAAGATCAGAATTGTGACCACCGCCGCTATATGTTATATGTAACTTTTAATTGGGGTTTTTATGGGGATTTTATTGTGTTTTAACTATTTATGTTGTAAACCGCCCTGAGACCTATTGGGAGAAGGGCGGTCTAAAAATTAAATAATAATAATAATAATAATAAAAATAATAAAAATAATAAAAATAATAAAAATAATAAAAATAATAAAAATAATAAAAATAATAAAAATATATAAAAAATAACTCCCACCCACTCTGGATACCCTTCCAGTGCCATCAAGAAACCCTAGGGTTTCATGAAACCCTGGTTGAGAAAGCCTGGTCTAGATCCTTAACATTACATACAGCAGTGGTCCCCAACCTTTTTTAGGCTGGGGACTGGCAGGGCAACTGCCCCGCCCGCACATCGCGCATGCGCGGCTGAAATTGCGCGTGCTCGGCACTTTCACGCATGCGCGATTTTGGCAGCACATGCCGCATGTGCGCATGCGTGGCCCGGCACGATTCCCTCTCCCCGCCCCCCCCCCCAAAGTAAGAAGCTTCCCGGACCGCAAGCTTGCGGCTTGGGAAGTTTTTTACTGCGGGGGAGGGCGGGGAGAGGGAACCGCGGCCTGGCGCCATGGCCTTTGCGGCCCGCAGGTTGGGGACCACTGACATAGAGTTTGGCTTTCTTGGGTATGCTAGCTCCATTGTGCTTCCTTTCAAAGATAGCATGACTATCCCTCCCTTCCTCCCTCCCTCCCTCCCTCCCTCCTTCCTTCCTTCCTTCCTTCCTTCCTTCCTTCCTTCCCCGAGGGCTAAGGGAGGCTTACAACACTTGGGTTTTACAACAGATGAAAATCCCAACATGTAAAATATAGAATTTACATTTAAAACAGTCTAAACATTCAAGATTCACTGCCATTTGTCTATTCAGAGAGGGAGGACTCTAACCATCACAACTAGCCCCCACGGTTTGTCCTGAGTGCTCCTAGAAACCGATGCACGAGGGTGACCAGGTGAAATAACTAATGAATGAGTAGCCCAGGACCACACACAACAAGACACTGGCAGAGGCAAAATGTGAATGAAGATCTCTCTTATCGAAATTAACTTCCAATCCAGTGTATCTTAATCCCCATCTGAGGATCTTCCCTTCCTCAGTGTGAAATCCACCTCTGTAGAGCCACTGCAAACTGCTTGCATGCCGAAAACTGAGTGTTATATCGGGAATGGGACCAGAGTAGTCATGTTCTCATGGGACCAGGCAGCATATGCAATTCCTGCTGTCACATAAGAGATACTATAATCTTTTTATTATCTCCTTTAAAGATGCACGTTGTTCTCTGATCAAACAAAAAAAAAGCCATTAATGGGGAAATGAGCATAATTGAGAGGACGACTTCGTGCTCAGGAACTATGCCTGTGGGTAATAAAAAGATTTTACTGCTGCCAAGTGGTTTTTTTAAATCTTTTATCTTCTGATACTGGCATTTCCTGTTCTCGTGCCAAATGCTGGTTTTTGTCTACCAGGGTCTGTAAACGTATCCCAAAAAATTCCCAGGCAGGACTTCAGACATTGTGTAAAGTGGCAAATGTGTTGAGATTTTATTATTGGTGGTTGTAGTTTTCCCTTTTCTTCATACATGAGGAAATATTCTGCCAGTTGCAAAACTGATTGTTTTTGTGCCTTCTAGTCTGACCACTTGGCTATACTGCATAGAGCAGGGGTAGTCAAACTGCGGCCCTCCAGATGTCCATGGACTACAATTCGCAGGAGCCCCTGCCAGCGAATGCTGGGAATTGTAGTGCATGGATATCTGAAGGGCCGCCGTTTGACTAACCCCGGCACAGAGTGTGCCCAGATGTCATGCAGTGGACGTAATTGCTGTGTCTTGGCTTTTCCCCACAGTTGATATGTAAAGTGTAGATCAGGCTTTCTCAGCCAGGCTTTCGTGAATCTCTGGGGTTTCTTGAAGGGCCTGGGAGGGTTTCCCAAATAGGTTTGGCTTCGTTTTTTAAATTTTATTTATTTTATTTATTTATATTTATTAACCAACACTCCTGGACCCGGCCAGCTCCTGGCGGTTTACAATAACATTTTAAGCCCACATAAAATACATAACAGTACCATAAGAACATACTGGCGGCAAAATACCAATCTGTGAACCTCCTCTCCACCCTCTCATCCACACCCTATAGTAATAGCTACCACCACACCCACACTCGGGGTGGCTTCTTCTGGTGATGTCCAGCCCATAGGGCCTGTACCAGGAGGGGCCTTGTATCATCCTAGCCTGGTCTCAAACTAATGCCTGGTGGAAGAACTCCATCTTACAGGACCTGCAGAACTGTGATAGTTTCATCAGGGGCCTCAGCTCTTCTGGGAGCTCATTCCACCAGATCATGGCCAGGACCAAAAAGGCCCTGGCCCTAGGTTGAGACTAGGTGTACCTCCTGGGGGCCAGGGACAACAAAGCAATTCAAACCTGCAGGGCAAAGGGCCCTGTAGGAGGCATAAGGAGACAAGCGGTCCCTCAAATAAGTGGGACCCAGGCCGCGGATGGCCTTAAAGGTAAGAACCAAAACCTTAAACATGATCCAGAGGCTAACTGACAACCAGTGCAGCTGCCTCAGCACAGGACAGACGTAGATCCTCCAAGATGACCTCGTAAAGACCCTAGCAGCTGCATTTTGAACCAGTTGCCATTTCCGAATCAGAGATAAGGGTAGGCCCACATAGAGCGAGTTACAGTAGTCTAACCTGGAAGTGACCGTTGCATGGATCACTATGGCCAAGTGTTCTGGAGACAGGTAAGGCGCTAGTAGCCTTGCCTGGCATAGGTGGTAAGACATCAGTTGGGCTACCCTTGTGATCTGAGCTTCCATAGAAAGGCATCAAAGATCACCCCTAAATTCCTAGCAATAGGTACAGCCATAAGCTTCATAGGGAGGGAAGACACGCTTCCTGATCCTGCCCACCTCTCCCCAGCCACAGGACCTCCATCTTGAACGGGTTGAGTTTCAGGCGACTGCCTGAACTATCCAGACAATGCTTCCAAACAACTGGCAAATGTTTTCGGGGGATGGGGTCCAGCTGGCCATCCATCAGGAAATACAACTGGGTATCTGCATACTGGTGACAACCCAGCCCAAAACCCTGGACCAGCTGAACCGGATGGCGCATATAGATGTTAAAAAGCATAGGGGACAGTATCACCCCCCTGCAGCACTCCATAGGGGTGATATTTATCGGGTGATATGACCATATATAGTCATGTTGACCTGCCCACCCCTCACATGGCCAATGATGGGTCTTGAGAGGGTGGGAAGGGGAGGAGCCCCAAGTGGGCAGCTAAGAAATTCAATTAATAAATAGTAATAAATAAAAATAATAATTCACAGCTATGCCTCCCTACCATATTCTGCACGATTGCGCGACTTCTGGGGTTTCTGGAAGCTTGAATAACTTTTACATGGGGTTTTATCTTTTTACTAGCTTCAAAGCCTGTTCCTAAGAACAGACCTTGAAAGGGTCCCCTCCCCGGGCCAGGCAGCTTAAGGTGGCTTTGGGCCGCAGCTCGCAGCCGGACCAAGTGGGGCAGGCAGGGGCTGGGCAGCTCAGTAGCAGGGCCGAGACAGACAGTCCTTAACGAGCAATCAGCAGGCCGGGAGGCCCTCATCAGCAGGCCCAGCCTAGCAGGCCAAGCGGTCCTCATTATCAAGGCCTCCACCACGACCCTTTGCCCAGGGCCTCTCCCCTTGTCTGCTGCTGGCTTCATGCACTGAGGCGTCTGAGAGCAAAGAGGCTAGAGTCCAGGGACGGAGGGCAGGAGCTGCAGCAAAGCTGGCTGCACCCTGATTGGTCCTACTCCAACTTGGACAGCCAGACACGTCCCACCCCCTAGGCTGTTTCATAAATATATAGAGGAACAACAATGGATAAGTATGTAACCTGCTGTGAGATGGCTCGCTGATAGCAACAAGGTAGAAATCAAATCAACCAACCAACCAACCTGGGTCTCCCAGATCGTTGTCTGATGCACTAGCCACCGTACCACATTGGCTGTGTTTTGCTACAAGGAGCAGGAGTCAAATATTTATTTTCATTTCTGTTTGCATGCCACTCTCTCCAAAGTGTGTTTGCTGGTTGTCTGTGCTGATGGAGTGGGTAAAAACCTTGCCAGTAAAAGAAAGGCAATTACGAAAAAATGGGGGGAAAGTCAGAGCTTGCTGGGCTAATTGTTCTCTTTGAAAGCCTCAAACACCTACGGTCTATTCTTCCGTCAGTCCCTGCCCTAATGAAACACCATATAGCTCTTATGGATGTGAAGTGCGTGACAAAGAACAAACACAATGCACTGTGCGAAAGTACCTGCAGAGCATAGAATTCAAAATAGTTCATGCCGCCCCACGTACAATTCAGTAATAATAATGTAGGACTGATGTAAGCTGGCGTGCCTATGTAAACACTGATCTTTCTAGCAAATACACATTTATTTATAGTCCACCTTTTCTCCTGAGACTCAAAGCAGATATGTATATTAAAGTCTTTTAATGGGAGTTTTAATGGGTTTTTTAAGACATTGTAACCCGCCGCGAGCCATTTGGGAGTGGCGGGAAATAAATCGAAATAATAATAATAATAATAATATATTCAAACGTATATTCTCATATTCTGGTTATTTTTTTTTCCAGATATGGGAGTTATAGGGTTGCCAGGTCTTCTCTGGCCTTCGGCGTGGGGATCAGTGGGTAGGGTGGCCAGAGATGGTTCCAAACCCCTTGGAGACTTGGGCTTGTTCTATGGGGAGGACAGGGACCTCAGCAGTACACAGTGCTGTAGAGTCTACCCTCCAAAGCATCCATTTTCTCCAGGGGAACTGATGAACTGTAATTCTGGGGGATCCCCAGGTCTCACCTGGAGGTTGGCATCCACGGGGAGTGTGTAACCCAAATTGGAGGTATTTGAATTTAGTTGGGGAAATTAGCTAATAATTAGAGACTTAGCGAGGCGGGAGTAACAACAGGGTCTCTATCTATGTATACTGGGTTATTCCCTTAAGAAACTCTTAAAGAAACTAGAGCAGGGGTAGTCAAACTACGGCCCTCCAGATGTCCCTGGACTACAATTCCCAGGAGCCCCTGCCAGCGAATGCTTTCGCTTCGTCAGACTCACACCTTGAATAAATCTTTGTTGGTCTTAAAGATGCTACTGGACTCTGATTTGATTGTGCTACTTCAGACCCACACGGCTCCTCATTTGAATCTATCCTTAAATAAACCAGTCTGGTGGAAACTGGGAAGGTGTTTTTATTAAGGAGAACTTAAAAGGGAACAAAACTAGCATGCAGCAAGCACAAAACCATCCACGTAGTGATTATCTAAGGAAAATGAATGTCGAACGGGAATAGTTTCAGGAAAGGGAAAGATAATAGCTACCATCATGATGTGGAGAAGTCGTCTGCGGATATAGCAATGAAAATCGCAAGCACTCCATGAAAAGAAGCCTACACGCAAGTAGGCAGTGTATGCAAAGCAGCCATGTGCACAAGGATGGCAGGACCACACAGAGGGGTGTATATGTGGATTGTCTCAGAAATCACACAAACAGAATGATTCCCCTCACCATCTTTGTAGCCCTCCTCTGGACGCGCTCCAGTTTGTCTACATCTTGCTTCAGTTGTGGTGCCCAAAACAGAACAGTCCTCAAAGTGAGGACTTACCAGATTGGAGTATAGCAGTAACATTACCTGGCATGATCTGGACACTATACTTCTTTTAATACAGCCCAAAACCCCATTTGCCTTTTAGCCACCGAGTCACACTGCTGACTCATGTTCAGTATATGGACTAATAAGACCTCCCGGATCCTTTTCACACGTACTGCTGCCAAGACAAATCTTGCCCATCCTATAGTGATGCAGATGATTTTTCCTACCTAAATGAAGAACTTTACATTTATCAACATTTAAATTAATCTTAGCCCAGTTTTCTAGCCTGCCAAGATCATCCTGTATTCTGATTGTGTCTTCTGGTATATTTGCCCCTCAGTGTGCGGAAGGGTCCGGCTACTAACAGGTTAACTGGGTCCGGTCTCATTCCTTTAAAGCATTGTCGGGGAAATGGCTTTTAGAGAGTAAAATCTCTTCTCCCCGCTCGCTTTATTGCCGATGGCAGGGCAAGCTGCATGCTATGACCGAATGCATGTAAGAGAGCCCTGCTGGCTGCTTTTTGTTTTGTTTTCATAAAGAAAAATAGATTTGGGGAGTGGCCAGACTAGATGGAAAAAGAGCTGGGGAGGGTGCTCAGTTGCTCAAAATGTGCAATTTGGAAAACAGGTTTCCCTAGAGTCATGGATTGCAACACCCCTTTTTCATGGCCTGGACATGTGGAGCGGGGTTCTAGCCTCTTGACCAGGAGTAGACAAATTGCGGCCCTCCAGATGTCCATGGACTACAATTGTAGTCCATGGACATCTGGAGGGCCGCAGTTTGACTACCCCTGCTCTTGACCCTGAGCTCACAGCCTGGGACTTGAGAGAAACAGCTTGGTGGATGCAGCCCAGCTCAGACAATTTGTGCTTTATTTGCATGCCAGACTCTGTAATTAGGAGTCTTCTCCTTTTTTGTAAGGCCCATTGGATCCCTCCAAGGTAAGGTGACCAGATTGTCCCACTTTTGGAGGGACATCTGGGGGCCCCTGGCACATTGTACTTATGTTGAAATTAAAAAAATATATATATTACAACACTATTTTTGTGTTCTATGCGTTCTGTGAAACTTTTTGTTGCTCCATATAAACCAAATTTTAATCAAGAATCCCCCCCCCTCCCCGGGTCAACGGTGTCCCGCTTTACCAATGTTAAAATCTGGTCACCATACTCCAAGGATAAAAGCAGCCTTTTTAGGCATTAGTTCCCCGTGGTGTGATGGGGCCAGCCGTGATGGGAAAGGGCTTAATTTCCACCCCCCTGTTTCTTTTATTCATTGATGAGTTGTACCAGCACACCCATTTCTATCCAAGCCATTCACTATAATAACTTGGACATGAAAAGAGGGGGGAAAGGGGCCATTCAGAACTCTCCATGCCCTGTGCTGCCTTATAGATAACGGGAAACAGCAGAGTAGAGAGACTACCAGTAAGAGATCCCCCCCTCCCCAGGCACTGAAGCTAATAGTTCCCATTGGGGGCAAGCAGCCTCCTTCATCAGTGCTTCTGGGTGAACTTTCCATTTAAGACAATTGTCTCCTGCTGATTCATAGGCGGCATGGGTCTCACTAAGCAATTTGTATTTTTCTCTTCTCAGCAGCTTCGATTTTTAAGTATAAATATGTTGCTGAGTTTTTGACAAGGGAGGAAAAGGAATTAAAAAAAACAAGCATTTTGTAACAGCAGAGTACAGACGTTGTGTCTTCATCGACATAATGCTTTCTTTTGGAGTTCTCAAATACCTGGAAGTGACATTGCAGCAGCCCTCTAGCAATTTCCCCAAATCTCTGTGGTTTTACAGAACGTTTGGGGGATTGCTTGCGCTTTGGGGTGATGCATGATATCACTTCCGGGCGTGTGACAGGAAGTGATGCCACAGAAGCACTCCCCCCCCCTCCATTTTGCTCTTACTGCTGCACTGGGCAGCAGGGGGCCAAGGTGTCAACTCCTAAAACAGGAGGCCTAGATTCCTTTTTATTGGGCACCTTAAATACTTGTGTGTTGGATCCTGGAGTCGTTCTGCTTACCATAAGCAGAACGAGTCAAGAGGATCCAACCCACTTTGATTTTTATCCATGCATAGGTTTTGTGGACTAGAGTTCACGGCTTTATCAGATATGTGATCTGACAAAAGCTTCTTAGCAGAGGCACGGACCCAGGGGCCAGCCCCTGCAACTGCCTCCATACCCACTCAGGTGCCATTGTTACAGGTCCTGATAATATCATCCAATGCTGTCTAGGGCTCCTCTGTTTCTTCTTCCTCCAGCGTATCAGCATCGTCCTGCTGTCAACACAGGAATAACTGTCCAGCAGCTCTCACTGATTGGGGATATGGTGCTCTCAAAATTCGATTTAACTTTGAGCTGTGCTGTTGACAAGGATCCTAAACCAGCCCGTAGGTGACAGCTTGCATAGGATTTCCGTCTGTTTGCTCTGCTTCTTCCCTGCTGCCAAAATATCCTGGGCAAGCCAATGGAAGTATTGCTCCTCTCTCACACACAAACTTAGTAGGATGGATTTTGGTGCCCTGTACGTTAAATCTGTCTTTTGCATGTCTAACTTCACTTTCCTAGAAGGGGAGCAGGTAGGTGCCCCCCCGGTTCTCTTTGCCTCGGTTTTATCCTCACAACCACCCTGAGAGGAAGGTCAGGCTAGAGGGAGAAGGAATGGCCCAAATTTATTCAGCAGCATAGCAAAGTCTGTGCCGTTCTCATCCATCCTCCTGGCCACTGCACAAAACCAGCTGTAAGTTGTCAATTACTGACAGCCAGCCCCCACGAATGAACCGGAAAACGAAGGAATTTGCTGTCTCTGAAAAGCCATTTCTGCCAAGGGTACATTTCACATACGTCCTTCTCTACCTGCCCATTCCTTTCTCTCCTATCAAGTTGGGGCATTCCTGGAAACAAAACGCGCAAAAAGTTGTTATGGAATTAGACTACACTAGGAATGTCTGGATTGCAGGCATTTCTGAAAGTCGACAGGCTTCCTGTTGTGTCCCGTGTCCCTTTTGGGCTGCTTTTGGTCAGGTCTTGCCTGCTTTACTTTGCCTCGGTTCTCTAGGAATTTTAAATTGCCAAGTGTCATGGGGAGGGGGAGAGGCCAAAAAAGTAAAAGGAAGAGCTTTGTGGGGTATTGCATGCCCTGTCCAGCAAGCCATGGGAAATTTTGCCAGCATGTCACAAAACGGAGCACATATCCAGTAACTGCTCCCCCTTCCCTTCTCCGTGCTGACAGGCTGTGGAATACGATACTGCCCCAGGAGACACTCGATGGAAGGAATTTAATTATTTAGTCCTTGCTGGAAAAAAAAGCGGAGACGGGTATTTTCGAGTCTGTTAGCAGTGCTGTAATCAATAGGTGAGCTGAGAATGTTATTAAAAGAACTGCCTCTTTTCCACCTCCCTTCATATGACTTGCAGGTCCCAGGGGAAAAAGGAGGAAGCTGTTCTCTTGCTGAGAGATTCCATTCAGTACGGACCAGAGTTCGCAGACGCTTATTCCAGTCTTGCTTCACTGCTGGCTGAACAGGTAACCTGTTCCCTTCAGGTGCACGTGGCCAATAATGTGATGTGCCTTGTTATCTAGAATCATAGAATCATAGAATCATAGAGAGTTGGAAGGGGCCATACAGGCCATCTAGTCCATCCCCTACGCAGGATCAGCCCTAAGCATCCTAAAGCAATCTAGCATTACCTTTCCTTGTCATGCTGTTGGGAAAAAAGCATGCTTGCGGTTATGGCTCCGCGCATGTTGTGCAGGAAGAACCATGAACAGAAGAAGTAGGATGACACTTTCGTCACGACAGAGAACTTTAATAATGACATTTAACAATGCATAATAATAAAGGAAAAAGAGAAAGGGTGGGAATGAGCAATTCATAAAGCTTAAAGGTATGCACATGGAATTCTATTATTGCTGATTTTTAAATTCCCAGACTAATAAACAGGGGCTATTCTCTCCACAAATCTGTCTCTAGGGGCAAATCCATTCCTTTGATCCCTAAAAGCGTTGAGTTAATTTAGTCATTAAGACTACATCCCAAACCCATTTCGATCAATAAGAAACAGGCAGAATACCACCCCCCACCCCTGGCTACAAGCAGTGTTTAATTTAGTAGCCTGTAATAAGCTTAACGCTAATTCTAAATACATACTTAACACAATGCCTTTTAAGTAAAGTAACTCAGTTTAGTTCTGAATGACTATCATAATGTAATATCTCCTTTTGAATGTTTGGAAATCGGTATTCAGAGCTTCTTGTATTTTGCACAGTGCCCCCTGATCAGATGCACTGAACATGAATGACATTGCTGACAGCTGTCCATTACATAAATGTGGGCTTCAAAAAGCTGTTTATAGAATCATAGAATCCTAGAGTTGGAAGGGGCCATGCAGGCCATCTAGTCCAACCCCCTGCTCAACGCAGGATCAGCCCAAAGCATCCTAAAGTTTATGGTGTTGGAAGTAAAACTGTATCAAGGAAGTCTCAATTCTGGGCTTGAATTGTCCATAATTATATTCATACCTTACTTGGTGTAGTGGTTAGGAGCGCCGACTTTGATTCCCCGGGTGGATTCCCCATTCCTCCACATGCAGCCAGCTGGGTGACCTTGGGCTCACCACAGCACTGATAAAGCTGTTCTGACCAAGCAGGAATATCAGGGCTCTCTCAGCCTCACCTCCCTCACAGGGTGTCTATCGCTCATCCAGTGTCACCTGCCACCCTCTTGAGCCTTCACAGAATCAGCCTCTCCGCGAGATGGCTATCCAGCCTCTGTTTAAAAATCTCCAAAGATGGAGAACCCACCACCTCCCAAGGAAGCCTGTTCCACTGAGAAACCACTCTAACTGTCAGGAACTTCTTCCGGATGTTTAGACGGAATTTCTTTTGAATTAATTTCATCCCATTGGATCTGGTCCGTCCCTCTGGGGCAAGAGAGAACAATTCTGCTCCATCCTCTACATGGCAGCCTTTTAAATACTTGAAGATGGCTATCAGATCCCCTTCTTTTCCCGGCCTGTTGCTTGTATAAGGCAGATGCAATTTTTGAAGTGGGGAGAAAGCGCTACCCTTTGTGTTATTAAAACGCTATCATACCACCTTCTTCTCACCCTCTAGAGGGATGTTTTTTAAAACGCCTAGGCTCAGAAGGCTAGAGAGAAAACGCCGCAAGGGCTGTTAGGAAAAAGAAACCAGAACTTTGCCTTTTGATGCCGGTTTGCTTTATCTACGGAGGAGAGACGTCTCTGCATGCTAATTTCCCCCTTCTTTACCATTGACGTATGAATAAACTCCTATGTTGAACCAGCTCCAGAAAATAGATGATATTAATTGCTCACCGTGACAAGTGGTTTAAACAGTATGGATTTTCAGTAGCATGGCACACTGGTCAAAAGGCCATTTAGAGCAATAGCTAATATAGAGTCCAAGAGGCTATGAGTCAAAAGCAATTGCCACTTAGAAGCCGTGACCTTCTTTGCTGCTGAGATGACAGAAAATCCTGCAAGAAACGTTCATCGTTGATCTGTACCATTCATTCAGTCATCATCTTGCGCACGGAAACAATCTTTAAAAAGTCAGAAGACGATACACACAGGTTATGATCCGGGATCTTCTTGTCTTGATGACTCAAGAAGAGTTGTTTGCTTGTGTTGTTAGCTCATGGGTCCCTAACAAATGCTTCCTTCTATCAAAAGAACAGTCCCGCGATTGCAGCCGCACGGAGGTATTGCGTGTGATTTGTTGATCACGAGAGTCGACTGGAGTTTATGTACCTACAGGCATCGTGCAGCTGGGACAGCTGCCCCATCAGAAGACCCAGATGTGCATTCTGTCCCTTCTATGCAGAATGACGATGCCATGGGAGGCCCGCTAGAACAAAAGCACCTGACTGTCACTTTGCCTTTCTTATTTTTCGTGAAATCCCAGATTCTGGAAGTATGGATTTTCTCTTCCTGAATCTTAGCATTCATGGGTCGGAGGATTCCTGGATGGCAGTGAGAACCTTTTCTTGCTGGATAGGTAGATATTTTTGAGAGGTGCTATCAGGCCCTGATCCTCTGGCAGCCGCTCTGTAATAAATACTTGGAACCTCTCTGCATGTTTTAAACTTCTGCATGCATGCACACAAAATAATCAAGTCCATGCTGCCTAAGCAGCCCTGCTATCAGAGTCATCCTATCTAAAATGTGCATAGTATCCTCTGGTTCATGTCTCCAGTAAAAGGGGGTGCCAATTCTAAATACTATTATGTGAATTTATGAACAAGGGACAATGTATAGAATCAAAGAGCTAGGCCTTATAGACCATCTAGTTCAACCCCTTGTTCAATGCAAGAGATACAGAGCCAGTGGATCTGCAAGAGATGGCTATCCAAGTACTGCTTGAAACCCCTCCAGCGAGGGAGAACCCATCAGCATGCCCTAAATAGTTGGTTTCACTGTTGAACTATTTTTACCATTAATACATTTCTCCGAATGCTCGACTGAAATGTGTCTCCCTGTACCTTGAACCTACTATATTTAATCTTTCCTTCTGGAGCGGCACAGAACAAGTCTTTGACCGCGTCCATGTGACAGCCCTTCCGGTAGTTGAAGAACATGATCTGCCTTCCTTTTCCCATGCTCCACATACTCCGTTCTTCCAGACTTTTCTTGTGGGACTTGTTTTCCAGACCTCTGACCATGTTCCTAGCCCTCCTTCAAGCCTTTTCCAAATTGTCTTCGTCTTTCTTGAAAGTGTCATTCTCCCAGCCTGACACTGTATCCTGCATTAGGTCTGGCTATGAAGAAAATATTAGAAGAGCTCTGCTGGACCTGGCCAGTGGTCTGTCTAGTCCAGCATCCTGTTTCATACAGAAGCCAGCCATTTGTCCTGCAGGGCCAACAGAACAGGACACAGAGGCTAACAATTCCTCCAAGCACTGAGTTTCAGAGATTTACTGCCTCTGAAGTTCTTCTAAGGTGCCTGCTATCCTTCCCACTAAATTTAACAAAGTTTTCCTCCACCCCTTCATCCAAGCCATTGAGAGAAATTAAGAGCGCAGGGTCCCAAACAGAGCCCCGTAAAGCTTACTGATTTTCTTCCAGATTGATACCCTTTGAGTATAGTTCTCCAACCTTTAGTGACTCCACCTGGCACGACTGTAGTCTATCTCATATTTAATTAACCGATTAATTCATTAATATCACGGGCCTTTTGTTAAGTGCTTTGCTGAAATCAAGGTATGTTATAACCACAACTTTTTTCAGGACCCACTAAGCAATTAAAAATAATCAAGGAGAGTCTGGTAGAATTTAATTTTTGGCAAATTCATGCTGGTATAATCTGTTCTAGTATCTTCCCTGGTATCCATTTCCTGGATCTTTCTTTTTCTTCTTTTTGAAGACTGAGGCACGATTTATCCATCTTGACTCATTAAATTTGCGGATGACACTAGATTGGGTGGGGTAGCAAACACTTCGGAAGATGGAGATAAAATGCCATCATACTTGGATACGTTGGGGAAATGGGCAGATGATAGATTTACATTTTAAATGTAAGGTTTTCAGTCTTGGTTGTAAACCAACAAAAACACACCCCAAATGGGAGATACTCTTCAGTGTAGTAGTTTGTGTGAACAGAATCTGGGTTTGTTGGAATGCAAATCGAGTATGATTAGACAGCAGCAAACGTGGCAAATGTGATCTCAGGGTATATCAACAGATGCTGCATGTGCTGGCAGTGGCTCTTGGGGATTGTAGTCCATGAGCCTTCGGGGAGGGCGGTATAGAAATAGAATAAATAAATAAAGAATAAATAAATAGTGGACATCTGGAGGGCCGCAGTTTGACTACCCCTGGTTTTGAGCTTTAGCTCTCTTGACAGTGGGAAGCTGGGTCCACTGATGATCCATAGGCATCTCTGTCAACCTGGCCCTCCTCCACGTTCCTAAATATTATACGCAAATAACTTACAGGATACCTAAACTAAAACTATCCATGGATGAGGGCATATGGGCCCTAGGATTCCAAGTGAAAGGCCGTACAGGCTGCTACTTCCATTATGCTAGCGGCTGCCACAGTGTCATTCCTCCTCACCATGTAAACAAGTCACACAGGAAGCCAAAGATACAAAATGGGAAAGAGCAGCACTTCCTCAGTTCCCATTCGGGTTGTGCGCTTCGGCCGCTGAAGCAGCCGTTCGAGCCCGAAACGGCCAGCACCGTGGCACAGGAGGAGGGGTGCCGCTGGTACTGACCCGCCAGCTGGCCCACGCACACACCTGCATTTGTGCACCGAATGGTGTGCTGGCTCTGGCATCGCCTCTCCACCTCGGGCCACGGCGGTGGCCGCTTCCGGCTTGAATGGCCACTTTGGTGGCCCTAGTACACAACCCTAGTTCCCATTCTACCAGAATATATCTCATACTAGGCCAAAGTGCTCCAAGTATGACTTATAGACACCTCCTAGCCAAACTGATGAATTGTAGATCCTGGATATATATATTTTTTTCTTACAGTTCTTTCAGGGATGGAATTTGCATTGGTTGCTCCTGCACAGCACATTTCCCCCAGCAGGCTAGGAATCTAAAATGAGCCCTGGTGTTCCTTTGCTCCAGTAGCGGTAAAACGTGCATTTAAGATTAATGTTTCATACTCACAGAAGTTGGGCTGTAAGTCAGGGTAATTGCCCTGTCCTCCTGTTGAAAGCAGATTCGAGGGGGTAGCCGTGTCGGTCTGAAGCAGCAGAGCGAAGTTTGAGTCCAGTGGCACCTTTTAGACCAACAAAGTTTTATTCAGGGTATAAGGTTTTGTGTGCATACACACTTCTTCAGATAGAGTGAAAGAGAATTTCCTCAGCCATTACATATAGGTAGAGAGCGGGCAGTAAATTAAGATATAGCTTAATGTAATGCTGTACAACACTCGATGTTGTGGTTAGGAGCGCCAACTTCTCATCTGGCGAGCCGGGTTTGATTCCGCGCTCCCCCACATGCAGCCAGCTGGGTGGCCTTGGGCTCGCCATGACACTGATAAAGCTGTTCTGACTGAGCAGAAATATCAGGGCTCTCTCAGCCTCACCTACCTCACAGGGAGTCTGTTGTGGGGAGAGGAATGGGAAGGGGAATGGAAGCCACTTTGAGACTCCTTCTGGTAGAGAAAAGTGGCATATAAGAACCAACTCTCCTTCTTCTTCAGTAATATCAGGGCTCTCTTTGCCTCACCTCCCTCACAAGGTGTCTGTTGTGGGGAGAGGAAAGGGAAGGTGATTGTAAGCCGCTTTGAGACTCCTTTGGGTAGAGAAAGCAGCATATAAGAACCAACTCTTCTTCTTCAGTAATATCAGGGCTCTCTCAGCCTCTTCTTCTTCTTCTTCTTCTTCTTCTTCTTCTTCTTCTTCTTCTTCTTCTTCTTCTTCTTCTTCTTCTTCTTCTTCTTCTTCTTCTTCTTCTTCTTCTTCTTCTTCGGTCGGCGGGAAGTCTGGGGCACCGGTGGGAAAGCACGCAGAGCAGTGGCTCAGGCAGCGGCATCCCTCAGCAAAAGACTACCCCCCAGGGACTCAGTAAAATTATCAAGCGTTGACCGGTCCCCGGTGATAAAAAGGTTGGGGACCACTGCTCTAGAGGCATTCATCTCTTCTCTTTCCTTACACTTCCTATAGGTGGCTTTTTTCCTTTCCTGTAAAAGGAGCTTGGAGCAGCAGCAGCTAACCTGCTTAGCTTCACCGTGTTGTCCGTAATCTGGCTGTTGGTCTGGCCTTCTGCTGGTACTGGAACAGTTCCGTCAAGGCTGGCCCTGGCTTCTGGGGAGGGCTCTCCCAGCCTCATAAGCCAGCGTAAGAAATTAGCGGGTAACCATTCAGAGCAAGGCTGACCGTAGTTTGGGTTAACCACATTTCCTCATTCCCTTCTGTGTTTAAGGATCAATTGAAAGAAGCAGAGGACGTATATCAGGCCGGAATAGAGAACTGCCCCGACAGCTCGGATCTGCACAATAATTACGGGGTTTTCTTAGTGGATACGGGTAAGTAAAAAGGTGTCAGGGTTGGCACGCCATAACTGGGTTATTGGATCTATTCTGTTATTGTTATATTATTATTATAAACTGAGTTACCTGTATCATTCCTGTTCCATGTGAACCACCCTGAGCCTTTGGGGAGGGCGGTATATAAATGCTATAATGAATGAATGAATGAATGAATGAATGAATGAATGAATGAATGAATGAATGAATGAATGAATGAATGAATGAATGAATGGACTCTTGCAGTGCGATCCTCAACAAAGCAACACCCTTCTAATTCCATTGAAGTCAGTGATCTTAGAAAGGTGCAACTCTGCTTAGGACTGCGCGGTTAGTTGGGTCTGCTTATTTGTGAGAACCATCCAGGTACTGCTGGATGCCATTTTCACTGGGGTGAAGCAAAATATCAAGGCTGAGCCAGGATTAAGTGTTCATGGCTCTTGCAAAGTGCCTCCCAGTTTGGGCAGTGGCATTTGTAAATGTATTTGCAAGAATCAGATGCTGTCTCTCCCCTTCAGGGTCTACTGCTCCTTCTGAGAGTCATTCCCCTTCTTCTTTTTGGCATTGAGTTACCTTCACTGAACTGGCTAGCTGTAGTGATTAAGAAGACTCTTGCGAGTCCCTTGGACTGCAAGGTGAACAAACCGGTCAGTCCTAGAGGAGATCAGCCCTGACTGCTCCTTAGAAGGCCAGATCCTGAAGATGAAACTGAAATACTTTGGCCACCTCATGAGAAGGAAGGACTCCCTGGAGAAGAGCCTAATGCTGGGAGCGATCGAGGGCAAAAGAAGAAGGGGACGACAGAGAATGAGGTGGCTGGATGGAGTCACTGAAGCAGTAGGTGCAAACGTAAATGGACTCCGGGGAATGGTAGAGGACAGGAAGGCCTGGAGGATCATTGTCCATGGGGTCGCGATGGGTCGGACACGACTTCGCACCTAACAACAACAACAACAACAACAGTGATTAAGAACAGTGACCTCTAATTTGGAGAGTCAGGTTTGATTCCCTACTCCTCCTCCACATGTAGCCAGCTGGGTGACCTTGGGCTAGTCACAGTCCTGTTAGAGCTCTTTCTCACAGAGCAGTTCTGTCAAAGCTCTCTCAGCCCCACCTACCACCCAGGGTGTCTGTTGGGGAGAGAGGAAGGAAAAGCTGATTGTAAGCTGCTTTGAGACTCCTTTGGGCAGGGAAAAGTGGGGTATAAAAACCACCTCTTCTTCGCGGTGGTTGGTACCCACCCAATTTTGCTGATGAAGTCACAATATGATGTGATGCTGTTGTGTGTATCTTTAAGGAGAATCACATGCATCACTACACCTGCCTGGATCAAACAGCAGGTGTGTCTGCAGGCAATGAGTGAAGAATAGCACAGGTGTTGCACCTTCACGTCCTTACCTCTTAGCAGTTCAAGGCAGAGAGTTTCATTTGGCATTTGGTTTGGCTGTGCAGGAAATGCCAGCTTCGTAAATTAATATTGAAATGAGAGAGCCTTAAAACTCCTTGGAATGAACTAAACAAACAAAGCCTGACTCCACTCCTAGATTGGCCAGCCACACGGCAAGGATCTGTCATTAGCAGCGATATCCCGCCAGCACCTTTCTTTCTTTGCCTTTTTTGTACAAATTCCCGCAAAGCTCTGCCTTCCTTTCTCCTGGGGCCTCACCACGGCCGTGTGCCATGCCCTGATGGTCATGCTCAAAGCGACAGACGCTTCAGACGCTTTCTCTCGCTCTTCCACAGCTGCTCCGTGGCAGAGGGGCTCTTCCGCTTTGGAGAGGGCAGAGAACAGCTGCTGTGAAATAATAATAATTATTATTTATTTGATTTCTTACCCGCCACTCCCAATAAGGCTCGTGGCCGGTTACAGAATGTGCATAGAACCCCGCCCCCAATAAAAACTACCCCTAAAACAACCCAAAATCACACTCAATACAAGGCACAGACAATCAAAATACACGAGATGTACAAAAGCAGCTGAAAACTCAAACCACTAAACCCCATCCCCAAATAGGCACAGTTCGTTCCCCCCTCCCCAAGCCCCCCGCCAAACAAGAAAGTTGCGTGTGGAGTGGAAGCCACACTGGTCAGCACTTCACTCTAAGCCACTGACTCAATCCCTGCTTCTGTGCTTTCTGTTATCTGCCTGGCAGGCGCATAATAGGAGTTGTCACTGCACAGGGCATGTTTTAATCGGCTGCATCTCAATAGTCGACCCACAAAGCGAGCCGCCCTTTTGCTTCCTGAGAGGCCCTCCCTCCGAAACCGGCACAGCGAGACACTTGGCCCAAGCAGTTGTCAGCGAAGCATAGGCAACGGCCTGGGCCTTCAGCATCTCGCAGGGTTAAAACGAGGACAAAGTTTGCGGCATGCTGCAGGGAGAGTCTTTTCCAGGCCGGGCTGCGGCAGGGAAAGTAATTTGGGATGTCCCACCAATCTGTGGGGGATGCATTGGTCTTTTACACTGTGCGGGTGGGTGGGGGAGGGCAGGGGAGAGAACCAGTTCCCTTTTACAAAGCTTTACGTTGTGCACGTGTGTGTGTGTGTGTGTGTGTGTGTGTGTGTGTGTGTGTGTGTGTGTAAAGTGGTGCCAAGACGAGCTCAGCAAGGGGCTTCCAAGGCAAGTGAGAAGAAGAGCTGGTTTACCATTGCCTGCCCCTGCAGAGTCTTCCTTGGTCGTCTCCCTTATTTATTTTTATTTATTTGTATGCTTTTGATCTCTATCCCATCACATTCTGTAGACTCGTGGCGGGTTACCTAAAACAAATTAAAACCCCTACAAAACCAACCAGACCCTTTAAAACTGCTGTCCTCAACCCCTGGTCCGGGGACTGGTACCGGTTCGTGGATCAGTCGGTACTGGGCCGCGGCTCTTCATCGTCCTCCTCCCCGGCTGCTGCCTCGGGGGCTGCCCTGCCACTCTGCTGCCGGCTCACCTTTGGTACTCTCCGGCGGCTGCCAAGGCTGGGACTCCCCCTAGGCATGGCACTGTGCAGCTGCTGCTGGCAACGCCCCCCAGTGGGCGGCGGAAAATCAGGGGCACCAGTGGGAAAGCAAGTGGAGCAGGAGCTCAGGCAGCGGTGGCAGCATCCCTTGGCAAAAGACTACCCCCCCTCGGGGGCCTCAGTAAAATTGTCAATCGTTGACCGGTCCCCAGTGATAAAAAGGTTGGGGACCACTGCTTTAAAACACAAAAACACAAGAAAGCAGCAGAGTCTCCATTCTTCCCCTATCACCGCCAGTCTGCCACTCACCACAGGGTGGGGGTTTGCATGATGGTACTGCACTGGCCAGAGGGGGGCCCCTGTTGCTCCTGACCCTGGCCTCAGCCAAAGACCTTGCGGAAGAGCTCTGTTTTGCAAGCCCCGCAGAACTTAGACAGCTCCGTCATGGCCCGGGAGCTCCTTCCACTAGGTCGGGGCCAGGACCAAAAAGGCCCTGGCCCGGGTTGAGGCCAGGCGTGCTTCCCTGGGGCCGGGGACCATGAGCAGATTAGCAACCGCGGAGCAAAGATTTCTGCAGGGGGCGTATACAGGCAAGGGGTCCCTCTGCCTTAAGGGTTAATACCAAAACCTTGAATCTGATCAAAAACCAAACAGACTGAAAACTAGATAAGCCCCGGAACGGGAAGTTTTTATTCCATTTATGCAGTGCGATCATTTGTGTCACCTCTGAAGCCAGGGATGTCAGAAATATGAGAAGTGTGCCTTTCACTCTGCTTTGCCCTCATCCCGTCCTCCTGAACTTCCACCCATGTCCCCCCCCCCACCCCCCAGACACCTTTGACAGCGCATGTGGAAAGCACAGCCGCTAAAGTGCTGGGATTTGTGACAAGCTCCTCTCTTGCCAGCTGACACGGCCCAGGGACCTGTTGTTCTCCACCCCCGGCCCTTTCAGACTGTCAATTAAGCGCTTGGAACAAGATAATTAAAATATTGTAATTTAAAAAATCTAATGGCTCTTTAGTTCTCTCTATTTATTTGTCTTCTGAGCTGCATTCAGATGTCATGTTAAGCTGACATTAAGCTGGGATGTGAGCAAATTTGGCGCACTGCCATGCGCAGGCGCACACTTCCCTCTTCCTGTATCTCATGGAGCCCAAACTCTAGTTACCAGCAGCAGGCGAGAAATGCAGATGTCTGAGGTAACCAAGAGTTTGTCTCCCCTGGATCCTAAGTCTGGATGAAGCCCAGGTTTTTGTGTTGTCACAAAATACAGCTACCCACGGCCACAGTATCAAGATGGTTTGTTTCCCATACAGCCGCGAGAGCTTGGTTCTTTCTTTTTAAAAGTAAAATTTAAAACCATGATTCTCATATATAAGATGGGGTGAGGGAGGCCTCTTGAGGGAGTTGGAATGGTCAGGCATCGTTCAAGGGAGGGAGGCAGAAATCTGGGGTTTGTTATTTTCTCATTCTATTATTATTATTATTATTATTATTATTATTATTATTATTATTATTATTATTATTATTATTATTATTATTTAATTTTTAGACCGCCCTTCTCCCAATAGGGCGGTTTACAACATAAATAGTTAAAACACAATAAAATCCCCATAAAAACCCCAATTAACATCAGCAAAAGTTACATATAACATATAGCGGCAGTGGTCACAATTCTGATCTTAGTTCAGCCTGGTGGAGAGAATAATATTCAGAAGAGGGTGGCACCAATACAATAGATCTAACAATGATCTCGATGTTAGAGATCTCAATATTGGAGGGGATCCTCTGATGGATTAGTGGGAGAGCTGCCCTGGCCTCAACCATATGCCTGGCGGAAGAGCTCCGTCTTACAGGCCCTGCGGAAAGCTGGTAGATCCCGCAGGGCCCTTAGCTCTTCTGGGAGCTCATTCCACCAGGTTGGGGCCAGGACTGAAAAGGCCCTGGCCCGGGTCGAGGCCAGGCGAACATCCCGTGGGCCCGGGACAACCAGTAAATTCATACCCGCAGAGCGGAGTGCCCTGCGGGGGGCATAAGCAACCAAGCGGTCCCGCAGGTAAACGGGATTTCTAGCTGGAAATCATAGAACATGGAGTTGGAAGGGACCTCCAGGATCATTTATTTTATTATTTATTTATTTAGATTTCTATACCGCCCATTTCTTTGCAGCTCTGGGCGGTTTACACTGAACATTATATAACTTACATGGAACATTAACATCATCTAGTCCAATCCCCTGCAGAATGCAGGACGTTCACAACTACCTGCCCACCCACGGTGACCCCAATTCCATGCCCAGGTAATTGCCCCCCTCCCACAAGCCAGAATCCCTGGCCAGTGTGGCCTGGAAGAAATTCACCTCCAAACCCCAAAGTGGCAATTGCCATTTCCCAAGAAAGGTCAAGAAGGTAGCCAGGCAGGCTTTTTTCCATCTGCGCCGAGCTCGGCTACTAGCGCCCTACCTGTCCACCGAACACCTGGCCACAGTGATCCATGCGACGGTCACCTCCAGAATAGATTTCTGTAACTCGCTGTACGCTGGCCTGCCCTTGTGCTTGATCTGGAAGCTTCAACTGGTACAGAATTAAGTGATGACACTTTTCACCATCGTGGACAAGGGGGCGCTGTTGACTGGTCTAAACCCAGTTCTGCACTTACCTGATCTCTTTGACGCTTCCGGGTGTGTATTTCTCCCCAGTGGGGATGCCAAACAGGTTATAACATTTTTCTTCCACTCCTCTGTTTTATTTCCCCAATAACCATCTTATGGGATAGCTAAGAGACCATGGCTCATTCTGCACATGCTGGATAATGCATTTTTGATGTACTTGAGCAACTGGGCTTTCCTGTGTGGAACAGGAAAATCTGCTCACAGGAAAAGTGAGCCGAAAGTGCATTATCTAACATGTGCGGAATGAGCCCATGACTAGCCAAAGGTCACCCCGTGAGCCTTTCTGGCACACTGAGGATTTGAACCCCAGGATCTCCAGTACTCTGAACTCTGCACGATGTGGGCTCTTAAATGGAGCGTTTCCTTATTTCGCTGTTGCATGTAATACTAGTTGGGATGTGGATCCATATGAATTATGGCGATGCCCCCAGGAATACTGGCTGTTATCCAGGTAGTCCGCCATGAGATTCCCATGAGATGGTGAAACTTCCCTACATGTTGTGGTCATATGGAAGTTTGAACCCAGGTCTTCCCAATCCCTTTACACGTGTGAAACTCAGGCCGCTGTCCACAGTGTGGTGAGTTCAGGGGAACGGCTTACAGCAGGAATGCTAAATCATGGAATGTAAGAGTACAACCTTTTGCTTTGTTCTACAGTCAACCTTCAGGGCTTGCGAAAGAGCACAAGGAAGGCAATTTCCCAGGAGTTAGTGACCCAAGGGGTTTGTAGATCGGAAAATGAACCTTGAAGGGTGTCTTGGAAGCTATGGGAAGCCAACATTGAACCATGGGTGCTGTTGTTGGGAATATGGTCTCTGTGCAGTCTTCTAACTTCTGGACATACTTTAAGGGCAGGCCCAATGTGCAGCACATAGCAGTAATCCAGCCTTGAGTGAATCACATACAGTCTGTGTCTCTTGGGTAGCTCAGCCCTGCTGCTCTATGTCAGTCTGAAATGGCTGAAAGTTTATAAAGAAATGAAGAGAGCTGCACTCCAAGAGTCTCTTCCCCCCACAAACACACACACATACTGTGCCACTCATACACTTTGGTTATTTTTAACCTTGACATGTTTATTTGCATCTCATGCACAGATTATGCATGCATTCTGCTGTGGGAGATGCTTCCACGTGCCAGGCAGTGGATTCACGCACGGAATTTATCTTAAGTAGCGGCTTGCTTCCCAAGGCTGGCAATCTGTCATTTTCCCTTCAGGACGGAATCGGCACCAACACATTTGTCCCTGTTTGTTGGAATGCAGAGACACCTGGGCATGATTCTGCTTAATCAGTTTACGCACACGGCACTTGTTCCCCCCCCCCATAATAAATTCCCCCCAAAGTCTCATCCATCACCGCCAGCCGTGGCAAATGCAGTCAGGTGGCTCCACCCTGTGGTGACATGGAAATACAGGAGCAATGCGGGACTGTTTTAGACCATGGTCCATTGGGCTGGAAAAAATCTAGTGTCACCTCTGCCATGGGCTGACAGCAAGGCCTTCTGGTTTTCCTCCTAGGAAACCCAGGCGAGCCCCATGGGTAGGGCTAATCTTATTTCATCCTCACAGCAACCCTCACAGGCTCCTCTGGGAGATATTGACTGTCTACATCAGTAGCTTCATGGCTGAACGGGGATTCTTGGATGCTTTAGGATGCTTTGGGCTGATCCTGCGTTGAGCAGGGGGTTGAACTAGATGGCCTCGTGACCGCCAACTGTTCTTAGGAAATGGGTGGGTCCAAGTAGGACTTTTGCCCAGCAAGACTACTGGAAAGTTGATTGGCTGCACAATGTTGGTTTGGTAGCAGCTGACACCACAAGGATCTGCACTACATGACTTGAGTTAAGCTGCGGCAATCATTTTGTGGCTGGCCCCGCCTCCTGAGGCAGCCATTTTGTTGCTGAGCCCACCACACTGTGTCAGAATTCCAGATGTGCCTGCTGGCTCAGAAATGTTGCGGGCCCCTTAGTAGAATTGGAAAAGCACAAAACAGGATGACTCTTGCTGTTTTGTTTTTTTTGTTAAAGAGGCTGAAATTTTCACACTCAATTCTCAGCGTGTGCCCCTGCGATAAACCTCCGCAATAGCTTTGCCGATTGTGATGAGGGTAGTCATAACCTGTCCCCTCTCTTTTGCAGGCTCTCCAGAGGCTGCCGTCTCCCACTACCAGAAGGCCATACAGCTGAGCCCCCAACACTATGTGGCCATGGTGAACCTGGGCAGGCTTTACCGCTCACTGGGGCAGAACAAGGACGCCGAGGCTTGGTACAAACGGTAAGAAGAGAAGAAGAAGAAGAAGAAGAAGAAGAAGAAGAGTTGGTTCCTCTATGCCGCTTTTCCCTACCCGAAGGAGGCTCAAAGCAGCTTACAGTCGCCTTCCCATTCCTCTCCCCACAACAGACACCCTGTGGGGTGGGTGAGGTTGAGAGAGCCCTGATATCACTGCCTGGTCAGAGCAGTTTTATCAGTGCCGTGGCAAGCCCAAGGTCACCCAGCTGGCTGCATGTGGGGGAGTGCAGAATCGAACCCAGCATGCCAGATTAGAAGTCCACACTCCTAACCACGACACCAAACTGGCTCTCAGGAAAGCAGGGAGAGAGAAGTTCGTCTCTTCCCCTTCCGCAGAGGGCTGGCAGCCTTTTTGTCAAACAAGCCCACCCTGCCCAGATCCTGGATTTATTCCATGAAAAATGCAAATTATAGTTCTGTGGATGAATTATGCAAACCACTGCTTTATACATATTGTATTATTTTATTGCAGTTTGGGAGCGTTTTGAATTTTGATGTGAATTTAGTGGGGTTTTTGTTTTGTTTTTTTGCTAACATTGAGGATATTTTGATAGGAGCCAGGGAAGCAATAACACCGGACAACCCCCTGCCAAGGGAAAGGATAGTGGGAGGCATGATGAATGATGAAAGCAGAGTCGAGAGCAGAGAGCTCTTTACAAGCAGGAAAGATTCCCCCCCCCTCCCTGTAGCCAGAACTTTTTCAGTGGGGGAGGAAAATTAGTACAGCAGTGCTCAGCCCATCATTGTTTATTATCTTTATTATTTATTTACCAATTTTCCATTTGAGATTCAAGGTGAACTACGTGGTATAAAAAAGTCATCAAATAGCATGCGATATCTAACACTCTCTCTCTCACACACACACTTGATGTCCCTCCCCATAGGCTTTTAAAATCAGGACGGCTCAGCCCTGCTACTTACCAATTCTGTTCTAGCCAATTACATAGAGGATTCACATTTGGAAGACTTATGACAGGATTCACACCTTTTAGACTCAAATCCTTCCCCTTTTTCGCATAGGGAATTGACACTGCAAAGGCTGGAGAAAGATTTCACACCAAGCCCTCGTGCTGTTTGAAGGGGCATGACAAATGACTGGTGGGGCTCAGCTCCCCCCCCCCCTTTACCACCATGGCTCTGGGCTTGCCCACCCTTTCACACACTCAGAGTCATACCTGTGCCTGCTTTTGTGCCAGAGCCTTCTGCAGACACCTTTAAATCCACACCGTTTGCTTTCTCACCTCCAGTTCTTTCTGTTTTGGCTGCCGTCCTTCAGGGCATTGAAAGTGGGACGGAATGCCGAGATCCTGTCGCCCCTCGGGGCTCTGTATTACAACACGGGGCGCTACGAAGATGCACTCAGGGTTTACAGAGAAGCAGCGGCCCTGCAGCCGTCCAACAGGGAGACCCGGCTGGCCTTGGTGAGTGCATGAGCAGCACAATCATAAAAGAGCCTTTAAACCCTAGCAAGGGCCTCTGAAGGCTGGAGAGAGGCAGCTTTGTTAGTCCTATCTATGTCAAATACGTGTCTCTTTTCTTCTTGAAAGCGGCTGTCGCTAAAAGGCTCTGAAATACGGTACCTGCCAGTGCCAGTTTAAGGGCCATTATGTTTTTACGGCCATGCTCAGTGGTTCCAGATGCCACCTGTCAGCTCAGGCTTGTCCTTGAATTTTTCAGGCTTGAATCAGATTACTTTTCCACCTGGCATCAAAAAGATGGCCACAGCTTGGCCTCTGGCGCAGTGGAGGAGATGGCTGGGTTGGGGGAAGGGCTGCGGGGGGAACCTCAGGCTTCCTGGCAAAACACAAATCTCTCACATATTTTTTTAAGCCATCTGTTTCTTTTGTATCTTCTGTACCACAGATTTAAGCTCGCCAACCTGCTTTGAGGCAGCAGAATGTTCCTGGGTATTCTGACTGCTCAGCAATTGATATCTGCTTTCGCTTTTCACAGGCTCAGGTTTTGGCAATGATGGGACAGGCGAAGGAAGCGGAAAAAATGACCAACCACATTGTGACGGAGGAAGCCGAATGCCTGGAGTGCTACCGCCTCTTATCTGCCATCTACAGCAAGCAGGAGAACTACAACAAGGTAGGGATGCTGTGGTGATCGGGAGCATCATTTTTTTACTGTTTGAGGTGGTCCCCAAAAGTTACGTGTTTCATGTGGTTCTGCACGTATTGAAGCATGCCGCAGTAATATCTAGTGGGGGGACAGGGAAAGCGGGAGGGGGAATGAGATGCTTCCCGCAAGTCCTTGTGGGTTCCCATTTATTCACCAGTTCCAGTGAGCGGGGATGCTCACTCTTTGCATCTGAAGAAGTGAGTTCCAATCCACAAAAGCTGTGCTGGGGGGGGGAAGACACAATACTTCTGCTTACAATAGAAGGAGGAGGAGGAGGAGGGAAGAGGGGTGTGTGTGGAATCCTGAGCAAGAGCAACCATTGGCCCTCGGGGAGGGGAGATTCCACCAATGGGAGTCTTCGGAACTTTCAGCATGTCGTCAGAAGTATGAATCACTCTTTATGTATACAGATGTATACAGATGTTAAGATGATCTGATGTTTTTATAGGTTCTGGTGAGAAGGCGGTAACAGAAAACAGACAGATCTGTTGCTAAATCGTTCATATGGGCCCAGTTTGCTTCAGTTATTTTTTTCCCCAGTTATATTATAATTTTTACTTATGCCAGCCTTAGTATATAATTCATATGGGAAAATACTATATTCTGATTCACCTGGCAATGTTTTCTTTTCTGTTAACCATGAAGCATAGGGGCGTTGCCTTACATCAGGCTTCCTCAACAAGGGTTTTGTGAAACCTTGGGGTTTCTTGACAGCCCTGGAAGGGTTTCCCGAATGGGTGGGAGTTAATTAATTTTTATATATTTAAAAAAAATTTTCAACACTTATTGAGTGACTTGACAATATGTGGTCATGTCTACCTGCCCCCCCTCCCAAAATGGCCAATGATGGGCCTGGAGAGGGTGGAAAGGGGAAGGAACCCTGTTGGGCATGTCCACAGCTCTGCTTCCCAACTATATTCTGCTTTAGGATGCTTAGGGCTAATCCTGCATTGAGCAGGGGGTTGGACTAGATGGCCTGTATGGCCCCTTCCAACTCTATGATTCTATGATTCTATATTCTGCACGATCCCGTTATTTCTGTGGTTTCTCGAAGCCAGAGGAATATTTCAGGGGTTTCTCAAGGATAAAAAATTTGAGAACTGCTGCCTTAACATGATGCCACAGGACTGACAGGAGTGAATCAGCTCTTTGTGAGTAATGCCCATTTAAAATGTCATTGGGAGTGCCATGCAACCCCCTTCTATTGCTGTTCTTGTCCCTTTTGTGTCATTTGTCTGATGCAGGCACTTGAAGCCATAGATAAAGCTCTACAGCTGAAACCAAAGGACCCCAAAGTCATATCTGAGCTCTTCTTCACGAAAGGAAACCAACTGAGAGAACAAAATCTTCTCGACAAGGCTTTCGAGGTAAATACGAAATTACAAACCTTATGTTTCATCACAGTATGCCGAAGATTGCTTTGGGTATGTTCAGATGAACCCAAGATACAGCTGAGGGCACTCCCACAAGAGAGGCCCAGCATGGTGTCATGGTGTTGGACCAGGCGCTAAGAGGCTCGGGTTCAAATGTCTCCACTCCGCTATGAGAGCTCACTTTGTGACATTGAGCCAATCTTTCTCACTTAGCCTAGCTGCCTCAAAGGGTCATTGTTGTGAGGATCAAAAAAAATGGAAAAAGAGATATCATAAGTGGCTCTGAAGAAGAAAACAGGGACAGGGACCTGCCAACAGGTTCTTGGATTCCCTACTTGCTCAACTATATTCCCCATCCTTCCACATATGTTGCTTTACCCTCCCTCCCCACACACACCTTTTGCAGGGAAACAGCCTTTCAAACCCTTTGCAAAACCGGATCCTTCCTTGGTGGGCCTGTAAAAAACGATGGGGTTCTGCAGGAAGACGTTTATGATCCAAGGAGATGCCAGAGACACGGTTCAGAAGTAGAATTTGGATTTCAACTCACAGGTCCTCTAACTTTTAAAATATGTATTAATTTAGAGCTATAAAGCCGCCGTAGACTTCAACCCAGAGCAAGCGCAAGCCTGGATGAACATGGGCGGGATTGAGCATATCAAGGTAAGACGATTCACTGGGTCTGCCACAGCCAGCTTGGGGATTAGAGAAGGGGCAGGTTTCGTACCAGAGGCTTAAAGAAAAAGTGGTAGGTGAAAACTGCTGTGGCACCCATCAGCAGACAGTTGGCTTCTTCTGGGAGGCTAAAGACAAAATGTTTCTGGCCAATTTGGGCCCATAAACCAAGTGAGCTGATGCTGGAAAAATAGCCTGCAGTTAGTCAGCTAATGTGTCAGGACAGCAGCTCGGTCTGATACAAAACATATGGCTTTCCCCCCATCCTTTTTGGCCTCCAGCAACCACCTGAAAAGATTTCTGTGTGGCTCCAAAACGTAAGTGATTTGTCTGGAGGATGGGTGGTGGTGGTGGTGGTGGTGGTGGTGGGGAACGCTGTTAACTCCCAGCCAATTTAGGACTACTCCGCAGGGTTTTTCAGGCAAGAGACCTTCAGAGATGGTTTGCCATTGCCTGTCTCTGCATCCCCGCTCCCCCACATGCAGCCAGCTGGGTGACCTTGGGCTCATCACAGCACTGATAGAGCTGTTATGATCCAGCGGTAATTTCAGGGCTCTCTCAGCCTCACCTCCCTCTCAGGGTGTCTGTTGTGGGGAGAGGAAAGGGAAGAAAATTGTAAGCAACTTTGAGTCTCCTTCGGGTAGAAAAAAGTGGCATATAAGAACCAACTCTTCTTCTTCTTCAGTAATATCAGGGCTCTCTCAGCCTCACCTCCCTCACAGGGTGTCTGCTGTGGGCAGAGGAAAGGGAAGGCGATTGTAAGCCACTTTGTGACTCCTTCTTGTGGAGAAAAGCGGCATATAAAAACCAACTCCTTATCAACTCGCTATATTGACACTAGGGGCTGCAGTCCCATTTTATCTAACAGAGATTTATAGAACAGGCAGGGCTGCTTCTGCAGACAGGCAGTGCCTCTGACTCTTTGATTCTTCCCCCTGCTTTCCTTCTGCAGGGCAACTACATCACGGCACGCGGCTATTACAAGCAAGCTTTACTGCTGGTTCCGAACAGCAAACTGCTGAAAGAGAACCTGGCCAAACTGGACCGCTTGGAGAAACGCCTGCAGGAAGTCCACGAGAGAGGATAAATTGGGACACGGCGGACGCTCGCCTCCTGGAGACGAGAGAACGCCGCGGCAAGCCCTGATCTTCCCCGCAGGACAGAAGCAGGCCGGGAAGAGGTGTGGGGGGGATTCAGTCCACGAATGGGTCGGCAGTGGCCCCTGGTTCCCCAGCGCTATGCTAGTCTCTACGAACATGCCGTAGGATGGGTAACAGCCTCCTGTCCACCCAGATCTGTGCTTTGGCCATGCCGCGCTCCACTTCCATTAAACACTCAGCACGGGAGACAGAGCGGTCACGTGTGACTCTCGGTCCTTAAAAATACCAAGCGTGGGGATCAGGGTGGGAAGTCAGGTGACGGCCTGCTACAGCACATACCGGGGACGAGGGGCTTTCCAAAAGGGGCCCTTTCATTTCAGAGGGCTCCTGGAAGCAGGCCTGTCTGTTTGCAGGACAGCGGCAGCAGCAAGCGAAGAAAACGCGAGGCATAACTGCGATGGCTGCAGGGAGGAAGGGGGCAGCTGTCTTCAAGGCCCAGTAATTCCTGGGACACGGTTGATTTGCCATCCACGGAGGGAGCGGGTGGGGCTGCTTTTTAGCTGAACATTTTACTCCTTGAGAGGGCTCAGAAGAGGATCCTCTCGTAGGGAGTGTCTTTTTTTGGGGGGGGGGGCGGGTGGCCAACGGATTGCATTCACAACAGAAACCACTCCGCTTTGGTTTTCTCCATCAGAGCAGCGGGCTTCGAACTGGGTGTGGGAGGAGGGCTCCAGTTCTGAAAAACAGCCCAAGCCACTCACTTTGTATTCATGAGAGTAAAGGTTGCAGCTGCTTCTGGAAAGCAATTTAAGTTGGTCCGAACATACTGCCCACCTGCATGCCAGCTGTGTCATGGGCGTACTTCCGTTTACAAGTGAAGAGCCAAGTGCTGCATCAGAGTCTGATTCTGGGGGGCTCCTGAGCCCTGAAGGGCATTTGACCATCGGCCCTGGGAGTTGCCGGGGGAAGGAGAGCCCCAGAATACCCACCACAAACTCAGAAGCCATCTGGGTGGGCTGTGGAACCTTCAGAGAGGTTTTAGAGAGGAGAGAACTTGCCACAGCGGTTTTGGATTACTTGTGAGCTGTGAGGAGAGAAGTGGAGACAGAGATTTAGGGGGAGGGCTGTTCTCCCCCGCCTCCCCACGAGGATAACTCCGTCTCTCTCGTTTGATTATCAGAGAATTCATGTGGCAGAGGAGAGTTCGCATCGGACAGGGTTGGGTGTTTTTATTCTGTGTGCGTGCGAAAGAGTTATTTATTTAACATAATAAAATATTATATAGATATAGATGTATCGATTTGCTTGCTGCGTGCGTAAGAGCCGAGAGGACCTCTTTCACAAGCAGGCGTGTAAGTTAATTTGTGGCTGTCGCTCTTATTTTTTTTTGTGAAGCTAAAGAAGATGGCAACCACAGAGGAGAGGAATGTTTGCGAATGACGCTGTTAATGATTCTGGAGCCATTGGATGCCTTAGAGCAGGGGTGGCCGAACTGTGGTTCTCCAGATGTCCATGGACTATAATTACCATGAAGGCTCATGGTAATTGTAGTCCATGGACATCTGGAGAGCCAGTTTGGCCACCCCTGCTCTGGAGCTTGAAGTAGATACTCCCCTCCCCAATGACCCTTGGCACCTTGTCCTATTGATTCCTTGCACACAATAGGATGCCCCATGCCCGCTTAGAAGCTTAGCTGTTATACGCCCGAATGGGGCTCATGATAAGGAGGTGAAGAGGTTCTTCCTCATAAAGCCATTGGACATTGAAGAAGAAGAAGAGTTGGTTCTTATATACCACTTTTCCCTACCCAAAGAGGCTCAAAGCGGCTTACAGTCGCCTTCCCTTTCCTCTCCCCACAACAGATACGCTGTGGGGTGGGTGAGGCTGAGAGAGCCCTGATATCACTGCTCGGTCAGAACAGTTTTATCAGTGCCATGGCGAGCCCAAGCTCACCCAGCTGGTTGCATGTGGGGGAGCGCAGAATCAAACCCGGCTCGCCAGATTAGAAATCTGCACTCCTAACCACTACACCAAACTGGCTCTCATTGGGTGACATGAACAGGACTGCAGAGTCTTAGAGCAAAGGGATGCCCAGCCAGGGTTGCAGTAGGCATGGCAAGGAAACAGCCAGCGGTTCTCTGTAACCCAATTTATCCTTCCCTCTTACCCAAAAATTGGTCTCGCAGAGCACTGCTTGGTGCTGTGTTTTTCAGTCCCCATCAAACGGGTGAATACGGACGACCGTACACCTATTTGAAAACACCCTCCCGATAAAATATTCTCAAAGCGGCTTACGACATGTAATAATAACCCTAAGAAAAAGCCATACAGATATCAGCACCCTAAATATGCATTATCTCGGAGCCAGAGTCAAAGCCATTAAAAGCAGCTAATCGAGCGGATCACAATCCTGAAACCTAAAAACACAGTGTGTGTGCCCATTCTAGAGGCGTGCCTATTGTTATGTCGATCCTGCCAGCAGTCAAGACTAAAATTGCTGCAATTCCGGACTTGATCAGATATCTGGGAAAACCGAGGAGCAGCAAACGCATCTCAGCGCTTGACAGGATAATACCCACTGCCATTTGGTAATTAGCGCTGCGTTCCTGTGCACTTTACCTTTAAAATAGCAGTTCTGGGAAATGCAAATTGAAAAATGCCAGACTATTTCTTTAAAGGAGTAAAAAAGCTGATCTTAGGATCCTTGATGAGAAAGGTAACATGACCTTGAGTGGCCTTAATAGCTGGGAGCCAGTGGCTGCACTCTCAACAGCATTTTCCTGGGAGTAAGCCTCATTGAATGAAATGGGTCAGACTTCTGAGTAGACCTGCTTTAGGTTTCTTTTAGTGAAATCCGGTGCTGGGAAATCTGTTCTCAGATCAATCTGTAAAATGGTCTTGTAGTTCTTTCTTTCAGACCATGTGTTCAAGAAAATGCAGTAAGACTATAAACCGTTTCACAAATCTAATCTAAGCTGTTATTTAAAATGAAAGTGATCAAGCGCCAGCAAAAGCAAAACAGGTGTGAATATTTCAAGGGAACCAGCCCTTGTTAACTGTGACCTAAGAACGCTTTAACTCATGGGCCTTGGGCATGGTGCACAACAAGTGGGGTGGGGCCAGATGGAGCTTTTGCTCAGCGGGTCGTCTGATTGGCTGAGAAGATTAAAAGGCATCCTCTTAGACAGAGCTTCTGCCTGAAAAGTTGAAGAGTTGCTATTAGAGTTGTATGTAGCCTGACATTTTGTGGTTGGCCCCGCCTCCTGCAGCAGCCATTGCGTGGTTGTGCCCACCGTCCTGTATCAGAATTCCACAGGCTGAAAAACATTGGGCGCCCGTGCTCTAAGGTTTTAGAGGTGCCCCACCCTTTGCTAGGTGTTTGGATGAGTTAAGTGCAGAAATCTTAATAAAACCAGTGGGCAATTCCCAGCCGTGATCCAGTGTAAAGTTAATCAGCTTGTGGCTGAGGTCCGCTGTCTCATCTGTGTCTTAAAAATGCTAAGCAGTTCTTTTGCAAAGAGTATGCCTTCTGAATATAATCTTTCCCTTTAAAGCATCTGCCGTGAACCCACGGCTCAGTCCACAGCAGGAAGTTCTTTGCACAGCAGTGAAAGCTCCCTGATGGTTTTTGCACATAAAAGAGACAGATTTTACATGTGCCATTTAGGGTCTCTCCCCCCCCCCCAACCTCAGCAGTTTCACTGGAGAGGGGGGAAGCAGAGGAGGAAGCGGTGGGAGAGGCCCACGAGAAGGATATCTGTGGGCACCACTTCATAGCCCACTTGTTAAGCAATACAGACCGTTGGGGTGGGTGGGATGGAAAGGGTATTCTCGCGCCCTGGTTTTAGGAGTGAGGGTGGGACTTAAAACTGGAAATGCTTAATGTGAATTCAAAGCAAATGAAGGAGCGTGACGGTCAGTTAAAGTGTTTTAAAATACACATGTGAATCACATTTCATCATAGGCTAAGTCCCACTGAAAACAACATAAGAAGTTGGCTATGGGATTTACAATACGATTGGATTGTAATTCTTTTTAGGATTATCCTGTTAGTGCTTAACTACAGCTCCAGGGGTAGTCAACCTGCGGCCCTCCAGATGTTCATGGACTACAGTTCCCATGAGCCCCTGCCAGCATTTGCTGGCAGGGGCTCATGGGAACTGTAGTCCACGAACATCTGGAGGGCCGCAGGTTTACTACCCCTGCATGGTCTTCGGACCACCAGAGTGCCTCAAACAGAGAACCTTTCGTTTTCAAACGGTAACATTATCCGAAGTAAATTCCTTTCTGGTTTTTACTCTGAAGAAATATTTTGGGGGAATCTCTCTTCAAACCTAAATATACCATATTGAAGGATAAACGGTATTGCAAGGGGGTGGGGGAAGCATATCGGCAACTAGATTTGTACAACTAACTGATTGTAATTGTTTATCGTTCTGCATCCCAGGTGTGTATATCCAGAATGTGGGTGCTGAGTTTGTGTTGATTTTTAATAAGTTAAGAGAAATGTGTTACTTTCTTTAAAAAAATGCTTTCTGTCTACTCCAGCTGAGAAAAGTTCCTGCTGGTTATGACAATAAGGGCTGATGAAAGCCATGTTGGTCTTGATGTGGATATAGCTCAAAACCCACTAACACGGAAGTCCTAGAACGTGGGAAAGGGAGTGGATGGGGCATTAAAACAGACATGCAACATGCTGAGCCAAGGGGCCTCTCAGGGTCCTTCAGGCCAGCCACCTGCCAGTTACTCTTGCAGTAGGCTGAAGAACCAGTCAATCCCTGCTCATTACCAGAAATATATTTTGGCTGCCATCTTAAAAGGGTTTTCTCCATTGAATAGAACAAGCCTTGTTCCCAGGTAGGCGTGCTCAGTGTTGTTCCTTTTTGGACTCTCTGTTTGTGTAGAAGACAATGACCCCTTTGTGCACTAGACTAGAAATGGCATCCAGTTAATATCCCCACCACTCATAGCACTTGAGTGAGAGGCCTTCGTGGGCTCCTCTGCAGCTGCTTTTCATATGATTAAATTGCGCCCCAAATAATTTTGGGCCCCTTCTCATGCGCCCCTTCTCAAACCAGGTGTCATTTCCAAATGGGCAGCACCCTTAAGCATACCCTAAGGTTGCAACTGAGGGGAGACAAAAGTGGGTATTTTCTTCTCCAGAAGAATTTCCTCCACGCCAGTCTGGATTCTGGAGATTTTTGGGGTCACTGTGGGTAGTTGTGAGTTCCTGCACTGTTCAGGGAGTTGGACTAGATGATCGTGGAGGTCCCTTCCAACTCTGTGATTCTCCTGACCCCTAATCTAGAATACACTTCTTTTGCATCTGTTATGCAGCCGCCATCAGGACATGCCACGGCTTATCAAGTACAGGCAGCTGGGATCTAGTCCAGCCTTTCACCATTTTTTTTACCATTAAGAAAACCCTGAAACATTCTTCAGGCTTCTAAAATCCCAGAAGTGGCGTGATTGTGCAGAATAGGGTTGGGGAGCATAGCTGTGTACATGCGCAGTCGGGGCCCCTCCAGGCCCATCATTGGCCATTTTGTGGGCATGGAGGTCAACATCATATATGGTCATATCACTCGAATAAATGTTTAATACACGCACACACACACATATATATATATACACACACACACACTCAAATACTTTGGCCATCTCATGAGAAGGAAGGACTCCCTGGAGAAGAGCCTCATGCTGGGAGCGACTGAGGGCAAAAGAAGAAGGGGATGACAGAGAATGAGGTGGCTGGATGGAGTCACTGAAGCAGTCGGTGCAAACTTAAATGGAGTCCGGGGAATGGTAGAGGACAGGAAGGCCTGGAGGATCATTGTCCATGGGGTCGCGATGGGTCGGACACGACTTCACAACTAACAACATATATATAAGAACTCCCACCCATTATTATATATATAATAATAATATATAATAACTCCCACCCATTCAGGAAACCTTCCCAGGGCCGTCAAGAAACTCTGGTGGAGAAAGTGTGATCTAACCCAGGAGCCAGCATTGGCTATGCAAAATCACCCAAAAAGTGGAATATTGCCAAAGAAAAGAGGCACTGTTACAGTTCTTATCCCTTTTCCTCCCCTGGAATGTCATTCACTAAAATGCAGCAATGCTCATTTTTACATTTACATTATCTGTCTGATTCAAGCCGTTAGCTACATGGATCAAGTCTGTAACGGGAGAAACATTTGTGCCGGTAAATGTTACTGCATATCAGTCCCGTCATATTGAAACAGGTTTTACTGTTCCAGTGGTGCAGGATAACGGGCAACAAAATTGAACTTACTCTTGTAGATATTAAGAAATGCCGCTCCTTCCTTTTCTCCTCCCCCGGTACTTCTCTTTTGGAAACCTCGCACACTCACAGACAGGGGAAGGAGAACCAAACTCCGGATGTCCATGGACTACAATTCCCACAAATCCATGGGCATCCAGAGAGCCCCAGTTTGGCTCTCCTGTTGCTCACAGAGGTACAGCAAAGCCCCTTTTTTGTTCACGTGCTAACAAAGAACGGTTGCAAACCATGAGATCTTGCCAGCACCTCTTTTGGGTAACCGCCATTCGTACACGTCCCAGGATTCTGCAAGGCATTTGAGAATCCGCCAAAGCTCCTTGTACGCCCTGGCCCTTGTTTGCACTGTGCATTTCGGCTTCTTGTGCCTCGGAAGGGGTTCTTGCCTTAGGGGACTTGTGCAATAGTTTGAACGGTTAGCAGCCTGCTTTCACGTGCGCTTCATCAAAATAGCGACAGGAACATTTGCTTTGGCTGTTCACGGTGTTTGGAAAGTGCTGACGGCCATCTCTGGAAATGCCGTCTGAATCTTGTGATGTTGATATGGGTTTATTGAATACATGGCTGCTTGGGGAAGGGTCACAATCCATGGCTTTTCGGAATCTGTAGAAATCTCTTTGCCAAAACCGGATGCCGTTATTCTTCTTCCCCAAGCAGGAAGTTCAATTGTATAGCGCTTATCTCTGACTTCATCTGTTTGCCTTTTTATTTTCAAATATTGGTTCTTTTCCTTAAATGAATGCACAATATAGCGGTGGGATGTATTTCAGTGATAACGGGATCCTGAAAGGTCCTTTGTTTTCACTGTCAGCCGTATGGATGAGTTTTGCCTACAAAAAGTGATGCTCAAAGAAGTATTTCAACAAAAGGAGTGTATGTAAATATCTATTTTCTATAAAGACGATAAACGTGTCTCAAGTTTATTTTGTCTCTCGGCTCTTGCTTTAGCCAGCGTGGTTGAATCTTTCTATGCGTTTGCGTGCTCAGGATATTCAATTGGTCTCGTAAAAGGCATTTCCCGCTTTTACAGGGCTAAAGGCAACTTTAACGTGTCCTGGAGGTAATGAAATATATTTACGAAACATCAAAGTTCCAATAACACACTATGAAGCAAAGACTTAATAAAATAGGAGGAAATGTCCAACATAATATTAACTTCCAGCAATCCACAGCCCAGCATGAATTTTTTTCAAAGTTTTCATGGCCATTCTAAACAAGCAAATGGGGCATATCTGCTGTAATATGAAATGCTCTGATAGCCAATGGAGTACGTCGGGCCAATCTCATGCAAGAGAAGAAGAGCTGGTTTTTTATACTCCACTTCTCAATACCCGAAGGGGTCCTGAAGCAACTTACAAATACCATTCCCACAACAGACACCCTGTGAGGTAGGTGAGGCTGAGAGAGCTCTGAGAGAACTGCTCTGCAAGAACAGTCCTAAGAGAACTGGCTGGTCCAGGATCACCCAGCTGGCTTTTATGCGGAGGAGTGGGAAATCAATTCCAGTTCTCCGGATTGGAGTTTGCCACTCTTAACCACTGTACTACGCTGGTTCTCACAAGAACTCCATAATTGAGGCAGCACTTCTGAAGAGAACCCGGTCAGATCAGCTTCTCCACAGAGGGTAATGGAGCTTGGGGATGGTCCTCCTGATGCCATCTCCACAGTGGGAAGAGCACAGCTCTAGCAGTGCCTTGCTGTTGGCGTCATAGGCGCACAGATGTTCAGGATTCCCTGGACTACACGGCCAGTGTTAAAGCAAAGCACCGAGAGAATCCCCTTTTAGGGTCAGAGTCCTACAAACTTCTCTGCAGTTTCCCTTCCGTAGTGCGTTGGTCGCTTCACGTTGACTGCAGCCTGCCTTGACCAAAACAAAGCTGAGGAAAACAACTGACTCAAAAGTGCTGTTTGGCAAGGGCTTTGTAGGGGGCACAGCAGCCAATGAAATAATCGTAGTCTTTGAAAACAAGATGGGGAAGTGTCAAGAATGTGCTCACTTCATGGAACTAAATCTTGGGCCTCAACAATCACTCCTTTGGGAGGGGGGCTATGCTCAGATGATGCCTGAACCGACGTGTGGGCCAGTCCCCTTCCCAAATGTGGGCTTTGCAGATACAAGCAACTATTATTTATTTATTGCATGGCATGTGGGTCGTGTGGCCAGGAGATCGGAGAACAATCTGGCAAGCAGGCAAGGGACATTCAAAAGTGTCTTGCCATTGCTTGCCTCCACGTCAAGACCCCTGGTGTCCCTTGGGGGAACTACCACCCAAATCCTTGGAGGTCTCCCATCCAAATACTAGCCCAGTTTGGCCCTGCTTACCTGCCAAGATCTGATGGGATCAGCAATTGTTAGACAGGTGGTGAGAGGTCACAGCATCCACCATACCTTTCCTCCTACCTGCTACTAATTTTCGAGGGCTTCAAGTGGTCCAACTACGAAACCCCTCCAGATCTACTATCCAGAGAGGAGAACGTGAATCATGCTCCAAGATGGTGGCAGGGACATGTAGCTTAATGGAGTTATTTCAAGCCCTATGAAGATAGGTTGAGGGACTTGGGAATGTTCAGCCTGGAGAAAAGGAGGTTGAGAGGGGACATGATAGCCCTCTTTAAGTATTTGAAAGATTGTCACTTGGATGAGGGCAGGATGCTGTTTCTGATGGCTGCAGAGGAGAGGACACACAGTAATGGGTTTAAACTTCAAGTACTACGATATAGGTTAGATATCCGGAAAAAAAATTCACAGTCAGAGTAGTTCAGCAGTGGAATAGGCTGCCTAAGGAGGTGGTGAGCTCCCCCTCACTGGCAGTCCTCAAGCAAAGGTTGGATACACACTTTTATTGGATGCTTTAGGATGCTAGGGCTAATCCTGCGTTGAGCAGGGGGTTGGACTAGATGGCCAGTATGGCCCCTTCCAACTCTATGATTTAAAAATTGTAAATGCTGTCTCCCAAGAACCTGGTGATGAGCGCAAGGATGGCGCAAGGTTCACTGCTAGGCTCCACAGGTGCAGGCTGCAGGGTGTCCGAGTGAATGGCCCTGAAGAAAGCGAGCCCAGTCTCTCTCCGTGGTCTATGGGTGCTGGAAATGTGTCAAATGTGGGGCGTTGAACAGAAATGCAACCACTGGCCTAATGGCTGAAGCAGCCCATGGACAAAGTGGGCAATCACACAAACACTGCAGGGGGCCACACCCCCACTAACGGAAAAGGGGGCTGCAGTATGTTGAATAGTATCTTGATAAGGGAATTTTGTCCTGCAGAAGCTGAGGAAAAGGCTCCCATTGAACTTCCTCCTGCTATGCAATTGTTAAAGGGTGCAGGAATCCTCTAATCCAGGGGTGGTCAAGGTGTAGCTCCCCATACGACCAGGGACTACAATTCCCATGAGCCCCTGCTGGCAGGGGGTCATGGGAATTGTAATCCATGGACATCTGGAGAGTCACTGTTTGGTCACCCCTGCAATCTTTTGCATTACAGAGCTGCTGAATTTTAAACAACACATAACCAAGTACACACACACACATAGACAACTGCTGGATGCCCATAAAGCTTGTTACTTTCAGGAGGAAAATTTGCCCGTTTTCAATATGATCTTTCAGCTACAGTAGACTTGCTGCCCTTTGTGTCTCCCTGTAAAACAAATTTATCTGCAATGGGAGAAAGACGCCACGCTGACAGCAGTGGGCGGAGCCTGGATGGAGTGACCTCTAAGTAGTTCTGTCAATTGGCTTCATGCATCATTAAGCTGCCTTCCAAGAACCTTAGGGATTTCTCTCCTTCCTTGAGGTACTTAGAAATGTTAATAAGACAGTGCTGCACCCCCACCCCCAAGCACCAAAATTCCCTGGGGAGTTAAAATGGCTCTTTAAGGAGTCTAAGCCTGTTTTGTTGATCTAACCTTAGCTATTTCTTGTTCAGTAAAGGCCTCCTGAAAGGCACAGGACTGTCAGTGACCTTTCCTTTCCCCCCTTAGGTCTGGGCTCAGGCAAAACCATTTTAAGGTCTAGAATTAGATATTTGGTCCATGTTTTTCTCTTCTTTTTCTGAATGGGAGAGTCAATTGGCATTAGTTCCATGTTGGCCATGAGGAGACTCCTGTGGTGCGGCTTGCTTGCTTTCTTCAGTCAGTGTGGTAAGTGTGCACTGTAGCCTGGAAGCCTTGTTTTTTTGGTGAACGGGTGGGTTGCAGGGGAGGGTGCATGGGGACTTGTTGGAGTTGCCAACCTCCAGGTGAGTTTCGCAGTTCTCCCAGAATTTCAAGTCATCTCTGGACTCCCAAGAGATGAAATCCCCTGGAGAAAATGTCAGCTTTGAAGACTGGACATAGAATACAGACAAAGCTATTTAAAACTAAATGAACCCTAAATGAGTTACTTAAATCTAAAGTGAACTGAAACAATACTCATGCCTTCAAATATTCAGGAATTACCTCCAGCTGGTAACTATCCAAAAATCTCCAGGCATTGCCTAAGTCAGAATGGGTGACCCAAGAATTTCAAATAGTTATTTTTAAAAAACCATTCATGTTATTGTTGCAAACTGCAGACATGCCTGTCTTTTCAGAGGCTTTCTAGGAAAAAGGGAGTGGTTATCAAACAAACTGATTTTCTAAAAAGATCTTCTCACCTTTGTCCGGGTAGAAGGCTTTCTAAACCCCAGTTCCTCAGAGATACATGGCCATCATCTCTTCCAGATTGATTTAGGGTTTCCAGCTTGCCAGCTTCTTCTCACTAGCTTGCTCTTGTGACTTAAACTCTGGCAGACACCCACAGGTGGTGTTTTCTGCACCAAATCCCCACAGAGAAAACTTCACAAGCTAAATTTTGGTTTTAAGTTGCTCTTAAAGGCCGAGATGCTTGGTCAAAAGCTTAGTGGTCCTAGTCACCAAGCCTTAATAAGGGCCTTGGATTTATGATGAGAACACTTGGCTATTTATGTTCACAGATCTAGCCCTTCACAAGATTCAAGAAGCCCTAACATGGTCCACTTAGCTGGGAAGCTTCAGAAGGTGAAATCTCGAGAGAAGCAGTTGACCCAGTTCAACAAACATAACCCTTTGAGGAAAACAAATACCCCTCCTGGTTAAATTCAAGTGGGTCTGAAGTAACCCAACAAAATCTGAGTCCAATAGCACCTTTAAGATCATCAAAAATTTAACTAGTTCACACCTTGAAAAAGTCTTCGTTGGCCTTAAAGGTGCTGTTGGACTCAGTTTTTGTTGCTCTTCTAGTTAAAAGAGAGCATCTTGTTTGGAGGTTCTATACTACTCAGCCATTTGACTCTTCGGGTTAATTTCTCATTTTGTGCTACTAGGCAGAGCTTCTTATACTGAAATTGGGGTACTGGAATTCAAAAGTGAACTCTGTAAGCAGGTCTTCCCTTGCCACTTCAGAGGTATGATTTGAAGGCTGTTCTTCTTGGGAATGGACCTGAACATTTTATGAATTCTGCCTCTCTCAGCTTTGTTTTCTAATACTTGAACTCGATGCTAACAGCTTCCATTTTTAAATGCCCAGACTCCAAAGCTACTGTACCTCATTTGTCATGAACGTACATTTGCCCAGGCAATAAAAACATCTCTTCCCACTTTCCCTTTTGCCTACATGGTGACTGTCTAGCCATCTGTCAGCACCGCAGAAGGGACATGGGACTCTTTGGATGATCTAGTGGCTCAGGGCCCTGTGTTTAATTCAAATAATCTTCTTTTGTAAGGAGAACAGAAATTTCACCATGAAGTAAAGGTCCACGGTTTGTGTTTCAAAAGCCCTGCCTCTTTTTTTGGTTTGGTCAAGTTTCTCTTGGCTATAGCAGATCCTCAAAAATTATGCAAAAACAGCATTTCATGGGGCATTGTGAATTCACACAACATACAGAAGAATGAAGCAACTGTCTTAAAACTGCCTAATAGAATGTAGCCATTGGCTGTTATGCAACTTACAGTGTATCGATATGCCTACATCATAAGGGGTGGGGAAAAAGTCCCAGTCTTTAAGGTGCCTCAGTCTTTAAGGTTTTACTCAGGATGTGATAGAGGTTACTCAGAGCCTGAATTATGGAAGACTTTCTAATGAACTCCACCCAGACACAAGAAAAAGCACTTCCTAATGGACTTGCTAATAAACTCCACCCGGACACAAGAAAAGTGCTTACTAGTTTCCTGGGAGACTCCTAGATAAGACATGAATGAAATGTGTGTGTGTTTGTGTGTTGTCTGTCTCTCTCTCACACACACACAAAGATAAAGAGATAAATAAAATGCCCGGCAACTGTTCACACACTCCACACTTTGGCATGGAGAGATTCCCATCCTACCTCTGAGGCTGCCAGCCACAGTTCACACAATCCATCACGGACCTAAACTATCAGCCCATGGTCACAGAGCCTGGAAAACCCTCAACAACCAATTACACAGAGCTTATTTGCTGTTTCACTGTTCGGCCTGCAAGGGGTTGACAGTGGAGGTTGCTGGCCCTCTGCCCTCAAAAGCCTCTTGGATGCAGGTTTCAAGATGATTGTTGTAGCTCATGAAATCCCTCGCTCTGCCCCTCAGGAGTAAAAAAGCTTGCTAGGAAAACTTTATTTTGTGGTTGGATTCCGGGTAGCCTCTAAAATACACATTTAAAAAAATCAATTTGTATGTTGGCTCTGGATTTGAACATTCTTCGGCTAACAACGTACTTTAAAGTTTCCTTCAGATGCGCTCTACTAGAAAACAGGCATTTTGGTTTTGTAGAAGAAATTGCTGCTCTCAATTGCTCTTGGGCAGAAAGGAAGATATTGAGAACAACAATAGGCAATTGCTGCTATTTTAAGGTTTGAATTTGAACAGGGAAGTGTCGCCAGGTGTAAGGCTGGGGATCAGGTAAAATCACTTGCTTGTTCTTGGCTTTTGCACACAGGGCTATTATGCTTCACAGCCAGCTGGGGTTCAGAAATAGCTGAACCGAACAGGACAGAATTAAGCCAACAGAGAAGACAGGTGCCTCAAGACCTTGATCCTTCTCAGTCACTGGATTCTGAGGTGCTGCATTCAGGTAATCCCGTCCTTCCTTCTTGTTATCTTAAACCTAAACTTATACTAGCCAGATAACTAAGGAAATGGCTATAGTAAGCTTTCTGTTCTTCATTCTGCTTTGTCTTCACTTTAAAAAGGATGTGGGCAAAATTCAGAGGGTGCATCTGGGCCTGGGGACCAAGCCCTCTGAGGAAAGGCTGAGGGACTTGGGAATGTTCAGCCTGGAGAAGAGGAGGTAGAAAAGGGACAGGATGTGCTCTCTTTAAGTATTGGAGGAGGGCAGGGAATGGTTCCTCCCAGCAGCGGAGGATAGCACCCACAGTAGTGGCTTTAAACAGTGTGGAGAATGGTATTGGCTAGATATCAGGGAAAAAATGTTTACAATCAGAATAGTTTTGTGATCGGGCAGCCAAGATACATTTCTGTTTGGGTTTTAATGAAGAAGGGGGGGCCTTCTCCCGATTAGCTGGACATCCGTGCTCTTTTTTTTAAGCCTTACTGTTCACACACAATCACTCATCGGGGTCCAGTTACCATGGCCAGCCTCTCACAAATCTACCTGAACATAAATGGAGGCCATAACACCAAGCATATCAAAAGAGGAGGGAATACTTTATTGTTGTGGCATTTCTCCAGAGCAATGTAGAAGTGTTAATTTTTTTAAAAAAAATGCTTTTGTGTTGTGGCATTACCATATAGCGATGTGGAAGTGCCCTTAAAAAATTAATTTGGAGGCTTGGCAGGGAGAGGAGTTTTGAGTCCCCAAAACAACCGCCGTGCTGGAATTGGTGGCTTGCAGTGATTGACAAGTTGAGGAGCGGTTGGAGAAGTTTGCTTTGCTTTCCCTTGCTGCTTCATCAGGAGGCAAAAAGCCATGATGAGGCACAGGGAAAACACAGATGGGGTTTCCCATCAGGAAACTTGCAAATGCTTGCAAGCTGGAGGCAGCCTGAGTTTAATGCCTCCGTGCGGAATCTGTCTCAGTGTGGGATGCCTTCTTGTGCTGTACACAGGACTGAAATGCGGAGTCCGTTTTTTAGAACTGGAGGGTGAGGAGGGTTTTCCGGAAGCCGGATTCTTTTCAAGAATTATTGGTGGGAGAGATTCAGCCCCTGGAAAACAACCATGGCAGGTCTGTGCTAGGAGCGCATGCTCTTCCTCACTTTTAGCTCCCCCCCTCCCCTGACCAAGGCTGTGGGTGTGGTTTTCCCCTCTTCCACTTCTCTTCACAACACCCTGTGGCAGGGATCCTCAACCTGTGGTCCTCCAGATGTTCATGGACTACAATTCCCATGAGCCCCTGCCAGCAAATGCTGGCAGGGGCTCATGGGAATTGTAGTCCATGAACATCTGGAGGACCAAAGGTTGAGGATCCCTGCCCTGTGGGATATAATTCTGAGGGGGTGGGTAGTATGATAAGGTTGCCAGTTTCCAGGTGGGGCCTGGAGATTCCCTGGAACTGCTAAACATCTCCAGACAGCAGGGATCAGTTCCCCTGGAGGAAATGGCTGCTTTGGAGTGTGGATGCTGACATTTTCTATGGCATTATACCCCGCTTAGGTCTCTCCCCAAGCTCTGTCCCCAAGTCTCTCTGCATTTCCTAACCCAGAGTTGGTAACCCTGTGACATGAATTCCCCAGCACTCCTGACACTCTTCCCTTCCAATAATTTTGGAGTATTGAAGATCCACACTGGTCAGGCACCTTTCTCAATTGCAGGGGTGGGGAGTGGAACGGGCGTGTTCTAGTAGAGGGCAGGGGAGCCCAATTTGGACTTGCAAACCCTATGTCATTTGTGAGTCGTTTGTGTCAATTCCATACCAAGTGGTATTGGACCAAGTTTGGGGGATGCCCCCCTGCTACCAGTGGCTGAATTAGGGATGCCAGCCTTCAGGCGACTCCAGGGGATCTCCCAAAGTTACACCTCATCTCCTGACTAAAGAGATCAGTTCCCTTGGAGAAGAGAGATGTTTTGGAAGGTGGACTCTATAGCATTATACCCTGCTGAGGTCCTGTCCTTCCCAGGCTCCATTTCCAAATTTCCAGGAGTTTCCTAACCGAGATCTGGCAATCCTACTCCCTCAAGAGACCCAGCTTGGTGTAGAAGTTAAGAGTGGTGGCTTCTAATCTGGCCAGCCGGGTTTGATTCCCTGCTTTTCTGCATGCAGCCAGCAGGGGGACTCTGGGCTAGTTACTATCCTGTTAGGGCTGCTCTCACAGAGCTCTCTCAGCCCTCTCTCAGGGAAAAGGAGGGGAAGGCGATTGTAAGCCGCTTTGAGAGTCCTTTCGGTAGTGAAAAAATCCTGTCAGTGGCTTAGAGGGGATCTGTGCTGTGGATCCGTTGCACCTCAGCAAGTTTGCACAGGGATAGCAATACCAAGGACAAACCTTTCCCCTTGCTGGGTATCTTCTGTGCCTGTTGGAAGTTGACAAACCACATTCCCAATGGCCAAACCGGCAGGTCTGCAAGGAATTGTCCAAATGATACATGGTCTTTGTGTGGTTCCTCCCGCCCCTTCTGACCAGGTGTCCCTCAAGCTGGGCCTTTCTCACTTCTGTGGTGGCAGTTTGATCCGTGAAGACCTGGTGGTGACGGCAGCTCACTGTGTGGCCAATCTTGACCTGTAAGTCTGCACATGCTTCCCTCTCTGTGTCTCTCATTCCGTTTCCTTGGTGTTAATAGTAGCTCTGTATGCACATCCAGCTTTTGGAATGGCAAAAAGTGGTGTAAATGAAAATATAAGGCTTTACATTTATATGTTAGGGTTTCCAACTCTGAGTTGGGCAGTACCTGGAGATTTTGGAGGTGGGTCCTGGAGAAGATGGGGTTTTGGGAGGGGAGAGACCTCAGCAGAGTATAATGGCAGAGAGTCCCCTCTCCGTAGCAGCCATTTTATCCAGGGGAGGAGATCTCTGTCACCTGAAGATCAGCTGTAGTCATACATCTCCAGGTGATAGCTGGAGGATGGCAACCCTATGTATATATATGAACAACCCTCCACCCCATCCCAGGAATATACAATTTGTTTTTCAGGTATGCATATATATCTCTGGGGGGTTATGAAATAGCCAGGGTAAATAAGTCTTCCATTCCCCCAGTTTATTTTGCAAATTTGAACCTTGAATACATCCAGTTTAAGAGAGATAGTCCTCTTTAAGTATTTGAAAGGTTGTCATTTGGAGGAGGGCAGGATGCCGTTTCCGTTGGCTGCAGAGGAAAGGACACGCAGTAATGGGTTTAAACTTCAAGTACAACGATATAGGCTAGATATCAGGAAAACATTTTTCACAGTCAGTTCAGCAGTGGAATAGGCTGCCTAAGGAGGTGGTGAGCTCCCCCTCACTGGCAGTCTTCACGCAAAGGTTGGATACACACTTTTCTTGGATACTTTGGGCTGATCCTGCGTTGAGCAGGGGGTTGGACTAGATGGCCTCTATGTACCCTTCCAACTCTATGAGTCTATGGTTCTATGATTCTATAGCCGGGCAAAGGGAGGGATCAGGACTTTTCTCCTTGTGCTGGGGTTCTTTTTTTAAAAAACCACTTCTAAACGCTCTTTTTTTTTTTTTTTTAAGGAACCGGGTACAAGAACCTTTAAGATTTTCCTAATAGAGTTTAAATAAGACCAAACAGCTTGCTGGAAGGCAAATTTTTGGTAGGAAAATGGGATGAGGGGGGAAAAAAGAGTTAAATTTCTCTCCTTTAAATTTCAGCTTTTCATTTGAGGGAAATAATCAGGTAAAGTGTAGCTCTGCTCTGAGGCAAGACTCTTTCCTGAGTCAGCTGTCAAGGATTATTTTTTTTAGCTGGTGGGGTGTCTGTGTGTGTGTGTGTGTGTGTAAAGCCAATGAATGTGCCCCTTGGAAGCATGACAACCCCCCTTCTTGCTGACTTGGTGCTTTGTTGAGCAGGGAACTTGTGAAGAATCTGATTGTCACTGTTGGAGAATATGACCTCAGAAGGGTGGATCAAGGAGAACAACACATCCCTGTCTCCAAAATCAGCATCCACCCTGCGTTTGGCAGATTTGGAGATGTACATTCAGATATAGCTCTTCTGCATCTGAAATACAGAATAAAATATGGTAAGACAAGTTGATCAATAGTAACTGCTGATAGGAGAGAGGACTGCGGTAACATTTATATCCTGTGTTTTTCCTCAGCTAGCTTATGTGGTATTTCTTGCCTCCTGTAATTTCACTCTATCTACTGAGGGGATTCCTATAACCCTAAAGAGAGCAATGGCCTCTAATCTGGGGAGCTGATTCCCCGCCTCTCCATATGCAGCCAGCTGGGTGAGCTTGGGCCAGTCACAGTTCTCTCTGAACTCTCCTAGCCTCTCCTGCCTCAGGGTATCTGTTATGGGGGAGAGGAAGGGGAAGGTGAATGTAAGCTGCTTTGAGACACCTTCTGGTAGAGAAAACAAGGTGTAAAAACCTTCTCTTCTGGTACAGCTTTTCCTTCCTGGGAGCACTATGACAGGAAATCCACACCTGGTAACTAAAGATTCCCTTCTGTGTCTCTCTTTGAGGTGCAGAATTCTCGGTGGTCCTGACTTACCCCCTTGTGGGTGTAGTTGTAAAACTCATACACATTCATTTCACTCTTAGTTATATATTTGCTTTTTTTCTTCTTCTTCGTTATCTTTGCAGTTTGATAAAGGTGCTTCAAGTTTCATGGGAGATACCTGGCCCTCTTCATATAACTACAATTCCCAGGTTTCTTGGGGAGAATGGATAATTATTAAGGTCCTGTAAGTACAGATCTGCTGTACATGAAGGAATATTTCCCAAGACTCCACAGGGAATATCACTCTGCCTCTTTGCAGGTGCTTCTTTCTGTGGCAGTGTCCAAAGGCTGAAACAGTAAATAGTTCCATTCTCTAATAGGCATTGCTGTGAAAGAGGCAGGTGGGTGTTAAATCCGTGGGTTCAGAGTGGACACGGACACTGGAAACGAGTTAAGCTCTTTATTAGGCCCCCAGAATGATACAAGCAGAACTGAACTCAAGAAGCCCACAACCAACCCCAACTTGGATGCAAAAGCCACCCAATAGATCTTCCTGGATCCGGCAGTCAGGATCTAGCTGTGCATCAGCCAATTACACTGCAGGCTTAGGATCCTGCCTCAGACCTCCAGCTTGGTCCTCAGCAGAACTACAGACACAGCAGCGGGTCTGACCAGATGCAGGATTTTTGGAAAGAACCAATTTAAGAAGAACTGATGTGCAACTTAAGAATGTAAAGCTGAAATTGTAACTTAGAGAATGCACAGCTTTCATTTCACTTAATTTTGTATGGAAAGAATACAAGCAGCACTGCTCAGGAGGTATTTCAAGAATCCTATAAAATATTATTAGAAATCTGCTTAATGTGATTTCCTCCATTCTAGGGCATGACGTTCAGCCAATCTGTCTTCCCCACAAAGGAGAGACATTTGAAGAGGGAATGCTCTGTGTTGTGAGTGGGTGGGGCAAGGTCTCTGAAGGTAAGCTCCTGCTTTCAGGTAGGAGGGTGATAGCAATAGGGTGGTGTCTGTAAAAGGGACAGTACTTTGGTTCAAATGCTATCAGGTTGCAGCCAGCTTGTGGTGACCCTCTAAGCCAGGGGTAGTCAAACTGCGGCCCTCCAGATGTCCATGGACTACAATTCCCAGGAGCCCCTGCCAGCGAATGCTGGCAGGGGCTCATGGGAATTGTAGTCCATGGACATCTGGAGGGCCGCAGTTTGACTACCCCTGCTCTAAGGTTTTCAAGGCAAGAGACTTTTGGAGATGGTTTGCTTTTGCCTGCCACTATGTAGCAGGTCTCCCATCCAAGTACTAACCAGGATCAGCCCTGCTTCATTTCCAAGATCTGATGAGATCAGGCTAGCCTTTAAGGGAAACCTTGCAGCCTGGGAATGAGGAAGCCTTTGAATTGACGCTCTGGCCAATTAGGGTTTTTCTACAGTGTTGGAGGCTTGAAGCAGCAAGTTAGTTCGGGACAAGCAGAAAGTTGCACCTTTACTCATGCCGATTTTTCAAATATTGAGGGTTATATCCACTCCAGGATACTGTGGGGGAAAAAGTAGGTTCACTCCAGATCAATCCTGCCTGTTGCAGAAGAAAAATTTAAATTGCCCAAAATCAAAATGGAATTTGCATTCAGTGTAGACGGCAGGGACTGAATTGACCTGGGACTGGAATAAAAGCTCTGTGCAGATTCAGCCCAGGACTGACCCTGCTTAGTTTCCAAGATCTAATCAGATCAGGCTAGCCTGGACCCTCTAGGCTAGACTGATCTCAAAAACAATCCAGGCTGCATGCTGATGTTGCATATAACCACTGTTAAGGAAAAATATGCACAAGCCTGGTTTTTGCTGGCTTTAGATGCATGCTTTGGTCTACCTCTCCCTTATGTTCTTGCACTGCAAGTCATGGTTAAAAAGCTGGTTTTGTATGATGTACAAATGCATGGGTTAACCCGACTTAGTTCTGTGTTCACCCCAATAGGCAGGATTCTTAATCAGCATTTAATCAGACGGTGTCTCAGTTTGTGGAAGGAGAGCTAATCATGGAAGGGTATAAACCAGCTCACGAACTGAAATTGATGACAAATTTTAGCCAGTTCATGGTTTGCAAACTTAAGTCCATGGCTGGTCTACCAGCATCAAGTTTCCTTGAATTTTCAAGCAGGTTGTGGTGGTTTCGTGAATGGATACATTTCTAGATAGACTGTCTCTGCTCAATCTAAATGTTTACCAAACTTCAAAGCAATAGGTGGGCAGACCTTTGAGGACATGTAGAGGAGCATCCAGGGGAAGTCCCCTGTGACTTTGATGTCACTGGATCTGTTCTTATACACTCCTGAACCTGTGCCTTCCTTACAGGAAGCACTTCCTTACAAATCATGCCCCTATCACTATGAGGCTAGGTGGAGGGTATAATGCCTATACCTTTTAATGGTGCCATAATCCAGTTCTGCTAGCTCAGAAATGTCCCCTTTCAGATGTTGCTTTGGTGTTTGTTCCCCCTGCAGATGGTGCTCTGTCCAATATACTACAGGAAGTGGCTCTGCCCATCCTTGGCAGCAGATTCTGCAGTGAGCTATTGGAAGCTTTGGATTTGCCTCCGATGGGGAGCTCCCTGCTATGTGCTGGCTTTCCTGACGGCAGAAAGGATGCATGCCAGGTATGGAATGGGTCTGTGTAAAACCAGAACAGAAAATTGTCAAGTGTCTAGCTGAAAAGTGGCTTCCTGTGACCCCACGCTGGTTGCTATCCTGGGGGGAAAACAGGAATCTTTCCCACCAGAGGGAACTCTGTGAACTGCAGAGTCTTGCTCATTGGTCCTGTGGCAGTCCCTGATGGTGGTGTGAACCAGATGGAGATCGGTGTGGACCGAAGTGCTCTGCAGACCTGGACAGCAGGGTTAAGAGGATTAAATATTTCTCACCTGTCAATTCAAGAGTAGCATCTCAAGATCTGCTATGCCTCAGCTCTGCATTCCTTCCCCCAACTAAACTAATCCATGGTCTTCTCATCTATATGTGGAGGACGATTCTGGTGCTACATAAATGCTGTGAAAGCCAGTAAGGGTGGAAACAGCATTTATCCGTTTACTTCTCCCTATGGGGAACCCAAAGTGGCCCATGATGTTTTCCTCTTTCTCCATTTGATCAGGCATACTTCAGCCCAGGGGTGGCCAAACTGTGGCTCTCCAGATGTCTGTGGACTACAATTCCCATGAGCCCCTGCCCAAGCAGGGTAATTGCAGTCCATGGACATCTGGAGAGTAAGAGTTTGGCCACTCTTGCCCTAGAAAATGATCTGCAAGGTGTGTGTGTGTGTGGGGGGGGGGGTCTCACAGTAGCCATGCCAGGGTTTGTCAGCAGATGACTCCATGTGGCTGGTGCTCTGAAAAAGTGCCATGTACAGTTTCCAAATAAATAAATTCCTAGATTGTCAAGCTCTCCTTTATATATAACTAGGGACCAAGCCCATTGCATTCAGGAATACAATAGCGTTAGTGGGGGGGGGATGGAAGATGTCTGCAGATGGACTCTCCCTCCCCCCAGGACCTGGAAAGGCTGCAGGCTGGAGGCCCCGGGCAGGGAACTCACTGGCAGGGGCAGCTCTCACGTGGCAGGAATCTGCAGCCTCCAAGCCTCGGAGGGAAGTGGAAGGAGGAGGGGGTAGTTAGGGGTGAGGGATGGAAGGCAATTGGCTGGCCGCTGGGCAGACAGGCAAGCTGATTGGAGGAGGAGGCACTCAGGGGCAGGACAGGAGTCCTGAGTAGGTGTTAAGCGCTAAGTGGTGCTTAAACCATGAGACATGCTCCTCCTCCAAGCCCTTACCAGAAATATATTATGTGAAACAGATTTCCCCTTAATAAGTACTAAAGTTCTGCCTCCACATTCCCAGGCAGTTTTGACTGTGACCAACTGCTTGTCCTTTCCCGTCCTCTCTGGCATCAGGGGGATTCTGGAGGCCCGTTAGCGTGCAGACGATCCAGCGGCCTGTGGACTCTGGCTGGGATCACATCTTGGGGGGTTGGGTGTGGCAGAGGCTGGCTGGCGGACGAGAGAAGCCCTGCTGGAGGCAGAGGATCCCCAGGCATCTTTGCCAACGTGGCTGAGCTATGGGACTTTGTGGCTCAGAATATGGTCACCGGTGAGTGTCTTCTTCTTTTTTTAGTAATCATCCAAAAGTGAGGTGCGGGCCCTCCCGTCTGTGGCCTGGGGCCTCACAGATGCTGTCTTACCATCTTGGAGGGTCCCTCCCCTAGGCTTTGCAGGAAAATCTGAAATTGAAAATAAAACACGGAGGGGGATTTAAATTGCTCCGCACACAAAACACCATTGTCTGTGCTCGCTCAGTAGAACGGGTGGTGGACGGGGGGCCCTTGAGGCCGGCTTGCAGTGGTGTCAGATGCTGGGAGCTGCTCCGAGCCTGTCCGTGGCAGCAGTGGGTGGAGCCAAGCTGCTCTCAAGCATCATCAGTGGCTCAGATTCAGTGAGTCTCATGAGCTCTCGTCTCCTGTATATACAGGTCCTCTTTTTTTGTGTGGCTTTTCTAACGTTTTTGAGTATTGTACCCTTACTGAGAATCCCTTCTCCAAAAGCAAGTTACAGCTCTCTTGTTTTTTCCCTTGCCCATTGCCTTCTGGATAAGGAGCAATTCCTCAGCTGGCTGCATGTGGAGGAAGAGCAGGGAATCAAACCCAGCTTGCCAGATTAGAAGTCCGCGCTCCTAACCACTACACCAAGCTGGAATATTCAACCTCGGAGGGTGGTGGAGTCTCTTTTGTTGGAAGTTTCCTGGAGGAGATTGGTTGAGCACTTGTCAAGAGTGTGTGATTTTTAAGTCCCCAAGAAGGTTGAGGGGGGGGGGGCTGGACTGGTGTTCTCCAGCTCTTGTGTGATTCTGATTCTGACATCGCAGCTGGTGCAGGATTTACTGCAGCTGGATTCGTCCTTTAGAGGAGAGGGTTTCACCTTTGTCAGTGGGTCAGTGTGGGAGGAGGGAATATGTCACAGAGGCAGCTCCTCTTCTTGTGGCTTTTCTAACTGCAGAGGAGAAGCCATGGTCTGACTACTTCCTTCCTGCAACATACCACTGGCCAAAGTAGCAAACCACCACACTGGCCCTCAGGCTACACCCCGGCAGGCAGCTCAGAAGATCACCAGTCTGTCTAGAGTGGCCAGCCCTGTTGAATATTGAGATGCATTTCTTAGCTCTACGCTGACGCCACACTCCTAAGTGGAGTTGTACTATTCTAGGTCCATTGAAATCAATGTGCTGAGCCAGTTTGGTGTAGTGGTTAGGAGTGTGAACTTCTAATCTGGCATGCCGGGTTCGATTCTGCGCTCCCCCACATGCAGCCAGCTGGGTGACTTTGGGCTCGCCACAGCACTGATAAAACTGTTCTGACCCAGCAGTGATATCAGGGCTCTCTCAGCCTCACCCACCCCTCAGGGGGTCTGTTGTGGGGAGAGGAATGGGAAGGTGACTGTAAGCCGCTTTGAGCCTCCTTCGGGTAGGGAAAAGTGGCATATAAGAACCAACTCTTCTTCTTCTCCTTCTCCTCCTTCTCCTCCTTCTCCTCCTTCTTCCTTCTTCCTTCTTCCTTCTTCCTTCTTCCTTCTTCCTTCTTCCTTCTTCCTTCCTTCTTTCTTCTTCTTCTTCCTTCTTCCTTCTTCAGGGTGTTCTTCTGCTTAAGATATTAAAATAATGCTCCTTTTTGTTCTTGTTTAGTACCTGAGCCAAGCTACCTGCTGCACCCCAGCCCAGAAGACTGCAGCTCCCAGGGAACGCTGATATCTGGAGAAAATGGCCGCGTTCGGCACCCTCGCCTGATGGAGGATCATTACCTCGATAACAGGTATCTCTTGAGCTCCAGGCCATCCTTCTTGTATAGCTGACATTTGTAAAACAGGCTGCCTAGAGTGCTGACTGCCTTTTTGTCCTCGGCACCTCCTGAAATGAAAAGAAGGCATGTAAAGAAATAGGTTGTTTTGCATGATCTCTCGCCCTGCTCTTCTTTCGGTGTTATGTCATTCCTTGTTTTAGGCTAAGAAAGGGTTGGTGCTGTGCTCATGGAGTAGGGGCTTGGTGCTGATGCCTCTTGGCTTGTCTGGTTGCAGCCTGTGCATCTGGAATATAACCGTTCTGGAAGATAAATTCATACTCATACGGTTTACCAAAATAGACATAGAAGATCAGGTTGAATGTGACCACGACTACGTGACTCTTCATTCAAGCGAGGAGAAATTAATAGGTAAGTAAAATGTTTGGGGTAGTAATTAAGAGTGGTGGCTTCTAATCTGGTGAGTCGGGTTTGATTCCTCGCCCCTGAATGGTCTTAGGTGTGATCTAACCAGGGCCTGCATATAGCGGACAATGCACTTTCAGTGCACTTCAGAAGTAGATTATCCTGTTCCGCACAGGAAAATCTTGCTGCAAAAGCACACTGTAAGTGCATTATCCAACATGTGCGGAATGGACCTAGGTGTTCATAGACATTGCTGATGGCCTGAACTGAGTCCTCTGTGTGTAAATCTGCAGCTTTTGGAATCCCTTTCTTTTTATTTAGGTAAAGTCTGCGGTGACGTGTTGCCCTCCCCTCTGCTGATAGACTCTAATCGAGCGATGGTCACTTTTGTGGCAGACGGTAGCCAAACTGGGGGAGGCTTTGAATTCCTCTACACCGCTGTTCATAAGGCCTCCGAAGCAGGTAACTGCGCTCAGCCATGGATGCTTCTCTCCGCCTTTCTTTCCAGGAGAAAATTGCACACACACACACACACACACACAAATCTCCTTTCCTGGTTGTGCATCTGTATCTCTGTGGTTTTTTTATTGTATTGTTAAATATTTATATATCAGTTTTTATGTTTTTAAATTTTTATTGCTCCGATGTTACTACCTTGAGATCCATTTGGGTGGGAAAGTGGCATATAAATAAACACCTAATGTCTAATTCATAAGACATGAAGGGGAATCTAGGGAGGAAGCAGCAGCTGTCTGGTGGCTCTGCTGTTCCTGGAAGTATCCTGCCTCTCTGCCCATCGACTTCCCAGCCTTTCAATATCCCAGAATAGCAGTGGCTAGAAAAACAAATGGCCCCTGGAAGTAGGAAAGGCCACTGCCTACGTATGAATATATGAATATCCAGCCATGGGGGTTGCAGGACTGGATGCTAAGCAAGTTGGCTGCAGAGGAGAGGACACACAGTAATGGGTTTAAACTTCAAGTACAACGATATAGGCTAGATATCAGGGGAAAAAAATTCACAGTCAGAGTAGTTCAGCAGTGGAATAGGCTGCCTAAGGAGGTGGTGAGCTCCCCCTCACTGGCAGTCTTCAAGCACAGGTTGGATACACACTTTTCTTGGATGCTTTAGGATGCTTAGGGCTGATCCTGCGTTGAGCAGGGGGTTGGACTAGGTGGCCTGTATGGCCCCTTCCAACTCTATGATTCTATGATTCAAGGTTTTTTAAAAACCTGTTATTATGCTTGTGAACATCTACAAGTAACAACATCACCACTGAACAAAAAAAAAACCCAACATAAAACATGCACAAAAATAACACAAACATCACAATCACAACTTAAAATTTGACTTCCCACCCAGCTCACCTTCCTGGACAAATAAGCCCTCCTCCTGTGCTAAGAAAAAATAATCAGAGTTATCTGCTGCTTCACTTTCTTTATGTTTTGTAAAATTTTGCAGAGTCCGGAAAGATTTTCTTCCTGTAGTTCCAGAAAGGTGTCCACTGTTCATAGTATTTCTCCAGGTTATTGTCCTTTAGTAGTGCTGTTAATCTAGCTGACTCCACAAGGCTCAACATCTTTAGCCAGTCTTCTATGGTAGCGGTTTCTGAACTTCTCCATTGAGCTGCATACACCAGTCTTGCTCTGATACTGCATAGCGAGGATTCAAGGTATTTTAAGTGTTCTGTAGGACTCTGGTATTGTAGTATAGGGTTGCCAGGTCTGCTTTGGGAAATCCCTGGAGGCTTTGGGGATGGAGATGGAACAGAGTGGGATCTGGGGCAGAGACAGATCTCAGTGAAGAATCAAGCTATAGAGTCCACCCTCCAAAGAAGCCATTGTGTCAAGGGGAATTGTTTCCAGGGGATCCCCAGGTCCCACCTGGACGTAGGCATCTCTATTGGAGTATCCTGAGCATTCTGTTTCTAGCTGTGTCTCAGATACTGGAGGTGCTGAAGCTTGGAACTTCCTAGAAATAATACTCCCCAGTAAATCTCTCTTTAGCTAGGCATGTTGTTTCTACTGCATGTGTTCCAGGAATAACTTCTGCTGAGAGTCCTGTCTGATTTTTACACCTCTGTCTTAAGAAATGCAAGCCAAGCAGGACCAACAAAGGGCCATCTGACACCCCTAATCTGAATTTGGTGCCTCTTAAGGGAATGCTGAGTACGAGGCCATTGGTCATCTTCTAATGAAGCTGCAAGTGATTTGGTCCCAGGCTGCTCTGCCTCGGTGGTGAGGCCGACCCTGACTGGATAACTTTAGACCAGCCTCTATCAAAGGGAGATCTGTCTGAAGCGAATGCTTCTAATTCACTTCCCCTGGCTGATAGGTTCTGGCTGCGGCAGTGTTGCGGTGCTGGTGGAAGAAGGGAAGTTTGACACGGCAAATTACCCTGGCTTGTATCCCAGCCAAACCAAATGCCATTGGCTCCTCGAAGCCCCCATGGATCATGTCATCAAGGTAGGGCTGGTCCATTTGGAGGAATAAAACAAGCTGCCTTGTGGTGCCTTAATTCATCAAAGCATTCATACTTTTGTGGGCTGGAGTATCCGTTGGATATGTCAATGAATCTGTTCAAGGCGGCACAAGTCTCCTTTTGGGCCTGTTGTGGAGGTACCTAATCAGGGACGGGTAGGCCATAATGTGTCCAGAAACTTCACTGTGATTCAGCCACCAAATGGCACAAAAAATGATGAGCTCCGGTGGCCAATTCTCCCGTTAACATCGCTGCACCAATGATGCTATATAAACAGAGAATGGCCTTTGGTGGTAGAAACTGCGCTCTTCCCTTACAGCTGGAATTTGAGGACTTTGCTGTGGAAGTCAGCAAGGACTGTATTTATGATGCCGTCGTTGTGTTTGACGACACGGAAGAGGAACACCAGCTAGGTATTTACTTGATGGAATATAGTGGTTATGGGCAACCTTTCCAACCTCTTTCATTATAGATTGTGCTAATCACTGCCCCTGGCATTCTCAAACACTGGTGCGAGAATTATTTATTTATTCTATTTCTTTGTAGCAGAGGATAGGACCTGTAGTCATGGGTTTAAACCAGGGGTAGTCAAACTGCGGCCCTCCAGATGTCCATGGACTACAATTCCCAGGAGCCCCCTGCCAGCATTCGCTGGCAGGGGGCTCCTGGGAATTGTAGTCCATGGACATCTGGAGGGCCGCAGTTTGACTACCCCTATGTGCAGATTGGTGCCAGCTATCTATCAGGAAATACATGATCACAGTCAGAGTAGTCCAGCAGTGGAATTGACTGCCTAAGGAGGTGGTGCATTCCTCCCTCACTGGCAATCTTCAACCAGCGGCTGGACAGATACTTATCCTGGATGCTTCTGATCCTGCATTGAGCAGGGGGTTGGACTAGATGGCCTGGATGTCCCCTTCCAACTCTAGAATTTTATGAATTCCCTTACAGGGTTAAAACACACAAGATACATTATCATTACATTATTAAATGTATTAATGCACCTGGTGCAGTTCCAAAAAGTCAACTATTAAGGAGGAAGGGGAGTTGATCAAATTAAATCAGATTTTGTTACTGTAATACAGAATATTTTAGCATACCTTATAGACTGCCTTTCTGTTGTTGCATTCATGGCAATTTGCAGTTCACATTACTTACAATATAATGCAATACCAAAAGAAAAGGTGACTGAAAGAGGCAAACAAACAAACAACACTTTACCTAACATTTAAGGACTAAAGTGATTAATCCACCTGAAAACCACCATGGAAGAAATATCTAACCATTCAGAACCATTTAAAAGCTCCATTTAATCCTTAAAAAGTTGCCAATGCAATGTATAGATCCAACAACTGACAATTAAGTTGTGAAAGTCCTCTAGTACCACTAAGAAATGCCAAGGAGCTATTACAAATCAAAACTTGATGAGAATAATGTTTGCAGCCTGGAGTCTCCTAAAAGTCCTGCTGCATCTCAGCCTTGGATCATTGTCCTCATCTGGCTATAGGACCTCAGCAGCATTACGTGGTCAATTGGGGGATAGCCACTAAGCATTCATGTGCATAATATGATTTCTAAGAAAGCAAAATAGGTGGCCTCAACCACATGCAAAAGAAAGAATTGGGGTAGAGGGAAAGAACAATAATTAACAGAATGACTATTATGCAAGTAACCCACCATACCTTCTGTCCCAACCTCTGGAGATACTTGTCCATGATTGGACTGGCCCAAGGAGTCCTACTGATTTTGTAGCTAACTAGGCTTCACAATGTCTCCATTATGTTTTTGCAGAAGCCACTGGACTAGTGGTTCCTCTTAAGGTTCTGGATATGAATTAGTTTGAGAAGCTCTTGACCAAGGCTTCCTTTGTAAACTTGATAGCTGAGATGGGCTTTGAACCTGGTTCTCCAAAACTCCCACTTGCTTTCTGTGGTTGGTGGTAATGGTGGTCTGTGAGGTAGATCACGGAAGGACACGTTGCTCGGGGAAGGTATGATAAAGAGCAGGATAAAGATCTGAGTGGGGTCTTGAGGAAGGACCTCTTGGGAAAAATTAAAGGGAACATTTTTGGGTTTTAATGGTGGCAACTTCTGTCTCCCTGCAGCTCTTCTTTGTGGCTTCTCAATTCCTTCTCCAATCTGGAGCTCTGGGAATATCTTGCTGATACGCTTTTGGAGTGATGGAGAGAACAACTTTCGAGGATTCAAGGCCAGATTTACCTTTTCCCCCACAGGTTGGCAGTCCGCACACTGGGACATTTGGCACTTCAGAATTGAGTTCTTGCAGGAAAGACAGAATTGTGGTATGGCTGCAGGTCTCTGTGGACATCGGGTGCCAGGTGTCATTAGTAGTATGGACCTGAACTGAGAAGTTTGGTGGGGTTGTGATATACCCGTTCCCTCCACGCTTACTGCCATCGACAGAGAGTAAATCCAGAGAGCTGGAAGACAGTAATGGGGGGGAGGGAGGAGGAAAGGAAAGGAAAGGAAAGGAAAGGAAAGGAAAGAATTGTTTCTTGCTGAGAACTGAATTTAAACTCTCATTTATTTCCTACAGAAAACTCCAAAGCTGATTTTTCAGGGCCACTGTTCGTTCAAGCCTCCCTTCCAAAGCACGTACCTGTGGGTAAGCAAGTGTCTCAATTGTCAGTCATCTGCCAAATGTCCCCCCTCATGGATATCCTCAGATGAAAGGGATGTGGTGTCTACAGAGAGAAGGCTGCCTGTTTGATCTGCTGCTGAATGGCTGCAGTGACCTGCTCTTGGGTGCTCCTGCTTGTGCTTGAGGTTGACAAGGGTCTGGCTTCCATCTGTTTGTAACGTGAGCAGCCAAGACTGCCTTGGCTTTCATTCTAAGGCAGGGGTAGTCAACCTGTGGCCCTCCAGATGTCCATGGACTACAAGTCCCATGAGAATTATAGTCCATGAACATCTGGAGGACCACAGGTTGACTACCCTTCTAAGGTCTTCCTACTCCAGCTGCTTCTCTTCTGGGCTAGTGAATCACACCAGAAAATACTTTATTGATTTTTAAGTGCTGAAGTATGTGGTCAAAGAAAAGTAAAATTTGGGCAGGTTGATTTGCCCCTGATGATAGGCCTGGGGGTGGGGAGGGGAGGGGGTCCTGGCCTTTTAAACCTCTGCTGTCCGAGGCCCCTCTCACTTTCGGGAGGTGTGGCTGCTTGCATCACAGCCTGATACCTCAAAGCCTGAAAAATATTTCAGCTGTACCTCCATGGTCAATAAAAAGCTGGGAAAGTCAGCAATAACCTGACACACATCTTTTTAAATATTTGTACATTAGAAGTTATGGATACAACATCATTAACATGGCAACCAACACAAGTCATATATTGGAAAAATACTGTCTATACTTAAAACTATATAATTATCTAGTGCATGTGTATGGACTTAGATGTTCCGATGACTTTTGAAAGATTTCTGAGACCTTTCTTCCTTCTCTCAGTTGAGCATATCCAGTTAATTAGACCCCGCTGTGATTCTCCAAGTTTCAACAAGCTGTTCTCTGGTCGCTGGTAGCTTTCAGTCTTACTATTGAGTCCTTGGCTCTGTTCATTTGCTATTGTCTTATAAACATGTTGCTTGGAGCTTTGCTCTTTTTCCTTCCAGATGTTTGTGGCTCTCCCCCCTTTGGTCCTCAGTGGCTGTCCAGAGGTGTTGTTGGGGGAGTAGAGAGTTGTCCCCACTGCTGGCCGTGGCATGTAGGTTTGCGCTTTCTGGGAGACTACGTGTGTGGGGGTGTCATCATTGGTCCCGAGTGGGTGCTCACTGCAGCCCACTGTCTGCAGCTGTAAGTAGACCAATGCTGTCTTAAGTCCTCAGGGAGTAAGTGCAACTCTAAGAGCCTCTAGGCAATCTCAGCTGAGTGGTTCTCTTCAGCTCAGTTCATCTTGCAGAAACTATTCTGAGGACATCAGCTTGAGAACATAAACCAGGGATGGCCAAACTGTGACTCTCCAGATGTCCATAGACTACAATTACCATGAGCTCCTGCTAACTCCTGACATAGACCCCTGAGTCTGACCAAGGGTCCATCTAATCCAGCATGGCTAACCAGAGGCCTTTGAGAAGTCCCCTGGGAGAAGAGAAAAGCAAGACTTCTACCTCTGCTCCCCTCCCCCCCTAAGCATGGAAGACCATTTCCAAATTATGAAGTATGGTGATAATTTGGATCTTATGACACAGTTTACTTATTTGCCACTAATTTACTTTTGCCTTATATCTATACTCTTATGATCCTTGTTCCATTTTGTCTGAGGAAGAGTGCATGCGCTCAAAAGCTTATGCCTTTAATTAATCTTCATTGGTCTTAAAGGTGCTCTTGGACTCAATTTTTGTTGTGCTACTTTAGACTAACACGGCTACACATTTGAATCTGCTTTGGAGGGTGGATTCCATAGCATTATACTCCACTGAGGTCACCCCCCACACACACTCAAATCCTGACCACTCCTGGCTCCAACCCCAAAGGTATTTTCCAACCCAGAGCTGGCAACCCTATGCCAGAGAGGCTCAAAATATTGTCATGTATGAAGCTGCTTTATGAAGTTGCAGGAAATGTAGTTGACACCTCTCACAACTCCCTCACAAAAGGACAATTCCCATGTTTTCTTCAGGGAATCCATGATTGAAGTTAGCACTCTTTTAGCTCTTTTAAGTTAAGAAAACTCTTTTAAGTTAGCATGTTTTAAGTTAGCACTCTAAAAATAGACAAAGATGTAAGATCCACTGCAGATCTGTTTTTGTTGTTTGTTTCTTTGCCTTGCAGAACAAACAAATCAACATATTGGACAGTTGTTGCTGGAGACCATGACAGATTATTGAAGGAACCAGCTGAACAGGTTGGGGCCAAGAGGCTAAAAAACATAGATGCATTTCTTTCCCTTCTTCCTTTGTGATGGATTTCTGTAGCTGCTAGATCCTGGTATCATCTTCTAGAATCACTTTTTCAAAAATCCATGCAACAATTTGGAGTTAACTGCCCACAGCCTGGAGAAGTTTACGTATGACTCACTCCGGGGCGTTCTATTCATATTGTCAGTTTTGGCTCTGGTTGGACTCTACAAGATCTTGAGCCCATTTTGCATTTTATCCAACATGGGATGCAAATTATTATTATTTATTAGGCTTCTATTCTGCCTTGACTTGGCCAACTCAAGGTGGATTACAACATTCTTTAATTACATACAAACTTAAAATACAAGTTAAGATTCAGAATACTAGTCCGTACTATAGCCCATAAATCCTGTCCTATGATTGGGGAGGGCATGATGTCATTTCCCTGGGAGATCCAATTAATGAAGGCCAGTGTAGGTGGGGAGGTTTTGAAGATGGCAGTTTTTATTGGGTCTCAACCATAGGCCCGGCGGGACAGCTCTGCCTTGCAAGCCCTGGCTCCTCAGTCCTCAATTGCGATTTGCTAGAATGTTGCGAGCAGCCAATCAGCAGAGTGTGTTTAGTAGCCAATTGTAAGGGTGCATTAACAACCAATAATGTGTTGAGGAGGTGTGGCCTGAAGCCATTGGATCGGTATATAAAGCCTGTGTGTTTTCCTGTCACTGTACAGTTTTCTAGCTTGTTAATAAAAGTTATTTTCATGTTGGAGGTGAAGTGTCTGTGTCCTGACTGAACCCCAGATCTAATAGTCTTGGGGCCAGTTAAGCAATCAATCAGAAGGCTGTCCACTTTTGTACTGAGGAGTTGTATGGCCAGAACTCGTCCCCCTTCTCCTGCATTTCTTGATTCCTATGGCTTTGCTGCTTCAGTGGTCAGACAGAAAAAAACAACATTTAAAGTTAAGGGTTGGATATCAGTGGCATATTTCTAGTGTGTCAATTGTTAGTGACTTCTCTGGGGCTTCGTCCTCTTGCTGCAGATAAGGAGAGTAAAGACCATTTTAATCCATTGGGACTTTGATGTCACGAGTTACGATTCTGACATCGCCTTGGTCCAGCTGGGAGCCCCGCTCTCTTACAATGCTGCAGTGCGGCCGATATGCTTGCCCAACCACACGGAGCCATTATTTGACTCTCTGCTTTGTACGGTGACTGGCTGGGGAAGCATCCAGGAAGGTCAGTGCACTCTTCTTCTTTCAAGGGGTGGTGTCACTAATGAATGTTCTTTTTCTGCCTTCAAAAGATCTGCACAATTGTGCCCTTTCTGGTGTTTCTCAAAGCCAGAAGAATGTTTGGTGTAGTGGTTAGGAGTGCGGACTTCTAATCTGGCATGCTGGGTTCGATTCTGCGCTCCCCCACATGCAACCAGCTGGGTGACCTTGGGCTCGCCACGGCACTGATAAAGCTGTTCTGACCGAGCAGGAATATCAGGGCTCTCTCAGCCTCACCCACCTCTGTAAGCCGCTTTGAGCCTCCTTCGGGTAGGGAAAAGCGGCATAGAAGAACCAACTCTTCTTCTTCTTCTTCTTCTCCTTCTTCTCCTTCTCCTCCTTCTCCTCCTTCTCCTCCTTCTCCTCCTTCTCCTTCTCCTTCTCCTTCTCCTTCTCCTTCTCCTTCTCCTTCTCCTTCTCCTTCTCCTTCTCCTTCTTCTTCTTCTTCTTCTTCCAGGGGGTCCTCAGTGGTGAAAAAATTCAGAAAGGCTGCACTATCTCTATGGTATTATACCCCGCTGAGGTCTCTCCCCTTCTCAAACCCCACCTTCATTAAGATCTACTCCCAAAATCTCCAGAATTTGTCCAACCTCACTCAGACGGAAGTTCCCCTCTGCACAGACTAGACCAGCTGCTGTTCCTTGGGGCCCACAGTTTCATACGAAGTCCCTGGCGATACATTCTTATGGAGCTCACCCTCTCCTTTTCCGATCCTGGAAATAAATTGCACTTCTTTTGAATGTTCTGCTTCATTGCTTCTCTCCTAGCTGGGGGACTTGCCAGCCGCCTGCAGCAGAGCCAAGTGCCGATACTTAATAACGATGTCTGTGAGCGAAATTATTATTCCAACCACCCCGGAGGGATCTCCGTCAGGATGCTCTGTGCTGGCTTTGCATCCTCAAGAGGCCAAGACCCTTGCCAGGTGAGCTGGAGCAAACACAATGGTTGATTCAGGTATTTATACCCTGCTTCTCTTCCCAGTGGGGGACCAGAAGTGGCTTACAACACTGGGCTCCCTTCCTTCATTTCATGTGTTACCCTCTTAGGGGGATTCAGGCGGCCCGTTGGTTTGTCCAAATGAGGATGCGTCATTTACACTCTACGGTGTCGCCAGCTGGGGTGTAGGATGTGCCAGGCCCAGAAAACCTGGTGTTTATACAAGGGTGAGAGTCTTTCTGGACTGGATCCTCTCCAGAATGAATGGTAAGTATGGCGATATCTTTCGGCTGTTGCAGTGACTAGCATCTTTCACTGAAATGACTTGCTCTGTAAACGTCTTACCACAAAGACCACTAACATTGTCCTGGAACGTTGTTTTCATAGTACTTGGTGACAGCAATCAGGGGCTGTTGCCACAGATCCAATCCAGGGCACAGAAAGTTCTCTGGAAAAAGCCAGGTTAATTTCCCCCTTCCCATAGCTCAGGAGTCCAAATGTGTCCACTTTTGCAGCTTACAACATTATTCTCTCCTCTGTTTTATCTTCCCAGCTAAGTCCCCTTGAAGCAGGTTAGGCTAAGAGAGAGTAATTGGACCAAGGTCATGTAAGTGAACGTCCTTGGCTGGGTGAAGATTCAAGTCTGCATCCACCAGATCTGAGACTGACACTCTAACATCTTGTACACCGTGCTAGTTAGGTGGTGTATGCTTCCAAACTAGTCCACGTGAACATGTAGATTTTGAAATATTCAGATATGCAAGGAGGCATATGTGACACACCTGGTATTTAGTTTGTGCCCCTGTATGTTTCCACAGGGAGGTGACATCATATTGATGCGTTATCTAACGTGGTTTTTGGCTAAACATAAGGAAGGACTGCCGGATGGAGCAGTTCCTGAGTAGAACAGGCTTCCTCGGGAGGTGGTGGGCTCTCCTCCTTTGGACGTTTTTAAGCAGAGGCTAGATGACCATCCGACAGCAGTGCTGAATTTAGGCAGATCATGTCAAAACGAGCAGAAAGGCTTGGCTCTTGTGGCCTTCTCCTACATGCCCAGGGTAAAGCTGACTGCCACTCGGAGGGTCAGGAAGGAGTTTTCTTCCAGGCCAGATTGGCCGAGGGATCTGGGATGTTCTGTCCTTTCTCTGGGCATAGAGCTGGGGCACTGGGGGAGTGGGGAGAGACGTAGTTGTGAATTCTCTGTTCCTGCCCCACCTACCTCACAGGGTGTCTGATGTAGGGAAAGGTGTTTGCAAACCACTTTGGGACTCCTTCAGATAGCGGAAAGCAGGGTATACATATATAAAAAAACCCAGCTCTTCTCTCAGTCGGCCTTGATGCACCCAATAGAAATGGCCGATGCTAATCAAGAGTACCCGGTTTCTCCTTCCAGTGAGCACAGAGATATACAAGAGTATTTGGATACAAACAGCTTTTCATGCAAAAGTAGAGGGGACCACATGTCTATTCTACAGGAAGGGATTTAAACATTAGATGCTCTAGTTCAAGAAGGCCTAAACCTTTTAGTAAGGTTTAAATAGCCTGCTGGGGTGATGCACTTTGCACCAAATGTTCTGTTTGCGCAGGCTGGCAGAAATGATGTTATATTATCTGCAGAAGATCTCAGAAATGCATAGCTTTTTTCGAGGGGGGGGATCTACCTCATGTCAGCTGGAGGGGTATGTTACTTTTAATGAAATGCCATTATTTGTTCTGTTCCCCATATTTACACAAGTGTGTCTTGTAACAGAAAAGGGACCAGCGGCTGTGCCAGTAAATCATCCTGGACAGGAAACTGTAGAGGGACCACCGGTGTTATTTATGAATCTGTCGGGAGCTCCTTATGGACAAGGTAGCAGCCTCCTCTGCAAATCTCACAAATCCGTCTTTTTCTAGGATGAAGTCTGCACACATTGGATAATGCACTTTCAATGTGCTTTTACAGCTGGATTTTCCAGTGCAGAACAGGATAATCTACTTCTAAAGTGCATTCTAAAGTGCATCAGCCTCATCGATGCCTATTAGCCGGAATAGCTAAGTGGAACCTCCATGTCCAGAGACAGTATACCTCAGAATGACAGTTGTTGGGTGGCGATAACAAGGGATGCCTTTGCCTCTGTTTCCTGCTTACAGCCCATCTGAGGCATCTGGTTGGCCACTGTGGAAAGCAGGATACAGGGCTAGGTGGACCTAATCTTTTTATCCGAGGATACTATAGTTGCAGAGTTGGCAGGCTAGTCAAGCTCCCTCTGGGGATAGAGGCTCTCCTGCTATCAGCAAGCATTTCCTTGCTGCCAATCAGCTGGCTGGCTGGGGGGAAATGATGGGAAATTGTGGGCGAGTACGTCCTGTGACATTGACAATCACTCCCTGTGCACCCAGAAGGGATGTCAGCGCATTGGTGGGTACGCTTTGGCAATTGGTAGAAGGTTTGTGGCAAAAAAACACTCCCCCCCCCATCCCAGAAGGTGAAACTCCTGCTGGTTACTGGGGAGGAGGGATGTTCACTCATTGCAGTACATGCACTAATAAGAGAACACACCATTGAAAATTTGGGGCAGCCTTTGGAAGAGAACTAATGGCTGAAAACTAGACATCTCCTTTCATTAAGTGACTCTGATACTTTACAGCTCTTACTTGGGAGCTTTTATTGGCTGCTGTACATATTCTGTATGTGTTAAGAACTGGTGTGTGTTCAAACCAGACCTTTGAACAAGGCCCTATAAGGCTGAAATGCGTCCATCTATTGGTTCACATAGTGCATAGCATACTGGATTGCAATAGCATATGGGCTGGATATATGTTTTTTCTTTATTGTGCACAATAAAAGTAATATAATTTTAACATTTATACAGACATTCAACCCCTGAAGGTCCTAACTGTCACTAGTTGGGTTCTTGTTCCAGTTCCAGGTGTTTTTGGGGGAGGATGATCTTACCAAGAATTCTCAGCACTAAATGCAGTTCTTGGGTTTCTACAGAAGTCACCATGGCAGTTAAAACATACAAAATCAATAAAAGCTTGGGGTGCCTTTATGCCTTCTGTGAAGATTATGAGCTGGTTCTTCATTGATGGACATGTGTACTTGGTTTCGATATGGTCTATTCATTCTTTATTTGCCAAAAAGCAGGACCAACCAAAATGTGAATTTATCTCCCCAAAAAGGGTGTTTTATGGCAAGGGTAGTCAACCTGTGGCCCTCCAGATGTTCATGGACTACAATTCCCATGAGCCCCTGCCAGCAAATGCTGGCAGGGGCTCATGGGAATTGTAGTCCATGGAAATCTAGAGGACCACAGGTTGACTACCCCTGTTTTATGGTACATGGATAGCTTATATGCAAATCTAAGGCAGGCCCCTCTTTTTTTAATGGTACATGTGAGAAGGGGGAAAACTGGTCCTTCTTCCGCTTAAACAGGATATGTAAGAGCCTGCTCCAATACAAGTTCAACTCTCTGGCCCCTTTTCCATCCTGTTCAATCTGCCACTCTGTCCATAAACCAAAGAGCAAGCCAATGCCTACAAGTGAAACAAAATCTCATCATCTCCACTTGCTATTAATTCCTTTCTTTCCCCACCAGGGCCAAAGATGGGGAAAAACTTGAAATACCCCAACCTTCTGAACCAGCAGTTGGCTCACTGCAGAGATGCCATCCTTACTGCCCAGGAAGGAATAATCCAGTCTCCAGGTTTTCCAAATGGGTATCCCAAGACAGCTAGGTGAAAGAACAGCTTTCATTCTCACCTGCTGCAGAAATCTGTGGCTAGAGATGCCATTCTCATTGGGGGCCATATAGTCTTGTGGGGGGTCCTGGCACATTTGAAGGGGGCTACAGACTGAGAAATGTGAGACAGGGAGCTTCGTTTGACCTGGGAAGGGTGGCATAAAATTTTAAAAATGAAATTAATTAAAGGGGAACTAATCTCTGTCACCTGGGGATTGGTGCGATTCCATGATACCATAGAATCGTAGAGTTGGAAGGGATATCCAGGGTCATCTAGTCCAGCCCCCTGCAGAATGCAGGAAATTCAAATCTACCTGCCCACCAAAGTGACCTTAATTCCATGCCCAGATGATCTCCTGTCCAAACCAGAATCCCTGGTCAGGCTGGCCTGTTAGGATTTCACCTTCTGATCCCAAAGTGGCAATCGGCATTTCCCTGGGCATGCAAGAAAGGGCCATAAGAGCCAAGTACTGGCACAATCCCTTCTGCCCATCCACTTAACAATCTGCCTAAATTCACAGAATCAGCATTTCTGTCATCTGGTTATCTAGCCTCTCCAGGCCCCACCTGGAGGCTGGCAACCATAGTCCATGGCTTACCACACCTCTTCCTCTGGAGAAAAGGGAAAGGTTGTCCTCCTAACCAGCCTGAGGAAGAGGGAAAGAGCAGGATGTGTCTACAAGGAGAGAGATGGGGAGGGGGGGTCTCAGATGCCAGTCCTAAACTGAATTCCTAGGAATTCCTGCTGTATTTCTACTGATCATCAGGAATATCTCCTACGATTTACCACCTTAGCAGCCTCTCTTCCACCAAACTTTACCTCCGCACTGCTGAGGGGGGATAGTTTGTGCCTCAGGTTATCCTTCTAGCCTCCCTGCTCTGAGGAAAGAAGTTTCTTGTCACGTGGGGTGGTTTGGGTTGGAGGAAAGACCAGAGTTTTTAGCAGAGCCTAGAGACTACTGCTGAATAAATAACAGGCTCTTAAATTAGATTTTTAATTAGAGCGTGCAATCCTTAATCTGTTTACCTGGATGTAAAAGTTATTGGTATTAGCAATACCTCGCTCTGAGGAAATAAGTTTCAGATTGGCGTTCAGATTGGCACAGGATTGTGCTGGTTTTGTTTCGGAACGTTTGATTCACAGGATGGAGCGTTGCCCTTTCGGAAACTCCTTGGCTCCTTCTTTCTTACCTACTTGAAGTATTTGTTGTTCTGGTGACATCACTGATTGACTTAACGATAAAAAAAAAACCGTGTCCGTGGCCAAGTAATAACTTTGTCCTTTTACCACCCATATTCCCTTTCCCAGTCAGCCCAAACTTTATCATCCTGTGGTAGAATAAACGTGACCTCATTAATGCATTGTTCTCCTCCCCCTTAAGAGCCTCTTGTGGTGCAGAGTGGTAAGGCAGCTGTCTGAAAGCTTTGCCCATGAGGTTGGGAGTTCGATCCCAGCAGCCGGCTCAGGGTTGACTCAGCCTTCCATCCTTCCGAGGTCGGTAAAATGAGTACCCAGCTTGCTTGCTGGGGGGTAAAGCGGTAATGACTGGGGAAGGCACTGGCAAACCACCCCGTATTGAGTCTGCCATGAAAACGCTGGAGGGCGTCACCCCAAGGGTCAGACATGACTCGGTGCTTGCACAGGGGATACCTTTACCTTTACCTTTACCTCCCCCTTCTTTTCTCTTTTTTTTAACTAATTTACAGCTGCTGCTGGAGAATTGTCGGCCCATTAAATTCTGTCATTCGGTTGGATTTCTTAGACTTCACATTTGAGAAAGCTCTTTCCGACTGCCGCGGGGGACTCTCTATTTATGAAGGATTGGAATCAGTAAAAGAGGTGCTTGGTGAGACATTTGATGAGGTGGCACGACACAATGACAATGAGAATCTTTTTTTTCAAGTACGTCAAAAGGTGGCTCCAAAAGACCAGTGCCCCTTATAATCATGGGGGGAGACGATGGATTTAAACTAAAATCGTTAACTAGGTATTGGCATGAAATATCTGAATTACAATTGATCAGTAGGATAAATTAACCAGGACCTAGGCTATGAAGCCTTTCTCACATACTTATGGATTTTCTATAAGTGTAGCACAGCTTTAGAAGGATTATATTCTCCCCACTACAGCTGTATTAAATAATGATTTTTAAGGTTTGCATAGACTGTACCTTGTGTGTTTCATGTTGCTTTCACTCCATTTTAAAAATAATTGCCCTTCATGTTGTATGCGTTTATAAATCTGGATTTGTTTTATACATCTCTAGGCCATGAAAGACTAAGATGTGATAACATTTAAGTGGGCTCTAGTCTACAAAAGTTTATGCTGGGAACAAAATGTACTAATCCTTAAAGTGTCCCAAGATTCCTTTTCACTGAATATAGCCGTGCTAGGATGGTATAAGAATGGTTTTATCTGTTGACAGTTTAAACATGCAACTAGAAGCGAAAAACCAGGCTAACTTAAAAGAATAAAATAATTTCATTAAGGAGAGAAACAAACTTTATATAGGAAGAGGAGAGAGATCCCTAACTGTCTACCTGTTCGGTTGTCTTCTTTCATTCAGCCTGTTCTGGAGGCAAGCAGGGAGGAAGTTGGTTCAAAGGAGCAGGAAGTCCTCCAGTCAAACCAATCAAGACATAGGAGGAAACCAGTTTAACTATGCTAAATACACATCTCCTCTAATGCCCCCTGCAGGATATTCTTCATATGCTTTTGAATCATGCACACTACAAGTGCATATTCCAGCATTATCCTCTCTCTTCCAAGTATTGATTTTAACTCATCCCTGTATTTTAATCATATGTTATAAACCTTAGAGGTTTTGGCAAGGAGAGTTTAACCAAAACTCTATTTCCCTCCTTAAATAGAACAGTAGTTGCAATCAGTTTTCTATTCCAATTGCAATCAGATTCACACCAGTCTACCTGTGCAGGATTGACAGGCATCACTCAGATCTCCCGAAGGGGACTTGTACCCATGCATGATGCATGCAGTTGTTTCTGGCTACTGGGAGCTGGTCCCGTTCTGGTATCTTGCTTCTACGCTTCCTGCATAGCTTGTCTGTTAATATTCTGGTGGTGGCAGCCACTGGTATTTTCATCCAAGCCAACTGAATGAGAAGCTGCCGGGCTCCAGCCATGTAAATTTATTCAAGAGAATGGGTCCTATGCTATTAAGAGATAGCTCTTTGCCGGAGACTGTTCCAGTGTGCCAAGAATGCTTGTGTACGTGAAATTTTGTCTGAGCAAGAGACTGCGGTGTCAGGGGGCTTTCTGTGTAATACGGCTCTGTCTGACAGGTAATTTCTGTGATGGAGCGCCACGCTTTCCATTAAAGTCTCACGGTCCTGTGGTGACGCTGACCTTTAATTCTGGTGCAGCAACAATGATGAAAGGATTTGTTCTTGCCTATGGAATCCATGGAATTCAGCCCAGTAAGTAAGGTTTTTGCAGGACAGCTTGACGGCATCTAGATTAAGCAATGTCAAGAACCGTTGGAGGAAATAAGTAATAACCATCTCTTACAAATGAGGCTCTCCCTGCCACAGGGACCTCTATATTTGCACACCTCAAAAGAGACCCTCTGACCTGTCCGCCAGATGCCTGGATAAAATATTCCAGTTGGCTATAAGAGCAGGGGCCCCTCCTGACCCAACAGTAGTTTCTGCTGGATGCTCTTGTGTGGGAGGAGCCACCTGTTGGAGTGGTCTTCAGAGGACATGGATTAAAAGTCTCTTTGTCCTCAGGTTCCAGAAGTAATATTGGAGTCCAGAAGCAATTTAAGAGACCAACAAGATTTTTGGGGTATAAGCTTTTAAGAATCATACCTTCCTTTGCCCAATCCCAAAAATGTATACATTGAAAATCTTGTTGGTCTCTTAGGTGCTCCTGGACTCCAAATCTAGGTGATCTACTTCAGCCCAACATGGCTACCCTTTGAAAACTAACAATAATTGATTCAAGTTTGTTGGAGAATACCTTGAAGTTATAGAACCCTGCTCACTGTACAGCCTACCCCCGGTACTCTAATCCTGACTCCAGGAATATGTAATTGGACTGCAGCTCAGATTTTATTGAACCAATACAGGTCGGTCCCTTTTCCCTGTAACTCAATTACTGCATTTAAATCATCCCAGTGCCCATGTAGATATACACCCTTCAGCTTCAGCTTCAGCTTTCCAAAATTCATAAACAAGATAGTCCCTCCAGCTTTGTAGGCAGTTTTGTTCCCGAGATGCCTTTGCCAGTATTTTGGTGGGCTTATTTCCCTCTTCTCTCTTCATTACTTCACTGAATCCCTTGCCATGGACCGCAAATTAGGCTTGACAAACTACAGGTGGGAGACATAAAACAAATGGGCCATATAGTAAAAATACGAAAAACAGTGGAAGGCAAGATAGTGAAAATATTGAATGTTCTACTTTTCCAGAAAAGTAACAGCAGAGTCAAAAACAACGATCAAACATAGAACTAGAAGGACTTGGTAAGAGAAGGATTCCCTGTTCCAGAATGTGAACTAGAGAACTGAAGCATTCTATTTACATTCTGGAACAGGAATGATACTCTGCATCCTGCTAGTTCTATGTTTGATCTTTATTTTTGTCTCCACTGTTGTATTTTTCTGGAAAAGTAGAGCATTCAATCTTTGTCACTATATTACTGCTCATGGTTTTTCATATTTTTAATCTCTAGGTAGGATCTGAAGATTTCCAGAATCATAACTAATGTCCTGTCTACAGAGAACAGCTCCCCTGGAGAAAATGGCTACTTTGGGGAATGATTCCATCAAACCCTGATGAGATTCCTGCCCTTTTCAAACCTCACACTCCCCAGTCTCCATCCCCAAATCCCTAGGAATTTCCCAGCCAAGAGCTGGCAGTCCTACCCCAACTTCATTGTTGGTTTCAGTATAGATTTTCTCTTCATCCTGGGAGTATTCTGCCAACCAAGACCTCAGCTCAATGAACTCTTCAGGATAAACCAATGGATGTTCTTCTTTTCACCAAATGAAACTGTTGGGTTCCCTATTAACTCCCAATTAGGCAATAATCAAGGGCAGCATTGATTGGATTGCGTTACTGTCTTGTGATGTCATTTGATGCGGTCACTCTCCCTTGCATCCTTTCTTTCTAGCCTTGAATCTTGTAAAGGGAATAAAGATGGTTTCACTTGAAATTCTCCTTCTCTGTCTCGTTTCCCCTTCTCGGCTGGAGTCCTATGTCAAATTGGGACCCAGGTATAAATTAGACTGCTCAGCCTTAAAATATGCCATGGTGACACAGTCTGACCCTACACTTTGTATGTCATAGGCCCAACAGGTGATGGGAACATTCCCCTTAAAGAATTATAGAAATGTACTACAAAACCACTAACAATGAATACAGCAGTCCCTAAACTACGTGCCATATAAAGTTAATTCAAGACTTGGGTAAATCCAATATACTTAACAGCATAGGAAGATGCCCATTGCCTCTGCATGAGTCTCTGTTCTATGCTCAACTCTTTTCAGTTTGGGAAATAAATGCAGATCGTGAATAAGGAAATAGGGCAGGCTCCACTTTGGAAGGATAATTCTGTTTAAGCGATTGTAAAGCAGAACCTGTTTGTCATGTATGAGTTTAAGTGTGCCTCCAAGACTAATTCAGAAAATAGCTGTGCCACTTCTGTCTGAAATTTAGGGGAAACTGAGCTAATATTTGTAGTGTTTTTTTATACTAAACATCTTTAAGTATGACTGAACAAATTTAAAGTCCAGTTTGATTTACCGATGATGTAAACCAGGGGTAATCAATCTGTGGTCCTCCAGATGTCTATGGACTACAATTCCCATGAGCCCCTGCCAGCATTTGCTGGCAGGGGCTCATGGGAATTGTAGTCCATGGACATCTGGAGGACCACAGGTTGACTACCCCTGACCATGCCCATAGAGCAAAATAAATACCTCTGTATTTTTTAAACATTATAGTGTACACTGTTTTTAATTCTTCTTTTAACAGTGAGTAATATATTTTATTAGAAACCTATATACTTAGTGAAGTAGCTTCAATTATGCAGTGGATAGATTTTTTTAGTAGGCGACTTGGCTTTTCCATCCATATATTTTTCAGTTGCATAAGGTCATCTTGCATTGTGCTTAGAGTATTAGTTGCGATGGCTTATCTAGTGCAAATTTGTGAGAGCAGAATTTCCTTTCTATCTACATTTTCAAGCCTATAAATTTGCTGGTTCATCAGCCCTCAATGGTCTCAGAAATTTAACTCCTTGTCCTGGCCATTTTTCCTTCTTCTGCAAGGTCCAGTCCTAAACAGAACAAGAGATGCTGTTAAAGGTAAGAACAGATCTCTCCTTGTGTGACTGTATGCACGTATTACTAGGAGAATGGGACTATCCAAATGGAAATCACTTTCCGAGAAGGCTAAGCATGCCTTGAATCGCACAGAGTGGATAATCAGCCAGTCCTCAATCACAATCACAGCCAGAAATCTCTGCTCCTTCAAAGGAACCTTTAAGGTCCTTTGTTCGCCCAGCCTGAATGGCTCTCTAGAATACAATGGACATTTTCTGGCTTCAGTTTCTTCCACTAGTGTTCTGGGCTGGGGACTCAGTATGTACCAAGAGTCCCATTTCCTTTTGGAAGCGTGTTGTGGGAAGAGTCTTGTCGTGACTCACCAGAAATCCTCAAGAGACTGAGTTGCTTTGGTTGGCTATGGCAAAAGCATGGATGGATCTCAGGCCAAACTGGGCATGTTGGTCAATTGTATCCAACTTTTGCAGAAGCCACCTAGTATGTTGGCCTAGATGACTCCACTTTTGCCACATGCTGGTGATTTGCTGCCCTGTGTCTTGGGAGAGAACAGTGTTAGTTGTTCTAAGGGCAACTTTGTCTCTCTCATGCTTGGAGAGCCAGCATGATGTAATGGTTAAGAGTGACGGCCTCAAGAATCAGGTTTGATTCCCCCACTCCTCTGCTACATGCAGCCAGTTGGGTGTCCATGGGTAGGTTACAGTTCTCTTAGAGCTCTCTCAGCCCCACCTACCTCGCATTCTGTGTAGAGGGCAGGGACTGAATCGATCTGGGATTGGAATAAAAGCTCCGTGCAGTTTACACCAAGGTGTCTGCTGTGGGGAGAGGAAAGGAAGGAGATAATAATCCACTTTGAGACTCCTTTGGGTAGTGAAATGTAGGGTATAAAAATCAACTCGTTTTTCAGCAGTGTTTATTTCCATGGCCTGGGTTGTTTCTTTTCCCCATTGGAAGCCAGGGGGCAGATGGTCTGGCTCATCCAAGTACTTGGGATAGTGCAATGAATAATTCTTTAACCCATACATTTAGGGCAGGGGTAGTCAACCTGTGGTCCTCCAGATGTTCATGGACTACAATTCCCATGAGCCCCTGCCAGCAAATGCTGGCAGGGGCTCATGGGAATTGTAGTCCATGAACATCTGGAGGACCACAGGTTGACTACCCCTGATTTAGGGTATATAAAGTGTCTAGTTTTAGCTATGCACTTGGTCTCAAGATTTGGCTAACTTTTGTGTGTGTGCTCAACTCTGGAGATAACAGCAGGTTCAGAGAGTGGACTGTATTATATTGTGCCCTGCTGAAGTCTGTCCCCAAGCGACACCCCCCAAATCTCCTGGTATCTTAGGTATAATAAAAAGACAACAAATATAATTGTGAAATAATAACAACCACAGTCCCAGCACCTTAAGGCACGTTCTCCCTTTCTGTCTCCTTAAGAATGTCCAATTCTGGATCTGATTCCAGTAGGAATGGCTGAGCTCACGTCTCCCAATTACCCGCATATTTACCCCAGTTTATTGACCTGCACGTGGACAGTGTATTCTGCATCAGGGAATAGGCTGAAAGCTGTGATCAAGGATCTTGGAACAGAGGATGCTGAGGACTGTGCCTGGGACTCACTAAACATTTGTGATGGACCAGATTGTCATTCAGAAGTTCTTGGTATGTCGGTCTGTATGTTCGTTTGTCATCTTATGTACAGCAAAAAAGATTGTCCTTCATAAGGCAGCTTTCCTGCACCTGTCAGTATAATTGAAGAATAGCTTCCTTCCAGAGGTTTCTGTGCCCCAACATCAGGCAGCCATCTGTTGGCCATCCCACCACTTAGGGTTGCCCATGTGGCTTTGTTCCATTGTGGCCCTGACTCTGTGCAATAGGCTCCCTGAAACAGAGGTACCGGCAGGTTTGCCAGGTCCCTCCTGGTCACTGGCAGGAAATGGAGGGAAAGGGTGGCCAAATCCAAGCTGGGAAACTCCTAGAAATTTGGGAATGGGGCCTGGGGAGGCCAAGGACCTCAGTGGGGTACAGTGCCACAAACTCCACCATCAAAAACAGCCGTTTTCTCCAGGGGGACTGATCTCTGTTGTCTGGAGATGCAAAACCAGGGGATTTCCAGGCAGAACCTGGGTTTCTCCTGGAATTACAGCTGAACTCTGGACAAAATGGATCAGTTCTCCAGGAGAAAATGGATGCTTTGGAGGATGGACTATATGTCATTGGTACCCCACTGAGGTCCCTTTCCTCCCCAGGCTGCATCCTTAAATCTCCGGGAGTTTCCCAACCTGGTTTTGGCAGCCTTTACCCCTTATCCACTGCCAGGGGCCAGGGGACCCTGAAGATGTGAAGAGGGGGCCCTTCTTGGAGATCTTCAAGAGGCACTTCAAGGCCTACCTGCTTGCCAGGGTTGCAAATTTGGATTTGCAGCCATTTTTAAGGGTGGTAGAGTTGGGGGGGGGGTCGTTTTATTTAGGCTTAAACTGAAAATGTTTCTAACTATTATTGTGATCTGCCTTGAATCTAGAGGAAAAGGTGGGGTATAGATGCTTTAGTAGCCATACGAACAAATTCACAACTAGAATGGCCCAGCAAGGAGATTCAAGGTACATTGGTAGCAAAATTTTAATCAAAGGGTACATCCTCCTGGTGTCCAGAACAAGGGATATCCCTGGTGTTAGTACTGCTAATTTGTCTGTCCCAGGGATGAACTTGAGGCAGTTGTAGTTTGTAATGCTGCAGTATGTATTCATAGACACTAAAAAACCTGTTCAGTCGAAAATGTTGTGTGGGATGTATCTCCTATACAACTCCACTGCTGCTTAATTTTCATTGTCAGTTTGCAATGTTCCACTGATAGTTGAAAATTACAAGTGGCAGAATTCTCATGTGGATCTAGACCTTAGGCCGGCTTTTCTCAACATTTTTATCATTGAGAAACCCCTGAAACATTCTTCAGGCTTCGAGAAACCCCAGAAGTGATGAGAAAACACAGAATGTGGTTGGGAAGTAGAGCTGTGGACACGCCCACCTGGGGCTCCTCCCCTTCCCACCCCCTCCAGGCCTAACATTGGCCACTGGGGGGGGGTAGGTCAGCATGAACATATACAGTCATATCACCCGATTAATGTTTAAATTTTTAAAAAAATATATAAAAAATTAATTAACTTCCACCCATTTGGGAAACCCTTCCAGGGTCATGAAGAAACCCCAAGGTTTCACGAAATCCTGGTTGAGAAAGCCTGTTTCAGGCCAATAACCCTATATCCCTTTTCCTCTTGGGCAGCCTTCAGCCTAAGGATTATTTTAACCAGAAGTTTTTAGGTTGAGACTCAAGATCTCAGACAAACAGAACATTTATACTGAGTGTCAACTCCTTCCTGTGTGGGGATACCTTAATCCTTGAGAAGCCTGGGCATTTGGTCCAGATTTCTTATTCATGGTACCCAATAGGAATGCAAATGAGGGAGGTGGGCAAGAAGTGGGCGGCCTGTGAATGAAGCACAGACTTCTTCGTACAGTAAAGTGGAATTGTTTTCACATAATGACTTCAATGTCTCTAACCCGCCCTCTGTTCTTGGGATTTGCAGGGCGCTTATGTGGCCAAAAAAGGGATCTCCAGTTTGTTTCCAGTGGCAGCTACTTGACTGTACGTTTCAAAACAGATGTCTCAATTGGGGACAGAGGCTTCAAGATGGTGTTTGAAGAACTGAATCAAGGGCCAGCACAGAGAAGCAAGAATGGCATAGAGCTCAAACACCAATGTAACTGAAGCTCAGGGCCGTCTTTCTTTCATTGACAGCAGTCTTCTCAATTAGCTTTCTGTGTGTGTGCATGCCATAAGTGTCTGTCAATGTGGACCATAAAGGTACGCTTGGGAGAGTCAAGCGATAATTAATGCACAATTCTCATTTGTTGTTCCTTCCAGGGGGTAGTTCTTTCCCCTCAACAGTGTCTATCACAGGGATCCCCAAAATGGAGTTTACCAATGTTTTTCCTGGTTTCCATTTGTTTTTCCAATAAAACTTCTCTCTCCCAAAACAAAGAGCCAGTCCTAGCCTACCTGCACTTCAGTGGAGTACAAGACACTTCAGAAAAACCTAGGAGGTGTCATGTTTGAGTCTGCAGGGATCACCTATTCAAATAACCTGCCTCCATTGTAGAAGGATGCTCGGTTTGCCAGCTCCCAACCTTTTATGATTGTCCTCATGGCCGCCATTTTGTGTTGGTGCCCACTCCCTGTTCTCCAAATTCCCAAAGCTGGAGGCCCATGTTCCACCAGAATATCTGATTCTTTCCCCAGCTAACAAGATAATAGCAGCCTGAGATGAGGAGTGTTTGGGAATGTATGCCTATCTTCTCCTTCCCTTGGATAATACCTGTGATGAACAGCACAAATCTCATTTAAACGTCCTCACCACGCCTGTGTAATTTGTGAGACTTGGGTAAGAAAAAATCCCTTCCCATTTAAAAAAAATTAATCCAGAGCCTGAGAAAAGAGGCTATGATTCAGTTCCTGAGTCCGTGCTTAGCTTGCAGACGATCCCAAGTTCCTCCCTTGGCGTCTCCACCTGAGCAAGCCTTGAGTAACAGATGTTGGCAGGGACCTTTGTTGCCAGGAAGCCTCTGCCAGTCAGATTAGACCAGGGGTAGTCAAACTGCGGCCCTCCAGATGTCCATGGACTGCAATTCCCAGAAGCCCCTGCCAGCGAATGCTGGCAGGGGCTTCTGGGAATTGGAGTCCATGGATATCTGGAGGGCCGCAGTTTGACTACCCCTGGTCTAAGCCTATTAAAGAGGAGAGGGACTAATCAGGCAGTGTTGCATATTAGGCAGTATGTTAGGCAGTGTTGTACATGCTGCTATACCCGTTCCTATCTCCCCATTTCGTTTTTATGCTACCCTGCCTTTTAAATGAGATAGCGCACCCCCAAGAGGTGGGTGAGGTGGCCCATGCCCTCCTTGAGGTTACGGAATAAAGTCAACCACTTACATGAATAGCTTGTGAACAACTGTGAAACAAAAGATCTAACAAAGTGGCTAAAAACAAAAGACCTAACAAAGATGGAGAGAAAAAAAAAAGAACTGATAGATGATATCACGTTTCTTTCAGGTTCACCTGGTAAACTAATTGCTTCTGCAGCAAGTAAATACTATTCTGCACGCCTGTTCTATCCTCGCCCACACGCCCTTCCTGTCCTTGACACAGAGCCAGTGGGATATAATTGGTCCTGCACTGCTGATGCACCGACTAAGACCTGAATAGTCACACCTGGATATACTTAACCTGTGGGCTCAACCAACCCTGTGATCCACACCACATTACATGCCACTAAATTGGGGAAACCAAACTGGGGTGGCCTGTTAAAGGCCAAATGGCAAGATGGAATGGCTGGTTCTCCACTGGGTGGCCTTTCCTACTATACTTGCTTTTAGTGACACAATACCTATCAGAAGCCTTCCAGGTGTTCTATGCTGTACTGGGTGTCTCAAAATTAAACTCTGGAACATGTCTTTATAAATAATGCTGGTTACTAGAAACACTGCATTTGGTTTATGGGATTAAGGCATATTTTGATTGATCGGGGGCTTTCTTTTGTTTTCTTCCAAAACATTCTCAAACTCCATTGCTCAACAAATTTATCAGAACCCAAACCAATATCAGGTAACTTCTGTTTATAATGGGTTAGTTCTGTCATATTGGCTTCAGATTCCATGTAGCCATTCTGTGGTTGATGGAAGTTCTGTCCATACCAGGATGCTGCAATGCGGCTGTTCAATACAACTTCCTTGGCAGTCTTTAAACAGCAGCTGGACAGATATTGATCAAGGATGCTTTAGGCTGATCCTGTGTTGAGCAGGGGGTTGGACTAGATGGCCTGTATGGCCCCTTCCATGATTGTAATATGCTGCTATGTGCATCTCTGCAGTTAACAATAAATCCAATATTTAATATCCAGTCCCAGAGGCACAGTGGCTCTTTCTGCTGAGGGTAAAAACATCCCTCCAAGGTCAGGCCAATTCTCAGAAAGTCTCAAATTATCAGAAGGACATGTTTTTTTATGCTAGGATGTTTTGATGTTTTAATACCTCAATTGTATGATTGTTGTCACCTGCCCTGAGCCAACCTGGGAGGAATGGGGTACAATTTTTTTAAAGTATTATAATTATTACTAGGGGCCAAGCCAGTTGCATTCAGGAATACAACAGGTGCTAGATTAGGGGGGTGGAGTGAAAGAACTCTGCAGATGGCCTCTCCCTCTCCCCAGGACCTGGAAAGGCTGCAGGCTGGAAGCCCCCAGGAAGGAAACTCACCGGCAGGGGCAGCTTTCATGTGGTAGGGATCTCCAGCCTCCAAGCCTCGGCGGAAAATGGAAGGAGGAGGGGGTGGTCAGAGGTGGGGACGGAAGGTGATTGGCTAGCTGCTGGACAGACAGGCAAGCTGGTTGGAGGAGGAGGCACTCTGGGGCGGGACAGCCGCCCTGAGTGGGTGTTAAGTGATGAGTGGCACTTAAGCGATGAGACACGCTCCTCCTCCAAGGCCTTACCAGAAATATATTATGTGGAACAGATAACATAGGTAGGGTGATGCTGTTGCAGTCTTCTTGCTTGTGGGCTTCCTAGAGGTAGCTGGTCAGCCACTGTGTAAACAATATGCTGGACTTGACATGCCTTTGGTCTGATCCAGTAGGGCTGTTCTTATGTTCTCAATATAATTTCTGGATCTGTATTCTACATTCAATCTTGAAGGAATCTTGAAGGAAGGTGACACAATAAGACCAACATTGAGCCTTGGGGGGCACTATGTCCTGTGATTTCCTGAATTAGTCCTGGCACCCAATCCAAAGTGTTTTTTGGGATCTCTGGACAAGCCCCTCAAAAGTGAAACTGGTCAGCTATTGAAGAATGACAGCATGAACCCATAACAAAAGGAATCTGATTTATCCTTGCTGTATGCTGACTGTCCATGTGGTTGCGATGAGTCGGACACGACTTCGCACCTAACAACAACAACAACAATGCTGATTGTCTCTTTTTTGAATTATTCTGATTGCAGCGGAATGTGGAATTCCCCTGGAGTAGCGATCCCCAACCTGTGGTCCGCGGACCACATGTGGTCCTTCAACTAATTGGAGGTGGACCCCGAAGGACGCCTTCTCTCTCCCCCCAGCCCTTTACAACACACTTCATTGTTGTGGCGTGTCTGTATCTTATTTTGAAGGGATGTTTAAACATTACCATAGCGATCAGAGAGCGCTAGGGCAGTGGTTGAGAGTAGAGGAGTAAACTACCCCCTCCCACCGGGCCTCTGTAAAAGGCGTTGAGTGGTCCCCGGCGTTGAGTGGTTCCCGGTGATAAAAAGGTTGGGGACCACTGCCCTGGAGGACCCGTTCCCCATGGAGGACATGTCTACAAATACATCAGAGGGAGAACAGGGCAAGCTGAGGTTGGTTGGTGGCAACCTAGAGACACCAAAGGCCTGGCCTTGGCTTGTTAGCCTGCAGTATGAGAACAAACACTTCTGTGCAGGGACCTTGATTGACAAGCGCTGGGTCCTGACATCTGGACACTGCAATTTTAGGCATGTACAAAGATCATACCTTTGGGAGTTTTGGATTCAACTAACGCATTGCAAAGCTAAACAAACTTGCTGGAAAGTATAACACAATCTGTGTCAAGTTACTGCTAGTATTGTACCACAAGCCTATATGGATATTCACAAACTGGAGGATGAAATTTATATAGATGATTTTCAAATGACTCCTATTACTTGTCAATGAGAAGGAATATCTCCTGCTGCTTTGAGATACGGTGTACGTTGAGGCTACATAACAATCGTATCGTGTTGTTGTTTTTCTGTTGAAATCTGCTTTGGGCCCCCTGGGCAGAAAAGCAGAGTGTGTGTGCGCTTCCAACTTATGGCAACGCTATGGATGAATGATCTCCGAAATGACTATCATTAATATTGTTGCTTAGGCCTTGCCAACTGAGTCAGTCCACCCCATGTTGGGTCTTCCTCTTTTTCTGCTGCTTTCAACATTTCTTAGCATTTTGTTTTTTTCCAGTGAGTCTCTTTTCATGATGTGATCAACGTACGATAGCCTCAGCTTTTTGTTTTTTTTGTTATGTGCGAAGTCGTGTCCGACCCATCGCGACCCCATGGACAATGATCCTCCAGGCCTTCCTGTCCTCTACCATTCCCCGGAGTCCATTTAAGTTTGCACCTACTGCTTCAGTGACTCCATCCATCCACCTCATTCTCTGTCGTCCCCTTCTTCTTTTGCCCTCGATCTCTCCCAGCATTAGGCTCTTCTCCAGGGAGTCCTTCCTTCTCATGAGGTGGCCAAAATATTTGAGTTTCATCTTCAGGATCTGGCCTTCTAAAGAGCAGTCAGGGCTGATCTCCTCTAGGACTGACTGGTTTGTTCGCCTTGCAGTCCAAGGGACTCGCAAGAGTCTTCTCCAGCACCAGAGTTCAAAAGCCTCAATTCTTTGACGCTCGGCCTTCCTTATGGTCCAACTTTCGCAGCCATACATTGCAACTGGGAAGACCATAGCCTTGACTAAACGCACTTTTGTTGGCAGGGTGATGTCTGCTTTTTAGGATGCTGTCTAGATTTGCCATAGCTTTCCTCCCCAGGAGCAAGCATCTTTTAATTTCTTTGCTGCAGTCCCCATCTGCAGTGATCTTGGAGCCCAGGAAAATAAAATCTGTCACTATCTCCATTTCTTCCCCTTCTATTTGCCAGGAATTGAGAGGGCCGGATGCCATGATCTTTGTTTTCTTGATGTTGAGTTTCAAGCCAACTTTGGCACTCTCCTCCTTCACCCGCATCAACAGGCTCTTTAGTTCCTCTTCACTTTCTGCCATTAGAGTGGTATCATCTGCATATCTGAGGTTGTTGATATTTCTCCCTGCAATCTTGATCCCAATTTGTGACTCCTCTAATCCCGCATTTCTCATGATGTGCTCTGCATACAAGTTAAATAGGCAAGGCGACAGTATACAGCCTTGCCGAACTCCTTTCTCAATTTTGAACCAGTCAGTGATTCCATGTTCAGTTCTCACTGTTGCTTCTTGACCTGCATATAAATTTCTCAAGAGACAAATAAGATGCTCTGGTATTCCCATCTCTTTAAGAACTTGCCACAATTTGTTGTGCTCCACACAATCAAAGGCTTTAGCATAGTCAATGAAGCAGAAGTAGACGTTCTTCTGGTACTCCCTAGCTTTCTCCATGATCCAGCGTATGTTGGCAATTTGATCTCTAGTTCCTCTGCCTCTTCGAAATCCTGCCTGTACTTCTGGAAGTTCTCGGTCCACATATTGCTGGATCCTAGCTTGTAGGATTTTGAGCATAACTTTGCTAGCATGAGAAATTAGTGCGATGGTGCGGTAGTTTGAACATTCTTTGGCATTGCCCTTCTTTGGGATTGGAATGTAAACTGACCTTTTCCAATCCTGTGGCCATTGTTGAGTTTTCCAAATTTGCTGGCATATTGAGTGTAGCACTTTTACTGCATCGTCCTTTAAGATTTTGAATAGTTCAACTGGAATGCTGTCACTACCACTAGCTTTATTGTTGCTCAGACTTCCTAAGGCCCATTTGACTTCACATTCCAGGATGTCTGGCTCCAGGTCAGTAACTACCCCATTGTGGTCATCAGGGATGTTAAGCTCGCTCTTGTATAGTTCTTCTGTATAATTTTGCCACCTTTGTTTGATCTCTTCTGCTTCTGTGAGGTCCCTACCATTTTGGTCCCTTATCATACCCATCTTTGCATGAAACGTTCTCTTCATATCTCCAATTTTCTTGAAAAGATCTCTGGTCCTCCCCATTCTATTGTTTTCTTCTATTTGTTTGCACTGTTCATTTAAGAAGGCATTCTTATCTCTTCTAGCTTTTCTCTGGAATTCTGCATTCAATTGGGTGTATCTTTCTCTTTCTCCCTTGCCTTTCACTTCCCTTCTCTCCTTAGCTATTTGTAAAGCTTCCTCAGACAGCCATTTTGATTTCTTGCATTTCTTTTTCTTTGGGATGGTTTTAGTTGCTACCTCTTGTACAATGTTGCGAACCTCCGTCCATAGTTCTTCAGGCACTCTGTCTATCAGATCTAATTCCTTAAATCTATTTGTCACCTCCACTGTGTATTCGTCAGGGATATGATTTAGTTCATACCTGAGTGGCCTAGTGCTTTTCCCTACTTTCTTCAATTTAAGCCTAAATTTTGCAACAAGAAGCTCATGATCTGAACCACAATCAGCTCCTGGTCTTGTTTTTATTGACTGGATAGAACTTTTCCATCTTTGGCTGCAGAGCACATAGTCAATCTGATTTCTGTGTTGACCGTCTGGTGATGTCCATGTGTAGAGTCGTCTCTTGGGTTGCTGGAAAAGAGTGTTTGCTATGACCATTGTATTCTCTTGACAAAATTCTACCAGCCTGTGCCCTGCTTCATTTTGTACTCCAAGGCCAAACTTGCCTGTTATCCCGGTTATCTTTTGGCTTCCTACTTTAGCATTCCAATCCCCCATGATGATAAGCACATCATTTTTGGGCGTTGCTTCTAGAAGGTGTTGTAGGGCTTCATAGAACTGATCAACTTCATCCTCTTCAGCAGCAGTGGTTGGGGCGTAGACCTGGATCACTGTGATGTTGAATGGTTTGCCTTGGATTCGAACTGAGATCATTCTGTCATTTTGGGGATTGTATCCCAAGACTGCTTTTCCTACTCTCTTATTGATTATGAATGCTACTCCATTTCTTCTGCGAGATTCTTGTCCACAGTAGTATACCTGATGGTCATCTGAATTAAATTCACCCATTCCTGTCCATTTTAGTTCACTGATTCCTAAAATGTCGATGTTCAGTCTTCTCATTTCTTGTTTAACCACGTCCAGCTTGCCTTGATTCATGGATCTGACGTTCCAGGTTCCTATGGAATAAAAATCTTTACAGCATCGGACTGTCTTTTCGCCACCAGTTACTTCCACAACTGAGCGTCCTTTCGGCTTTGGCCCAGCCGCTTCATTCATTCTGGCGCTACTCGTACTAGCCGTCTGCTCATCCCCAGTAGCATATTGGACACCTTCCGACCTGAGGGGCTCATCTTCCAGCGTCATATCGTTATGCCTATTGGAACTGTCCATAGAGTTTTCATGGCAAAGATACTGGAGTGGTTTGCCATTGCCTTCTCCAGTGGATCACCTTTTGTCAGAGCTCTCAGCTATGACCTGTCCGTCTTGGGTGGCCCTGCACGGCATAGCTCATAGCTTCACTGAACTACGCAAGCCCCCTTGCCACAACAAGGCAGCGATCCTTGAAGGGGGTAGCCTCAGCTTAGCAGGGGACAAATAAATAAGTGAATGTTATTTCTCTTCTAGCGTGCAAACAGGCAAAGTTATTCTAGGGAACACCTACCTGCTGTCCACCATAAAAGGCTGGACCCAGGTCCATGTGAAAATGGCATACCTCCACTCCAACTTCAGTGGCTTTCCTTCCAGCAATGACCTTACTCTGTTGCCTCTGGAGAAACCCATCCAGACAGGTACCTTGAGTGGCAGCTTATTTTCCTCCTGACCCCAGGGCTCAGGAGTCTGACATGCGAGACTTGTAAGCTATTTCACATGTTGCCAGATAAGAGGAATGTTAGTGTATGCAAATATCAAATAAAAGTTAGTTGCAAATAAGGGCCAAATTACTCATGCCACTGGAGTTTGGTGATTAAAAGGGTGATGTGGCAAAATAACTGGAAGCTCTGATGTCAGGTGATCCCAGACGGCTGTCCAGTTTCTCAACTGGAAATAACCCTTCAGGCTGCCTTAAGTACTGGTGGGAGAACATGACAGGTATGCATATTGGGCCTGTCTTTTTGCTTTTTTAAGGCCTGAAAGCAGTCTGTTAAGGGTGATGCGAGCTGGTCTGAGAGGTCTGCTCTGTGGTGGTTGGGTCATGTATGCAGTTATCCTAGGTTTACCAGTCCTCCCTCCCCGATGGAGATTGGGATTCTACAACCCTGCTGCTGATCAGATGGCTAAATGCTGCACGAAAAAAGTGGACGATTCCAAAATTGTAACAAAGGAGAGACAGAATCTGTCCAGTGGCTTAATTAAGTATAAGAAGATAAAAAGTCTCTTATCTCATTTATTTAGACTTTGACTCTGCCAAAACGGTCTCTAGATTCATTTGTTTTCCGTTTTCAGTCTGGCTTTCATCAGTGGCAATGAGTCCGTCCTTGTTAGTGTTTGAATATAATGAGGCAAATGCTCTTGAGCCTTCTGGAAAACCCTCCCAGGTGAGATCAGGGCCCTGTGGGCCCTAAGACAGTTCCGCAGGTCTGCAAAATGCAGCTGCTCCACCAGGCCTATGATTGCAGCCAGGGACAATGCTGGGATTCTGGCCTCCCTGCTCAAAACATCAATCTGTTCAAAACATCAGCCAAATGAGCACTAATACTTACATCGTTCCTCTCACTGGGAGAGACGAGGCAGCCTTGGAATGATTTATTGATGATTTTAATGTTTATGATGATATTGTTTGTATTGAGTTATTTATTGTTTATTATATGTGTTATCAAGGCTATGGTCTTCCCAGTTGCCATGTATGGCTGCGAAAGTTGGACCACAAGGAAGGCCGAGCGTCAAAGAATTGAGGCTTTTGAACTCTGGTGCTGGAGAAGACTCTTGCGAGTCCCTTGGACTGCAAGGCGAACAAACCGGTCAGTCGTAGAGGAGATCAGCCCTGACTGCTCTTTAGAAGGCCAGATCCTGAAGATGAAACTCAAATACTTTGGCCACCTCATGAGAAGGAAGGACTCCCTGGAGAAGAGCCTAATGCTGGGAGCGATCGAGGGCAAAAGAAGAAGGGGGCGACAGAGAATGAGGTGGCTGGATGGAGTCACTGAAGCAGTCGGTGCAAACCTAAATGGACTCCGGGGAATGGTCGAGGACAGGAAGGCCTGGAGGATCATTGTCCATGGGGTCGCGATGGGTCAGACACGACTTCGCACATAACAACAAATATGTGTTATCCACCCTGAGCCTTTGAGGAAGGGCAGGTTATGATTATAGCTACAGTTGTTATAGTTAATGTTAATGTTATTAGCTGCCGGCAAACCCTTTCACTTACACTGGAATATTTTTAGAGTGGTAGAAATTGAGTATTGGATGGGAATAGCCAGGCATGCCATCTGGGTAAGCTGAATATGAAAAGAATACAAAGCTAAAGTGAAGGGCTTTTTGAAATCGTTGTGGCTTTTGTAAATGTTCAGGTGTTTAAAGTTGAAACATCCAACATTCCTTTTTAGAGAGGCTATAAATAAATCATTGGGATTTTCTCCTTTTAAAAACATGTATCTGGCTACTGTTTCCATAGGGTTATCGTATAGAACTTGGGCACTTTCTTATTCAGCTAAAATTTCTTCCTCCTAGGAGTTCATTTCCTCCTCCTCTGTTCTAACTTCACACCAACCCATAAATTATGCTCAGAGAGCGTGGCTGACCCGACGTCATCCGGCAGGATTCCCAGCAGGCTTTCGAATCCCTGTCTGTCTGACTGCACCGGATTGGAGCATGTCTCAAATCCAAATACTATTCTGTGAATTGCACTCCAGGCCTCCTGTCAGTTCTTAGGTAGCTTATGGTTGATGACACTTGAAGCCAGATAATGGGCCACTGATGGATACCGGTTGTCAGTAAATTGCGCTCCAGTGTCTTGTGGGCAGCAAGGCAGAAATATTCCTCTTTCCTTTCCTGCTATACCTGCAGGTAGATTTTTGGAAGCCCACTTATATGCAAGATGGATGGACTTTATAAAATGGTTGGTGTTATGAGCTGGGCTAGCGATGACTGCGATCCGGAGTTACCAATTGTCTACACAAGGATATCATCTTACCGGGGCTGGATTTCTGCAATCACAAATGGAAAAGTCTAATGGGATTCTCTCCCCCCCTGGGCACCCACACCAAAGTAGGGTGTGTAAAACACCTCAAATGGTTGGGGAGATAATATACCCCCTTTCTAGATACAAATGTACTACATACTTAAGATGCCAAGGAGTAAAAAACTAATTAGACACATTTGCATTTTGAGTTCCTGCGATATTGTTAGTCAACACTGCAGCTCTGAATCCAAGTTTCCGCCTTTTGTTCAGAGCCATCTCTAGAGAAACATCAGGTGGTTTTACCATCTTGCTCCTAATGGTTTTGGAGCGAATTGGACTGAGATAGGTTTTCATGATTATTGTACTGTGGAATGACATCTACTCAAAGGGCACCAGAACTACGGCCACTGAAACTCTTCTATCGTGTTTTCTGGAAGCCCTTTCATCAGTTACTTTGTGCAGTAGCCCATTCAAATAAAAACATGGGTCTAATGTCCTTCATATGTGTATGTTTGTCTTCTTGGTCTCGAGGCTGATGATACATTCCATGGGTGCACTTGGGCAAATAGAAACCATGCTCTGGATCAGAGGAACTCCTTGGTTCATGACTGCTCTATCACCACCACTGTCCTCACATTGCATGAAACACCCAAGGTCTCAGAGAGAGAGCATAAGTACTTTGACCTTTCACTTCTTGACTCTTCTGAGCTAATGGGACACACTGGGGCTACTTTGCTCAGAATTCCCCCACCCCTCCACCCAAGGTGACCCTGAAAAATGTAACATCTCATTGGTTTCTTCCTGTAATGACTAGCTCCCCTGTAACGACTAGCTCCTGGAAGATGCAGCAAACCCAGGCTGACTAGCAGTTGATCCTCCTCCAGCACTATCAGTTCTAATTGGTAATCAGTCCCAAGTGGATCTTTTGCTGTTTTTAAGACTGAATAATACCCAACAAACCCTTGCCATTTGGTGAACTTTCATTATTAAACGGCATATATTTCGTATGTAATTAGCAGCTATATCAGTAATTAAAAATTAACACGTGGGTTTTATCTTCCTGTCTCAAGTGTAAATGTTAAGTCCTTCGCTTAAGAAATCACATGGATCAAGCAGACGGTAACTCTAGCAGTTAGGTGATATCTCACTGAGTCCTGGTTTATGGTCTGTACTGACGTTTCCAATGGAGAAGACCTTGACCAGCCATTACGATATCTGCTTTTAATGAGTAAATGCTCCTTTGCAGGTGGATGGTCTAGCTTTCTCCACATCACAGTCCTAATAATTCCTGCAAAGCACAATGTTTCATTAGCGTCCTGTCAGGAGATCCAGATGAAAGGACTTATTTTTCTTTTTCACTCAGGACCAGAGACATCCCAATGTAAGGAACACAAGTTAAGGCTGAGGTTCTCCACTTAGCTCAAGTCAGTGCTGGGATTTGGAACTGTCTTCTCAGTAAAAGTCCACAGACTTCTGTCCTCCTTCACATTTTCAAAAACCAAGCCTTTCTCCGTTTGGTCCCACTTTCCTCATTGGGATGGGTGTTGTGCCACAAAGACTCTGTAACTGACCATGCATCTTCCAGAAAAGCCATTACACCTGAGAAATGTCTGACCAGAGCTTGCTTTTTTGTACCAAAGAGGAGACCATAATTAAATGGGCCTTCACGGCACTGTCATCTTTGAAGCTTGCTCTTGAAATCTGATCTTGGGTTCAGTGCGCTCAACAATTGCAGAGCGCTAGACAACAACTGTGGCTTCTGTTCTTCTCCAGAAATCCCATTCTGCATTTTGTGCATCAGCTGCTGCACACCCTTATCTTGTAAGCGGAACAAGAGGTCCTTCAAGGCATTCGTTGGGAGGGGATTCTGGATCTCTTCCTGCTGTACAATGTTGCCAGACCCCAATGCAGCCTGTACCAAAGCGTTGATTCCTGCCGTACCCCCATCCTTGACGTCTTTATTTCTGAAAAAAGAGAGGATGAGAATGCGCAGGGTACTGTTGGACTGGAGAGGGGGAAATGGTAGGGGAACATTAAGACCGGGGACAAGAGGCCATGATGGTGTGGTGGTCGTGAAGGAGGTGGCAGAAGTCGTTGCCTTTGTGGGTGTGCTGGCTGTGTGGATGGGCAAGAGGGAAGTAGAACTGGGAGCAGCTGTGGCTGTAGATGAGGTGGAATCTGTGGAAGTCTCCAGGGGCTCAGGGTAATCCACAACGCAGGTCCCTGTGTCAAATGCAGTTGTGGTGGTATGGGTGGTGGTGCCAGAAGGGGACTCCGGAAGGAGCTCCGTAGCTGTGGCAAGCTCAGAGAAAGACTTGGTCAGTGCTATGGTTGTAGCCTGCGTAGGTGCGGCCATGGTGGCCATCTTGGCTGGCTGGAGCTCAGGTTCCATTACAATGGCATGCTCAGGGAAAGACTCGGTCGGTGCTATGGCTGTAGCCTGTGTAGTTGCGGTGATGGTGGCCAGATGGATTTCAGGTTCCATGACAATGGCAAGTCCAGGGAAAGACTCAGTAGATGCTGTAATTGTAGCCTGTGTCGGTTCTGCAGTGGTGACCATCTTGGCTGAATGGAGCTCAGGTTCCGTGATTATGCCGTGCTCAGGGAAAAACTCAGTCAGTGCTATGGCTGTAGCCTGTGTATGGGCTGCAACGGTGGCCATCTTGGCCGGATGGAGCTCATGTTCCATGGCAACGGCATGTTCAGGGAAAGACTCAGTCCGTGCTATGGCTGTAGCCTGTGTATGGGCTGCAATGGTGGCCATCTTGGCCGGATGGAGCTCAGGTTCCATGACAACGGCATGCTCAGGGAAAGACTCAGTCCGTGCTATGGCTGTAGCCTGTGTATGGGCTGCAATAGTGGCCATCTTGGCCGGATGGAGCTCATGTTCCATGACAGCAGCATGCCCAGGGAAAGACTCGGAATTTACTATGATTGTAGCCTGTGTATGTGCTGCAATGGTGGCCATCTTGGCTGGATGGAGCTCATGTTCCATGACAACGGCATGCTCAGGGAAAGACTCAGTCCGTGCTATGGCTGTCGCCTGTTTAGGAGTTGCGACTGGGGCCATCTTGGCTGGATGGAGCTCATGTTCCATGGCAGCAGCATGCCCAGGGAAAGACTCAGAATTTACTATGATTGTAGCCTGTGTATGTGCTGCAAAGGTAGCCATCTTGGCTGGATGGAGCTCATGTTCCATGACAAGGGCATGCTCAGGGAAAGACTCAGTCCGTGCTATGGCTGTCGCCTGTTTAGGAGTTGCGACTGGGGCCATCTTGGCTGGATGGAGCTCATGTTCCATGACAGCGGCATGCCCAGGGAAAGACTCGGAATTTACTATGATTGTAGCCTGTGTATGTGCTGCAAAGGTGGCCATCTTGGCTGGATGGAGCTCATGTTCCATGACAATGGCATGCTCAGGGAAAGACTCAGCATGTCCTATGGCTGTAGCCTGATTAGTTGTTGCGATGGTGGCTGGCTGGATCTCAGGCTCCATAATGATGGTAGCGGTGCTGGTGAGTTCATTTAAGAATTCTTCTGTCATGGTAGTGGCAGAAGAAGCTTCTGGGGCGGCTGTGGCAGTGCTAGTGGGGGTGAGCTCCAAGACAGAGGTGGCGGGTACAGAAGAGGACTTTTGGGCAGCTTTGAAAGCAGCGAGGATCTGGGCAACAAGTTTGGAGGCTGTTTCCACAGCACTACTAGAGAGAAGTTTCGCAAGGGGCGCTTTGGTGGTCGTGGTGAGGAGAGGTGTCCTTGAGATCTCTGTGGCAGCCATTGTTGGGCTGGCAAGAGATCCAGGCAATGATTCTGTGCTGGTTATGGGGGGTCCGGCGTGGAGCTCAAAAGTCTGCTCTGTGGTCGGTATTACAATCTCATCAGGAATGCCTTCTGGGTTGTCCTCTACAACTGTTGACATTTGCGTTGTCTCATCTGGACACAGAACCCTCTAAAAGAGAAATGTAATAGATCCTATAGTAGCCTTCTTTCACTAACATGCTAAAACTTGTCAAAACCATCCGTTCTCGGATTTCATTTGGACCAGCCTACCTTACTTTTCTAGACCATGGTATAATGAAAGCTTGAAGCTCATCGATGCTCACTGTGGAACAATGTCCAACACAATCCTATTTTCTCATCCACCTGTCACCCGCTATTTTATTCTCTTTATGATGAGGCATATAGTAAGTGGTTACAGTCACCGTTCTGAAGGAGAACAGGGCTCATATGTTTCATCTGTTGTCACATGAGAATTGTGGGTAAAGAAGAAGCTGGAGACCCTTGAGGACTTGCAAGGGACATTTCATATTGATCCCACGCTCACTATTTCCCTTCCCTCTGTCAGCCCTCATTGCCTCTGCCCTTTTCCTGCACCTTTCTTTCCTTTTCACCCACCAACCACCCTACCTTTACCTGGCCCTGTCATCAGCTGTCCCTCATTTCTTCCCCCTTGCAGTCTCTACCTAGGAAAACTATGGTCCAGTTGCATGGTGGGGAAACCCACGACTTGCAGGGGGCATTTCACTTTTTCCTGTACCCTCCTTCCCACACTATTTCCTCTTGCTTTTCTCCTGGAAGCCTTCATATGCTCACCTTTCCCGACTTCCTCCTAACCAACCTATGATTTTCCTGCCCCCCCCCAGCTATATTGATATATATTTACTTCACTTATATCACATAACGGGGACCAAAAGCTGCTTACACCATTCTCATCTCCTCCATTTAATTCTCACAACAACCCTCTGGGGTAAGTTAGTCTGGAAATGTGTGACTGGCCCAAAGGCACCGAGTGAGCTTCCGCAGACAAGTGGGGAGTTGAACCTCGGTCTCCTAGATCTTATTCTGAATCTCTAACCACTACAGGTCACTGGTTTTTTGGGAATGGTTGATGTTGAACAGTAGCTAGCAGCCTGGCCTGGGACATTGTTGAAAGTTCCCTGGGGTTGCTGCCAAGGCATGACCCCAAAAGTTCTCCCCTAATGGCCAAAACAATTCTAGAAAGGGCCCTGCCCCTCTCTTCCTGCTTTTTACTGCCAGAAAGCAAGGCCTGAAAGCTGGCAATACTGTTGTGGTTGCTTAGCAACAGCCACTGAGGACATTCATTTCTTAAAGCTACCAGTGATGTTTTGATCATTTTGAAATTTTTAACTCTCAATTTAAAAACCAAATCCAGATTTTCTGCACATCTGGGGCTTTTTCATGTTGTTACTATCACCCCCCCCCATGCTCCCCCCCCCAGACTATTGCTTTATTCAGGTCCTGCACTTAAGTTGGTAACCCCATTCAGGGCCTTTGGTTCACATTTGCCTGTTGATGGCAGGAGACCTCTAGGTAACTGAGGCCCTGTCCCCCTGATGTTCACCTGATTGGGTAGAAACTGAGGCAAAATGCAGGGGGGGGGGTGACAGGATATCAACTATCTGGGGGAGTTCTGGGCCATTTGACCTTTAAGTGCCAAGGGTAGCCAGGAACTATATGGTCAGAACTGGGGCAGTTCCAGGCCATTTGACCTTTAAGTGTCAAGGGTAGCTCTAGGAATTGCCAGGAACTCTATAGTCCGAACTTCCTTTAATTAGACGAGGGGCATTAATCTTTGTAATCTGGAAACCAGTTTTCATTTGGGAGATCCCCAGACTCCAACTGGAGCTTGGCAACCTTCTTTGCCAAGTGAGAAGTGAGGAAAATTACACTGAGAGGGAGGGGGAGGAGCAACCCCCCCCTCCCCCGGTCTTTGCTTCCAGCTCCACAGAAGTTGTGTGGAATGGCTAAAGAAAAGAACACCAGTTTTGCTCAAAAATACCTGGCCAACTGGCCCAGAAGCAAAAGTCAAACAACCCCACTGCCTCCAGCATGAACCACAGTGCTGTTTTCTGATGGTTATTTGGCAACCCTTCTCTTTATGGGGCAGAGATGACCCCCTTCGACACACCATGCAATATGTTCTTCGACCCCTTCTTCCACTGCACATTTCTGGGAAACAATAAACACCATTCCTGAACAATGCAGGAATCAATTTACATTTTCAAACATTTTGCAGTACTGTGTGTGTTCATTTGCAGAGGCCTGGGTGAATGGCCTTGGACATTGGGGCAGAAGTTTGACATGTTTTCAGAGGCGAGATGCATATTATAATCCATTCTGAAGTAAAATTTAATTCAGCCTTGTGTCCATTTGATAAACAGGAGGTCAGACTGCAGTAAAGAACTCCAGACGTAATTTGGCTAGGCCCTGGAAAGTTCTCTTCAGTTCAGTCCCAAAACTCTATTGTGGGCCATGGGTAGTAGAATAATGGAGTGCCTCTGAGCATGTACAGAACAAAAGGCTTTAATTGGTTCCAGGCTGCACCAGCTGCTTTTTTTGTGTGAGGACTCCTGTGTACAAAAATGGGAGGTCTCCGGAGCATGTGCTTCATTGCTGGAGGGGTGGAGCCTTGGGTTGAAATGAACTTCTTCCTCCTTTCCCCAAAGCTAAGCTGCAAAGCTGGTGGTTCCATCACTAGAGGTAAGCAATGCCTGATTCTCCCACCTGAGGTCCCACCTGGTTGCCATCCAAGGCTATTGAAGCTGGCTAGCCCAGGTAGAGACTTTCCTCACACTTTGCTGCTAGTGACCATTGTGAAACTTTGAGGGAACTATTTTGACATCTGCCATTTCTGCGGAAGAATCTGTGTCAGATGTCTACCAGGGAACCTTGTGTGTCCCTGGACAGCCCGTTTTCAAAGTGAAACAAGCAGCACATGTCCCATGCAGTGAGAACCACCACTTCTGCATGAAAGACAGGCACCAGTGAGATGTTTGTCTGGACAAGGCCTAAAACACAGATTTCAGAGGGTAGCTGGTTTTGCATGGATTGGAGATTTAAACCCTGCTTAAATCACATGTTTGGGTGTATGGTCCACTCCTTGGTCAGAGGAGGTTTAAAATGGGGGTAAGATGGGGTCTGTTGTTGCAGCCAGGGATGCCAACCTCCAGATGGGGCCTGGGGATCCCTAGGAATTACACCTCAACTCCAGATAACAAAGATCAGTTCCTCTGGAGAAAAGGCATGCTTTGGATGATGGACTCTACCGTGCACCCTGCCGAGGTCCCTCTCCTCCCCAGGCTCTATCCCCAAATCTTTAGGAATTCCCCAACCTGGAGCTGGCTGTTCCCCCCACCCCACGTCAGTGTCCAGCCCTCCTTGAAACCCTCTCAGCCAGGGCCAAGCGTGGTTTTCTTGCGAGCTGCAATTAATATTGGGCAGTATTCAGGTGGGTTGGCTAAAGACACGACCGTGAGCCAGCCCGAAACAGCTTTGGAATCCTAAGTACAAAATTAATGCTTCTCACGTAAAGGAGGACTTGCGCATATTTGTACTGAATGTTACTTTTGTCAGCAGAATAATGGAAGAGTCCTTTGGGAAAGGGCTGGCCCTCCCTTTTCGGTGTTTTCCTGAAAGGAGCAGAGATTAACAGGACTGTAGGCCATGCTCAAGTACTGGGACCTCCTTGTATTTTGCACCTCGGGCTCCACACCTGAGTGCAGACTTGAAGCAGAAAGCAGCCTGAAGAACAGAACTGTAGCTTTTCAGGGAAACGTGAACACTAAACCCTTTCAATGCTAATGTGGATGTAGGGGTGCCAGCTCCAGGTTGGGAAGTCCCTGGTGATTTTGTGGGTGGAGCCTGAGGAGGTTTGGAGAGGGGGGGATTGTATTGGGGTATAATGCCATACAGCCCAACCTTCTAAAGCGGCCCTTTTCTCCAGGTGAGCTGATCTCTGCTGCCTGGAGATCAGTGGTAATCCCGGGAGATGTCCAGCTGCCGCCTGGAAATTGGTAACCGTTTGTGGGTGCAGGAGGGACTTGTCAGGGGAGAATAGGTGAAGGGTGTTTAATGTTCCCATTGCCCACTGACTCTCACCTGCAAATGACCCCTCTTGCTCACAGAGTTTTAGGATCGAAAGAAGCCAACCTGTAGCCAAATTGGTGGGTGGGGGTGGGGGTGATGCATTGGGGTTCCCATTGGGGTGTTTGTAGAACTTCAAGTAACATGGGCAGTGACAAAAAGTGTGGATGAGAAGAATGCTGGAGAGGAGAAGAAGAGCTGGGGGTTTTATACCACGCTTTTCACTACCTGAAGGAGTCGCAGAGCAGCTTACCCTTCCTCTCCCCACAACAGACACCCTGTGAGGTAGGTAGAGCTGAGAGACAGAACTGACAGAACTGTGAAGTAGCTCTAAGTGAACTGTGACTAGCTCAAGGTCACCCAGCTGGCTGCACGTGGAGGAGGAGTGGGAAATCAAACCTGATTCTTCAGATTAGAGGCCGCCACTCTTAACCACTTCGCCACGTGAGAGCTCCATACGCCTTATAGGTGCCGTCTCTAGACTAAGGGGACAGTTTTAATGGTCACCCGGGAGGGAAAAGTAGTTGTGAATTTCCTGCTTTGCGCAGGGGGTTGGACTAGATGACCTTTGGGATTCCTTCTCTCTCTGTGCTTCTAATGACCCATTTGTTGAAAAAGCATTTACACTGGAGGTGGAGAGAAACAAGCAGAAGCAGGGAAGGGAGTTTCCTCTTCTCGACATGTTTTCATCCTAACCTCTCCAAACAGCGGGGGATTTTACTCCCCTACCCAGAAGTTTCCCTGAGATTTGCAATGCTTTTTCTTCTCTCCCTCAATAGCTAAGCTTCCCGCACAAAGTGCTGCTCTTCTCCTTACTTCTTCCCTTAGGCTACGCTTTCTGCCAATTACCCTTTCCAGAGCTTGTCTTACTCCCCTTATCCTCACCTTGGCAAAATATTTCTTCATGCTGCAGCGATATAAAGCGAAATCACAGAAGCCTGTAAAGGAGGAATTGTCTGGGAAGTCGGAGCATATCCACCCTAGAAGAGAGGCTGAGGTTTAGAAGAAGGGCACTTGATAAATGCTTGCTGGATACTTAAATTAGTCTTGGCTCAGCCACTCTGCTCCCCCATCCCTGTAATCCCCAGGTTGCCATCGGAGCATGTGCCGTGAATCCGAAAGAGGCATTTCCACCCCTTTCGTCTACTGGAACAATGATTAATGTAGTGTCAAGTAGGACAGCCAGGCTGCAACCTGCAAATCGGCACTGTTTCAAGAAACCTTACAGTGCAGTAAGAGATTGGGGCGACGTAGGTAACCCCATCTTTTGCTCCCATGATTCAGTGTCTTTCCCCCACAAGCAGGCTTCTAAATATATAACTAATTTAAAGGCATACTGTGGGTCTCCGGTTTGCAACCTGGCACCCCGAAGGCCAAAAACACGGCAGCGGAGTTTTTCAAAATGTTGCTTTCAGACCATATTTGAGGAATGTCTCCTGAAAGCAAATACAAACATGCCACACATTTCAGCCGGGGGAGTAGATTTATTACTACGCTCTGTATGCAAATTTAAACCTCTGTATGTATATTGGAACCTATGTTGCTTAGCTTGCTAGCCAAAAAGGTCTGTGGCTAAGCAGGCATGGGAGAATACATTTTAATTAATTAGTGGAACTGAAGTGTGGCAAAATCATTCAGGCTTTGTGAGGCTTAATTTAATTAGATTTGCAGCAGCACGGAGATTTTATAAAATGCATGACTTTTCTGGGAAACAAGTTTGTTTGGTTCTGGGTTCTTGTTTTTTTGTTTTGCATAGCTCACTTTGAAATGTAGGAAACTTTGGTGAGAAATAATTATTTATCACCCCATTTTGTACCAGCAGTCACTTGCATTTCACAAAGCAACTTTAAGGATGGAGTGTCTTGTGGCTAGGCATGTGTACTTTTTAAAAGGGAACTAATAACCTTGTTCTTAAAGCACATGTTGCATAAAATGCTAAAACATGCTCCATTCTCTTCCCAGCATATGAACTGTACCCAATATGGCAAGAACTACTTTGGGAGAGCTTCATATGACTTCCCTTAAGGCGTCCTGCTATAATAACTGCCTCCCCAATTATATTATGTATACTTCCCAATTATATTATTACCGGTCAAATTTTTCTATTTGGGATATCCCCAATTATATTAGACTTGTTCACGTGAACAGAACCTAGCGAAATGCTGACTGTACTGATTCCTAATTACAATTTTGCGCAGAGATGACACATCTTTTTAACATCTCCAAGGCAGAGGAAATTCATGAAGGCTCTGACTCCTCTTTCCTCCTGCTCCAATAGTCCCTTCACCCACCTCCTGGCCCTTCTGCTGTAGCAAAGAAATTATTTTTGTCCTAAGGCTACTGGGAAAAGAGTTTTTTTTTTTGTATTCCGCTTTTTACTACCCAAAGGCGTCTCAAAGCAGCTTACAATCACCTACTCTCCCTCTCGCCACAACAGGCACCCAGTGAAGTAGGTGGGTCTGAGAGAGCTCTGAGAGAACTGTGACAAGGTCACCCAGCTGGCTTGATGTGGAAGAGGAGTGGGGAGTCAAACCTGGTACTCCAAATTAGAGGCTGCCCCTCTTAACCACTACACCAAGAAGAAGAGTAAGGGCAGGAACTATTCCGGCTATGCGTACCCTCGGTTTCTTGGAGACCTTAATGAAACAGGCACCATTTTTGTGGAAAAACCCCGACAGCTAAGAATGCGTGGACATTTTGTCAGTCTTACCAAAACGCTTCCTGCTTCCTGTGAAAAATCTCCAATACATTTAAGTTCCCCTCAGATAAGAAATTAGCCTCAAACTGAATTTGGGGGCTCCGGTGCTGCTCATGGGCTGAAGAGATCTGGCAGCTTAAAAACGAAATATGTCCCCAGTTCTCTCACTGGCCTCCCCCCCCCCCCCCATCACAGCCTTTCCAATCGGACTGGTGCAACTGGCCTTACCGGTAGGGATGACGCCATGGTTCTCGTACCGATCCAGGGCTTGGATGGCAGGATCGAAGCAGCCGTATACGGCTCTTCTGTAGCAAACAGCATGGAAAACGTGACGAGCAGCAAGAGTCTGGAAAAAGGACTCATACTCAGCCTCTGAGAGCGGCATCCCAGCCAGTGAGGACTCCTGAAGCAGGGTTTCAGTCGTGAGCGGCCAATTTGAAAAGACTGTGTAAGCCAAACAGAAGAGGCAAAGGAGTGAGCTACAGGTCAGGCAAGGAAATACGCCAGGCAAGGCTGAATAAAGCTGTGGTTGTCCCTTCTCTGGAGGTTTCATAGAATCATAGAGTCGGAAGGGACCTCATGGGTCATCTAGTCCAACCCCCTGCAGTATGCAGGACACACATCCCAATCGCTCATTCACTGTACCCTGCCACCCCCTTGAACTTTCACAGAATCAGCCTCTCCGTCAGATGGCTATCCAGCCTCTGTTTAAAAATCTCCAAAGATGGAAAACCCACCACCTCCCGAGGAAGCCTGTTCCACTGAGAAACCGCTCTAACTGGCAGGAACTTCTTCCGGATGTTTAGACAGAATTTCTTTTGAATTAATTTCATCCCATTCGTTCTGGTCTGTCCCTCTGGGGCAAAAGAGAATAATTCTGCTCTATCCTCCATATCCTCCATCCTCCAATTCTGCTCCATCCTCCATCCTTTTAAATACTTGAAGATGGTATTTCCTTTACTAATTGTATTGCTGAGCAGGGTGACAGGGCTACTGGGCATACAGAAGATGCAAGATTTTACTTTTCTTGCATGAAAGGCCACAGCGTTATTATTATGCATATGAGTGGATGCATGGGGGTGGGCGGATCCCCCCCAAACACTCCCCCAACCTGTGACCAGCCAGCAGGCCCTCATGTGGAGTCCGAGCAACAACCAAGTCAAGCTCCCCCTACCACTCAGGCCTGGGAGGTGATGCACATGAGCCTCTATGGCAGGTTCCCCCGGACATCTGTCATGTGCCACGGCCGTCCCGGCAGCCGGGGGCGATGCCCCTATCCTGCAGGAAACCAGCCTCTTATGAAGGCCCCCAAACCTTGTGGCCAATGGCACATAGGCACAGCAGGCCCAGCCCCCTAGGATCTGTCCACCACCATACCGCGAGCAAAAAGATGGAACCATCAACCAAACGTATATAGAGATGGACAGGTGGGAGGGTAGGAAAGACTTTGGCAGCATGGGAGAAAATAAGAGGCTGCCTTCCAAGCCCGCCATGAGCCTATTGGGGAGTGGCGGGATACAAATCGAAGAAATAAATAAATAACATATATATTAAAAATAATTAACTCCCACCCATTTGGGAAACCCCGGGCCATCGAGAAACCCCAGGGTATCACAACCCCCTGGTTGAGAAAGCCTGGCATAGACGTTCCAGCTTACCAAGAACAATCAGGAGAACCTCCGTTTGTGTGGCCCAGCCCATCTTTACAGTTGGGTGTGCTGAACACAGAGTTTTTTGAAAGGACGAACCATTCGAGCTAATGACGTTTAGGGTTTGTTGTGTCCTCGCTTTATTGTGCTTGCCCTCCTCTACTGCTACTCTGATCTCTTGGGGATCAAAGCAAAACAGCTGTGGACGCGAAATGACTGTGGCTGCAGTGGGTTAGGTCACAAGAGATGCTTTGTGTGACATCACTGCCTAGCAAAATTCTTTCCTGTTCGTCTTGACTGGCAAAGCTGTCGGATGGCCTCCAGATCGACGCCTTGTTTTCATACTGCCCCGTTGCCATTTTTAAACTTAATCATAGCATTAATCCATGAAAACATTCCTGGTCTTATAGAATGTGATGTATGAGCAGGGGAAGGCAGGGAGTTGCGTAGGAATTGAATCTTAATCTTTAGATCAGGAAGTCAACCCAACTGGAGGTCCATCTGCTATGACCTCTCATGGGGTTGAGTGACCTAAAGCTTTTATTGGTTGTCAGAGTTCAGTTTTAACTTTGGGAGGGACAAATTTTAACCAGCCGGGCTGAGAAATACATATTTTTTTTTCAAGCTATTTTGGTTCTGGAATATTATTATACCAAGGAGGAAGAAGTTAAGCAAGTGGCCAGTCAACTTGCTTATTGGTTCATATTTTTGATCCTTACTCCTCAAACCCCAATCAGCAACCTGGCTCTCTGTGCTTCAGCTGAAGAATGCCCCCCCTCTTTTGTTTGTCCACTTTGACATTTTACACCCCATTTGATTTTGCTTTTCACTAGAAAGAGGGATATAAACAAGTTAGCCTAAGGAGAAATTTTCATGGGTTTCAGACTGTCACATGGGAGTGATGGTTGCATGCATATGCATGTGAACTTCATTGATTTATGAACGTTGTAGTTAATGGGACGAGTAATAATAAACATGTCTTTGTCAGCTCATAGCCCTTAAAGTGGGATTTGATGGTATGATCCACCACCACCTCCCTTTACTGATATGGTTGCCAGGCTGGGAAATCCCTGGAGACTTGGGGGTTTAGTCTGGGTAGGGTTGGATTTGAAGATGGAAGGAACTTTAGCAAGATACAGTGCCACAGACTTCATTTTCTTCAAGTGGAACCGATCTCTCTAGCTTGAAGAAGAGTTGGTTTTTATACCCCACTTTTCACTACCAAGTTTGAGACCAATGGCACCTTTAAGACCAACAAAGTTTCATTCTGGGCATTCGTGTGCATCTGAAGTGATGCACATGACAGTTTATACCTGGAATTAAATGTGGAGGTCCTCTCGACTCCAACTTTGCTCTGTGGCTGCAGACCAACATGGCCACCCACCCGAATTGCCTTCCCTTCCCTTCCTCTCCCCACAACCAAAACCCTGTGAAGTAGATGGGGCAGATAGGGCTCTGATAGAACTGCTCTGTGTGAACAGCTCTAACAGGACTGTGACTAGCCCAAGGCTACCCATTTGGCTGCACGAGGAGGACTGGGGAAGCAAACCCAGCTCTCAAGTTTAGAGACCGCTGATCTTAACAACTACACCGGGGATGGCCAAACTGTGGCTCTCCAGATGTGTATGGACTACAATTACTATGAGTCCCTACCAGTATTGTACTGGCAGGGGCTCATGGTAATTGTAGTCCATGGGCAACTGGAAAACCACAGTTTGGCCATTTCTGCCTTACACCAAGCCAGCTGGAGATTGGTTACAATTCCTGGAGCCTCCAAGCTCCACCAAAAGGGAAAGGTATTCCCTGTGCAAGCACTGGGTCATGTCTGACCCTTGGGGTGACACCCTCTAGTGTTTTCATGGCAGACTCAATACGGGGTGGTTTGCCAGTGCCTTCCCCAGTCATTACCGTTTACCCTCCAGCGAGCAAACTGGGTACTCATTTTACCGACCTCGGAAGGATGGAAGGCTGAGTCAACCCTGAGCCAGCTGCTGGGATTGAACTCCCAACCTCATAGGCAGACAGCTTCAGACAGCATGTTGCTGCCTTACCACTCTGTGCCACAAGAGGCTCTTCCCAGCTCCACCTAGAGGTCAGCAACCCACTTCTTGGTTCCAGGCAGGATTATCCCAGCCAGAGTTGGGCAAGTCTATAGCACGATCCCTTCAGCTTCCTCCATAGCTGCTTAGCACAAAGGAAGTTTCCACCTAAGTATCAGTCAGGACCTTCTTTTATGCAGAATTAAGCTGTCTTTACAAGAGCTAACCAATACAGAGCAGAAAGGCTGCTCCATATGTCTCCACAGTAGACTGTGCCAGCAACAAGTTGCACAAAGGGACTATACCACTGCAGGGGGAATGAGACTGTGTTCAAATTCTCTCCTGTGTAAAAGCCATTCTCTTCCAGGAAAAAAAAAAACCCGTCATGGTATTAAATGAGGTGGACTTCCTCACTTTGCTATGTCAGTTTTCTTCTAGTGAGTGTATTAATTTGAATTTGGAGACATTGAAAAAGGTTTCTTCCCCCACACTTGCAACATGGTGGTTCTGACCTGTTCTTTCTACAGTCTGTGGACCCAGCCGGGTGCCACTGCAAGAAGCAAAGGTGCCGGCTGTCCAAGTGGTTGTCAAGCTGTACTTAATTGTTTGGGTGGCAAAGGGGCGTGGTCTTTGCTTCTCCATTGCTGGCCAGAGGACCTCCAAGTAGAGGGAAAGTGAAACCAAATGGAGCGGGCTTGGAGACATTGTAGGGAAGACTGAATTCTCCCTTCTGGACCAAGCGTTTGGCCCGTGGATTCTGTTCTCACATTCAGTGGCTCTTTAGTCTCCAAGGTACATAATCAAGAATGTGGTTGCAGTGGGGGGAAACTCGGGTGAGAAGTCTGTGCTAGTTAGTTTTTATTTTTAAAAACTTAGGCTGTATAATACTAATAATAATAATAATAAGAAGAAGAAGAGTTGGTTCTTATATGCCGCTTTTCCCTACCCGAAGGAGGCTCAAAGCGGCTTACAGTCGCCTTCCCATTCCTCCCCCCACAACAGACACCCTGTGAGGGAGGTGAGGCTGAGAGAGCCCTGATATCACTGCCCGGTCAGAACAGTTTTATCAGTGCCGTGGCGAGCCCAAGGTCACCCAGCTGGTTGCATGTGGGGGAGCGCAGAATCGAACCTGGCATGCCAGATTACAAGTCCGCACTCCTAACCACTACACCAAACTGGCTTAAAATAGTAATAGTAACAATAATAGTAGCGAGATAGTAATTTATATATATAAAGAGAAGAACAAATAGATTCAGGTGGGCGGCCATGTTGGCCTGAAGCAATGGAACAATTTTTGAGTCCGGAGGCACCTTTAAAGCAGACAAAGTTGCATTCTGGGCATAAGGTTCATGTGCATCTGAAGAAGTGTGGAAGCATGCAACAGTTTATGCCCAGAATTAAACTTGGAGGTCCTCTGGACTCAAACTTTGCTCTGTTGCTTCAAACCAACACGGCCACCTGCCTGAATCTGCCTTCATGGAAGGCACCACATGAAGGTTCCTGGAATGAGATATCTGAAGAAGTATATATGTGCATGAAAGCTTATATCCAGAACACCAGCTTAGTGTAGTGGTTAGGAATGCAGACCTCTAATCTGGCAAGTCGGGCTTGATTCAGTGCAGCCAGCTTGGGCTCCCCACGGCACTGATAAAACTGTTCTGACTGAGCAATGATATCAGGGCTCTCTCAGCCTCACCTCCTTCACAGGGTGTCTGTTGTGCGGAGAGGAAAGGGGAGGGGAATGTAAGCTGTTTTGAGATTCAAGGGATCAGAGAAGTTACCTTTTCACTCGTAATAGGCATGCAGGTTGCTTAAAATAATAAATGGATTGAGGACTCTAAGTGAGGAGGCGGAAGAGGGATTCCGATATCCACATAACTGCATGATGTACTATGCAACTATCACACCCTCAAAATCTGTTTTGAAGAAGAAGAAGAAGAGTTGGTTCTTATATGCTGCTTTTCCCTACCCGAAGGAGTCTCAAAGCGGCTTACAGTCGCCTTCCCTTTCCTCTCCCCACAACAGACACCCTGTGAGGTGGGTGAGGCTGAGAGAGCCCTGATATCACTGCTCGGTCAGAACAGTTTTATCAGTGCCGTGGCAAGCCCAAGGTCACCCAGCTGGTTGCATGTAGGGGAGCACAGAATCGAACCTGGCATGTCAGATTAGAAGTCCGCACTCCTAACCACTACACCAAACTGGCTCTTTGCAGAGTAGCCCCTTCCAAGCATGTCTTGCTCACGGATGTTGGCCGGGAGAAGTGGCCATCTAAAATTACTTCTTTCACACTGTGCAGGCTGCTGCTGCTGCTGCAAAGTGCCGTCAAGTCGTAGCTGGTTTATGGCAACTTCTGAGTTTTCAAGGCCAGAGATGTCCAGAGGTAATTTGCCCTTGCCTGTCTCTCTGTGGCAACCCTGGACTTCCTTGGTGGTCTTGCGTTCAGGGACTAATGAGGAGTGACCCTGCTAAGCTTACGAGATCTCACAAGACTGGGCTATCCAGGGCCCATTCTGCACACATTGGATAATGCACTTTCAATGTGCTTTTCCAGCTGGGTTTTCCTGTGCGGAACAGAATAATCTACTTTTAAAGTACATTGAGAGTGCATTGTCCATGTGTGCAGAATGGGCCCTCAGGTCGGGCCTAATGGTAACCATGATTCATCTCAATGAGGCTTACTTCCAAAACACCCCGCATCTTTTGGCAACTTCTGGTTACATCGGCTCATCTGAACTGCATTAACATTTTGGGAAGTCTTCTTTGTGGAGTCTTCCTCAGCTGAGAGTTGGAATGGTTGTTAAGAGCGGCAGCTTCTAATCTGGTGAGCCAGGTTTGATTCCCCACTCCTCTACATGGGTGACCTTGGGCAGATCACGGTTCTCTCAGAGCTCTCTCAGCCCCACCTCCCTCACAGGGTGTCTGTGGGGGGGAGAGGAAAGGGAAGGTGATTGTAAGCCGTGTTGAGACTCCTTTGGGTAGAGAAAAGTGGCATATAAAAACCACCATCACCACCACCACCACCACCTCCTCCTCCTCCTCCTCCTCCTCCTCCTTCTCCTCCTCTTCTTCTTCTTCTTCTTCTTCTTCTTCTTCTTCTTCTTCTTCTTCTTCTTCTTCTTCTTCTTCTGCTGCTGCTGCTGCTGCTGCTGCTGCTGCTGCTAGTGCTAGTGCCGGGGTGTATAAGATCTTTTTTATTCCCAGTTCCTTACATTGCCATGCTCTTCTGGATGAAACAAAGACTCCGGGCCTGTACCCAGGGTTGCCAGAGCGCCGATGAAATGGAGGAGCCAAAGGATACTAAAGGAGGTGAGGACCAAACTTAATTGGGCCAGAAATCTCTCAAAATGAAAGGCTTCCTGCTTCTGAATCATTTTTTTTTTGTTGTGATCATAAAAGATGTATCTCTTGTGGCTTTTTAACATGCTTAGCCCCTTAGTTCTTCACCCTGGGCAGGAGGATAATTCAACATTTGAAGGTCCAGACCAAGGAACTCTATATGACCCTGGCCCCAGCCTGGTTGAATGAGTTGCCATCTGAGATCAGAGCCCTGACAGGGCTATTAGAGTTCCACAGGCCCTGTAAGATGGGCACTCTCCTGCCAGTTTATGGTTGAGGCCAGGGTGGCTTGATGTCGCATGGGCCTCTTGCCTCTTCTCTCTAGCCCCCACCCCCCTTTATCTGGGCTCACTGAGAGGGAAGTCTAAAAATCTAATAACCATAAACATATGTTCCTGGCCAAAAGCCAGTCTGCAGGCTAGACTGAAGACAGTTGGGGTGCGGGTGGTAGTTTTGATTTTAGGATGTTTTAATTTATGTTGCAAAACTGATTGTGCCTGCTTGCGTAGAGGGGCAGTCTATAAATCTAATAATAACAGTAATTAAAAAAAAATAAAATTCCAGAGTATGGTTCCATTTTCAGCTGACAACTCTACCCCCACCCCTGAAAAATAAAATTATTCAATTCTGTGTACATCCACTGTGTCTGTAGCACTGCAGGCAAGATAGAGACATACCATATCAGCGAGCTTCCTCTCTGTTCTCAACATTTTTGAGAAAACTAATGTTCTAGGCTTCGGGAGACCCCAGAAGTATTGTGATTGTGCGGAATATGATTGGGAAGCCGATCTGTGCACATGCCCAGCTGGGGCCCTTCTCCTTCCCACCCCCTCCACACCCAACACTGGCCATTTTTAGGAGGTCATCATGATTATATATGGTCATATATGTAACAATTTTTTAAAATATATAAAAAATTCACTCCCACCCTTTAGGGGAACCTTTCCAGGCTCATCAAGAAACCCTAGCTGGGAAAGCCTATCCTAATCAGATATTTTCAAGCTCATCCACTGGTAAAGGTGTTCTTTCTATCTGAAAAGTGGATTTTAAACATAGTGTGGCATTTGACGATTTTATTAGATGTCATCTCTAGGTCATTGTGTTGACTGAAATCATTTAATTGATTTATCACCTGCCTGTTAACTGATCAGTTAATTAATTAGCATTAAAATATAAGCAAGTCTATATTGCCCCATTTGTAGGTGCCTTTTTGAGTTACTGAAGGGACCGTGAAATGATTTACGGGCGAGTCGTGAATGGTAGCTTTTGTTTACCACAAGGAAAGTTACTGTTTAAGGTTTTCTTTTAGATTCTCAGAACAACTCTCTAGAAGGGACACGGGTGCCCTTAACCTTCAGCCTCACCAATTAAAGCTGCCTCTTGCCAATAAATCAACTAAAGGTTTAGCTGATTATCAGTGAAATGGATGAAATCTCACTAGTCTAGTTTTCCTAGTTTTAATTGGCCTTCTTTAGGATTTAAAAAATCAGCTAGCTGGGAATCAATCAGAAATGGGGGAGTGGACACCCAACCTCCCCCTTTCGGGAGTCTGTAAAGTCTCAGCAGACCGATTTCTCCCCCCGCCCCTTTTCTTCTGTAACTCATAGATCTGGAAGGGGCCTATAGGCCATCTAGTCCAATCCCCTGCTCAATGCATGATCCAGCCTGATAAGTGTTTGTCCAGATCAGGGGTAGTCAAACTGCGGCCCTCCAGATGTCCGTGGACTACAATTCCCAGGGGCTCCTGGGAATTGTAGTCCACGGACATCTGGAGGGCCGCAGTTTGACTACCCCTGGTCCAGATGCTGCTTGAAGACTGCCAGTGAGGGGGACATATCTTTCTCCTGGATGCATTAGGCTGATCCTGCCCTGAGCAGCGGTTGGACTAGATGGCCTGTCTAGCCCATTCCAACTCTATCACTCTATGATTCTAAGCAGCAGCTGGACAGATCTTTCTCCTGGATGCTTTAGGCTGATCTTGCATTGAGCAGGGGGTTGGACTAGATGGCCTGTATGGTCCCTTCCAACTCTAGGATTTAATGATTCTATAGCATGGAGGAGACGGGAATATATTTAGGCGGGCAATCACATCTGCCTTCTCTTTTTCATCCTAGTGATCAAAGTTGAGACTGTAAACGATGCCGAATCAAGGCCCCCGGGGAATCATCTTCCAGTTTCTGATCCGAGTGATGCTTTAAAGAGCGGGCGCGAGTCCAAAAAGCGAGCCAGAAAAATGATCGCAAGGCAACTAGTGAAATGTTCTCCTCACAAAACTCTCTTGGAGAAATGCGAAGGCATCATGCTGTGTCTTTCTGATCAACAGATCAGACGAACTGACCAACTTCGGAAAAAGTGCACGGACAAAATGGCTCATCAGTGTAGCGAATGTGGGAAATGTTTCAGTCAGAAGCATTACCTGAGGCGCCACCAGCACAGCCACATGGCGGAGAACCTCTTGAAGTGCGCCGAATGTGGTAAAACAATGTCTCGGAACGCCGATCTTGTCAAACATCGGAGAACCCACACGGGAGAGAAGCCCTACCTGTGTCCTCAGTGCGGAAGGAGTTTCTCTCAGTCGTCGAATGTCATTAGGCACCTGAGAACTCACACCGGAGAGAAACCTTACAAATGTACAGAGTGTGGGAAAAACTTTAGCCAGAATACACACCTCCTTTCCCATCAAAGAAGCCACACCGGAGAGAAACCCTATTTGTGTGTGACGTGTGAGAAAAGATTCCGAGAAAAAGCGTCGCTTCATCACCACCAAAGAATCCACACGGGAGAGAAACCCCACAAGTGCTTAGAATGTGGGAAGAATTTCCGCCTTCTGTCCACCTTCATTAGTCACAGGAGAATCCACACTGGAGAAAAGCCCTATACGTGTCATGAATGTGGAAAGAGGTTCACTCACAAATCGGCTCTTACTGTCCATGGTAGGATCCATACAGGAGAAAAGCCATACGTGTGTCCTGAATGCGGTAAACGCTTCAAGCAGAGTTCCTATATTTCTATTCACAAGAAAATACACGAGAGGCGTACTTAAGCAGTTCACTGAATGTTGATTCCACTGTGGTAGCTCCACAATTGGGAATCCCAAAAGAAAGCCACATGAGTCTACAGAAGAGTTGGTGTGGTTCTGCCATGAAAACGTTTCTGGGAATCTACAAAAAGCCAATGAGAATCTTTCATAATGGATATTTATGGAAAGGGTGCTCGAAAGCAACCTAAATAATAAAAAAGTTGATTTGAATGATGGGGCTAACCTCTACTTGTATATGTGTTTCAGCACTAATCTTGTCTTGTAAGCAGGACTTAGTAAGAACCAATGGCTTTTGGTTAAGCTAAGATTTGCAGGCAGGGATCGGCTCAAAAGGGCAATTCATTGTGTAAAGCTGTCTTTCGGAGCCTAGTTCTTACGTTCTTTGAATAAAGTCTTTGTAGAACACAAGCACATTGGCGTTTCTACAACCTTAAATGGTTTAGTGGTCCTCTGGTTTCTTCCAGGGAATCTTGAGAACCGTAGGGCTGGAGAATAAAGATACCTAAACAGAATTTAGCATCCTTTCTCAGTTACAATTTTTAGATCTGTATGACATTTGTAGTGTATACTTTTAGTGAATTCGAAATGCTACCTGCTGAGGGAAATGAACCTTATTGTTAGGCTTTATTCCTTGTCACGTGGTTGAAAATATCTCTAGAATGTTTGTCACCATTCTTTGCATGATGTTTAATATTTTTAGAAGACCTCCTAAACCTGGATTGAGTTAGCCATATTTATCAAGAATAGCCTCTTGTCATTTAAACTCAGTTGATCTTCACCCATCCACCCTCCGGTAGTTACTTGGAGTTAACAGTCCATTCCAGGATTAAGTACGAACTTGTTTGCTGTTTGTGGTACATTTGTTTGAACATAAGTCCCGCTGAATGAAGTGGCACAACTACGGAATCAAGTTTCTATAGGGACAGTACTGTGACTAGAGCAAGTGAGCAAGTTGTTGGTTACCCCAGTCCCTCTAAAATATTTTGCTGCTGTCCCAGTTGATGGGCCTTAATGCACCTTACTGTTGGGTTCTGACCTAGTGTAAAGTCCTGTTGTGTTCTGGACTCCTGGTTCATTGCTGCTGTTAGTATGATGGCTGCACATTTAAAAATAAAAGCTTCCTTTTCCTCCCCTACTGTAGCATGCTATCTTTTGTCTTCAGAGATATTTCCAATACTATTTCTTTGCAATTAGTCTTCTGTTTAGTGAGCAAAGTACTGGGGATTTGTATTAGCTCAGCCTTTCTCAACTTTCTTACCCTTGAGAAATCCCTGAAACATTTTTCAGACTTCGAGAAAACCCAGAAGAGGCACAATCATGCAGAATATGGTTGGGAAGCAGAGCTGTGGACACGCCCACCCAGGGCCCTTCTCCTCAACCCCACATTGGACATGGGGGGGGGGGTCAGCGTGACCATATATGATCATATCATCCAATAAATGCTTAATAAATTTTAAAAATGTTAAGCATTAATTAATTCCCATCCATTCAAGAAACCCTTCCAGGGCGGTTTTGAAAATCCAGGGTTTCATGAAGCCCTGCTTGGGCAATCCTGTATTAGCTAATACAGAGCAAAATAGCACAGTAAAGAAACTCCTAGCAAGTATATTGCTAAAAAGTTAATATATATTGAGGTAGATTCAGTTCACATCCATGTTGCAGGTGAAAGGAAAGAGAAAAGTCTAAAAGAATACTGCTCCCCGTCACAAGTAATCAGCTAATCTGATATCACAAGGAAGGTGGCATGGGTTAACACACAAATGTGGGGAGTATAATTATCAAGATCACACAACCCCCACGAACACATGAAGCTGCTGTGTAGTGAATCAGCGCCTTGGTCCACCGGAGTCTGTACTGTCTACTCATATTGGCAGTAACTTCCCAGGGTCTCAGATTGAGGCCTTTCACATAGCCTCCTACCTGATCCTTTGAACTAGACAGGGCGGGATTCAACTTGGGACCTTCTGCATGCCAAGCTGATGTTCTGCCACTGAGCCACAGATCCTCCTCTCGAGTGTCCTGCTCCTTGCAGGCCCATGAGGAGAGAGAACAAAAAGGACGTTTCAGTGTGTTAAAGCTGGATTTCAGAGCATACGTCCTTGCTCTCTAGTTTTTAAGGTGAAGAAGTTCTAAGGCCAGGCAAAGAGAGACATCTTATGCATGAGGAAGAGAACACACACACACGCAGAGCAATATCACACTACCCATTGTCCAGGCATGCAGAGGCATCTTCCTCTAATACAAACAAATGGAGCCATCTTGGTGAACATGGAAGAGCCAGTGTGGAATAGTTGTTTAGTTGGTTACTGTCCTCTGTTTCTGTTTAAATGAGGCTCTGTGTGCGGAATCGGCCAATTCACATTTCTTTCTTGGTAAAGAAAAGACTTCCTGAAGTGGGCTACTGTAGTAGTCACCAGGCTTATCAGAGTAGGCTCTGGGAGGACCCAGGTGTGAATCCCCTCTCTACCATGGAAGCCTGATGGGTGACTTTGGGCTTGTCATTTCTGTCAGCCTAGCCAGCCTCACAGGACTGTTGTGAGGATGAAAAGGAAGAAGATGAAGAAAAGCTATTTTTAATACCCTGCTTTTCACCGGCCAAAGAAGTCTCTAAGTGGCTTACAATTGCCTTCCCTTCCTCTCCCCACCATAGACACCCTGTGAGATAGGTGAGGCTGAGAGCTCTGAGAGAACAGGGCTATCAGGACTGTGATGAGTCTAAGGTCACCCAGCTAGCTGCATGTGGAAGAGCGGGGACTCAACCTGGCCAGATTGGAAGCCACTCTCCACCACTACACCAAGCTGGCAAGTGCAGCCCCTGAGTTCCCAAAGAGAAGGCGGTCTATAAATCCCCCAAAAATTTAGACCTGCTGAAGCTATCCTCAAAATAGTACAGTACTTTTTACTGGCCTAACCATCTGAGCGCAAAACTGCAATCAGCGGGGCTTTTCAGTCCGCGGGAAGCAAACACGCCCGACCTGAGAGGCACTGAATGAGACGTCACATGGCAACCGAGCCCTGATTGGATAGCGAGAGCCTTAATCGAGCCCGGGGAAGGTTCTGTGCACCAATGGGGTGCTGGCGCGCGCCTGAGCTCTACGGGGCGTTCTAAACACCCGCGGCATTTCTTGTCCTCTTTGGCTCTTAGCGCTTTCCTCGCCAGGAGGAGGCGCGTGACGCAGGCGTGGGAGGCGGGGCCAGCCGGCTTTCCCTTTGGCGCCCGTTTCGAAGAGCCGCTGGTCGTCCTCGGAACGTCAAGGGCCCTTCACTGAGGAGGAGGGGGCGGGGGCGCCGAGAGGGATGGCGGCCGGGAAGGGTCCAGCGGGACAGGTAAGGGAGGCTCGGAACCGCGATTCGTGGCGATCGTGAGAAGGGAAGTGGGGTGGCAAGGCCACGAGCCCGCTCTCGTTTCTCTTGGCTTTCTTCTATTATTTCGCTTGGCAACAGCCTGGGCTTGGCTAGGCTGAGGCGGCTGCCGAAGCCTAGAGGGGAAGCCGAAAGAACTGGTTTAGGTCCCATAGATTAGAACAGGGGTAGTCAACCTGTGGTCCTCCAGATGTCCATGGACTACAATTCCCAAGAGCCCCTGCCAGCATTTGCTGGCAGGGGCTCTTGGGAATTGTAGTCCATGGACATCTGGAGGACCACAGGTTGACTACCCCTGGATTACAACACCCAGAGAAATGGAGCCTCCATGTTCAGAGGCAATGTGCCTTTGAGGAACGGTTGTTCAGAGTGGGTTGGGCTACTTTTGGTTTTGCAACTCGGGAAAGAAGGTGCTGGACTGGGCGGAACTGTCAACTCTGCTTCCAGAGTCGTAGAATCATGGACTTGGAAGGGATCTCCAGGGTCATCTAGTCCAACCCCCTGCACAATGCAGGAACTCACAACTTCCTGCCTACCCACGGCCACCTCAACTTCCTGCAGGTTTGGCTGTTTAGCCCATAGATGTGGCTGAATTTTATTTGGACAGCTTTACCTGTGGACATTATGAGAGAGCCAGCCTTGCTAGGAAATATTTCCTTATTCATCTCTAATGTTCTCCTTTTAAAATGATAAATATGCAATTAGTAAAGTACACTTATGGGTGTCTTTTACATTTCAGGAGCTAGCAGAGGAAAGTCCGGGAACAGTCAAGATGAAATTTCCGTTTCCTTATACACCATATCCCATTCAAGAAGAATTCATGGCTAAGCTATATCAGGTCTTGGAAGCTGGAAAGATTGGTATATTTGAGAGCCCAACTGGGACGGTAAGTCGATATAATTTCCATGTGGTAGAAGGAAGAATCACTTTGAGATATAGAGGAACTTAAGAGCTCTGCTGGATCAGACCGACAGTCTTATCTAATCTGGCATCCTGTCTCACCCAGTGGCCATCCAGTTCCTCTGGAGGGTCCAACAACAGGGCATAGAGACTGAAGTCTTCCCCTGATGTTGCCTCCTGGCTCTGGAATTCAGAAGATTAGTGGCTCTGAATGTGGAAGTTTCCCTCAGGGAAAATGGCTAGTAGCCAATGATAGCCTTACCCTCCATGAATCTGTAATCCAGGGTTAGTCAAACTGCAGCCCTCCAGATGTCCATAGACTACAATTCCCATGAGCCCCTGCCAGCATCCGCTGGCAGGGGCTCATAGGAATTGTAGTCCATGGACATCTGAAGGGCCGCAATTTGATTACCCCTGATTCTAATCCCTCTTTATTGTTTATTCCTGTAGCCATCGCCTTTGGACTGAATTCCACATTTTAATCACTCTCTGTGTAAAGCTGTAAAGTAAATTTGAGCCTGGTATACAGGAGAGTGAGGTGGCAGAGGTGTTCGACTGGTTGAGAGCAGCATACTAATCTGGAGAATAGGGCTTGATTCTCCACTCCTCCACATGAAGCCTGCTAGGTGACCTTGAGCCAGTCACAGTTTCCTCTGAACACTCTCAGCACCACCTACCTCATGAGGGGCCTGTTGTGGGGACAGGAAGGCAATGTGCCTGAGCCGCTTTGAGACTTCTTAGGGCACAGCAGCCTTTTCCAACCTTTTGACCATGGAGGTACCTCTGAAATATTTTTCAAGCTTCATGGTACCAGGAAGTGATGTTGGCTGGACAAGCCTCTCTGCCACACACCCCAAAAATCTGAGAGGAGCTTTGGCCAGCAAAGGTTTAAATGGCCAGGGCCCCTCCCTTTGCCACCCCCTCCAAGCCCATCATTGGCCACTATGGGAAGGACTGAATTAACCTGCCCAAATAATTATATATTAGAACCCTTTTTTCCCCCTCTCCTTTCGGAGCTGGAAATGGCAGGTATAGGGTGGAAGGGCTTTCCCCAGCTGCCATGTTGAAACCCCCCACGTCAAGGTACTGCAGTACCATGATTGGGAAACCCTGGGATAGAGAAAAGGCTTTCAGGCTTCAAGAGTGGATTCCAGCCTTGAATGTTCCTTTGTTTTGGAAGACCCCGCACGAATACTAATCTGGCATAGCATGGATTTATGCCCCTCTCTTTGCCTGCAGAGCTGGTTATCCATTTGCAGAGAATTAGTAACACGGGACAGTTCCATGTGTTATGTGATCCCAGTGCGTGATGCAGACTACTGGTAGTTAAAAGGGGGACATTCCATTCTACAGCCTCATTCTCCTGAATGTGCAAGCCGTAGCAGCCAAAGAGGAGGGGGTTGGGTGAAAATAGTGCTGGGTTTGGTATTTGGTTATTTCCGGGAGCAGTTGCTCAGGCCCAGGTATGTAGCCAGCTGGCAGATACCTTATTAAAAGTTATTTGCAAGTTTTGCTAGGGATGCCAGCCTCTAGGTGGGACCTGGGGTTCCCTTGGAATTACAGCTCAACTCCAGACTATAGAGATCAGTTCCCCTGGAGAAAATCACCTCTTTGGATGAGAGACTTTATGGCGTTGTACTCCCCTGAGGTCCCTGCCCTCCCTAGGCTCCACCCCAAAATCTCCAGGAGTTCCCCAACCCATCCCTCACCAGTGGCCAAGGAAAGATCAGACACCTTTAGTGGAATACCTTCTTTCTTTTCTGACTCTGCTTGGAATAAATATTTCCCTTTTAATAAATGATGATTATTTCCAGGGTAAATCGTTGAGCCTTATTTGCGGTGCCCTGACATGGCTCCGAGATTTTGAAGAAAAGAGGAGGCAGGAAGAGGCCCGGCTGCTCGCAGCTGAACTGGAAGGGAAGGATACAACAGAGCAGTCTGAGAAGGGCGGCCCGGAGCCTGCAGATAGTCGGACGGCTTCAGCAGAGCCCGACTGGATCACCGACTTTGTGCAGAAGAGGGAAGAGCGAGAAGCGGCCCACAGACTGAAGGTAGAAACCTGTTGCTTATCGAGTCTAGCAGGATCATTCTTGCAGAACGAGGAAATGCAGGATATTAATGTTTAAATGAATCATTACAATCTTCCAGAGGGTGGAATTCAGTGATGCCAGTCAAAAAGGACACTTTGTCTTCTTTGCACAAGCCCCCCACCCCTCCCCCCATTGGAGAAAGGTACACCATCGTCCAAATTATATGAAGGTGGCCTGGATCCAGCCACACTGCTAAGCAAAGTCAACAGCTGGTTGTTGTGGGTTTCCCAGGCTGTGTGGCCAGGGTCTGGCCATTTTAGTCCTTGACATTTCACCAGTAACTATAACAAGACGTTCCCATCTTGCCACATCCTCCCTCTGAAGATGCAAAACACAGTTACTGTCAAAACGTCAGGGGCTCAGACTACCAGACCACGGTCACTCAACCCAGAGAACACAGGGAAACTAGTTGACTCCGGCTGTGAGAGCCTTCGGCAATTCAAAGTTGAAAGCCTTCCTAATGGAAGAGCCATTTATGCTGGAGGAAGACTGAGATGATGCCCGCTACGTGTATGCTGGGGAACCCTGACTTAGATACAGCGACAAGAAGGAGGCACATGAGTAAACTTTTAAGAAAGCCTAGATCAGGGGTAGTCAAACTGCGGCCCTCCAGATGTCCATGGACTACAATTCCCATGGGAATTGTAGTCCATGGACATCTGGTGGGCCGCAGTTTGACTACCCCTGGCCTAGATGGTGATTCTGAGATGGCAGAAATGATGGTTCTGATATATCTGGAATTCTCAAGAGGCTGCACTGCTGCTCCAGTTTTGTTTCCAGGACTTCACTGGTTAATCGCTAATGCCTGCTGCTTTACTGCAGGAAGAGCGGATCAGGAGGAAGAAGCGAGAAGAACGGCTGGAGAAAATTCGCCACAACGTGCAGCTGAAATACGCATCTAAAAGAAGGGTGAGCAGTTTTGTAAGCCTCTAAAGTATCCAGAGGTCGCCGGAACGGCTCCCTAGAATCAGGGTCTTGGATATCTGCTCCCTTGTTCACGCCCTGTTTTCTTTGTAGGGCATAATCATAGAACCCCAGTGAGGACTGCAAGCAGATCACAAAGTTGCATCCGACCAGCATTTTCATTGACTGCCAAAAAGGCTATGCAGGGGATCATGGGATCTGTATGGTATAAGGCAGGGGTAATCAAACTGCAGCCCTCCAGATGTCCATGGACTACAATTCCCATGAGCCCCTGCCAGCATTCGCTGGCAGGGGCTCATGGGAATTGTAGTCCATGGACATCTGGAGGGCTGCAGTTTGACTATCCCCAGATAAGTCATGTGGGGATTGGGACTGTAGTAAGTAGGGGAAGTAGGTGAGATGGAATGAAAAAGCTGGTGACTTTGAACTCACTGTTATGCAGGCAATTTTGAACTCAGTGCTATCCGTTCTGGTTCTTGGGGGGTGGGGGGTGTGCCAGAGCAGGGGCTTCTGGAATTCTGGCCCTGCTGCAGGATCTGCTGATGGCGCCTGGGGTTTGGCCACTGTGTGACGCAGAGTGTCGGACTGGAGGAGCCATTGGCCTGATCCAGCGTGGCTTCTCTTATGTTCATCCCAGAACCAAAACATTCTAAGACCAAGAGTTGATCTAGTTGAGTGCTTTTTTCCTTGTCTGTGCTCCATGGTGGATTAACAGTGCTCTGTGTCTCATGAGTCAGTGAACTGAAGCATCTACATTGGGGTAGGTGATTTATTTGCAGGGGTGCGGTTGTTTTTCTGGGTCTGCACAGGAGAAATGGTAACCAATAAGATTTTTTCCATAGCTGTATTCATCGGAAGTACCCAGCTATATGGTATACTGGAGAAGCTACCTGCTGCTGTGATTTTCTGAGGACCAGCTCTTGAAGAGCTTCACATGAGTCCAGGAGCATCTTAAATACCAACAGAATTTCCAGGGTATAACCTTTTGGGAGTCAAAGCTCCTTTCATCTGATACAAGCACGAATAGAGATCTTTGAGCCTTTATATCTCAGCGAAAAGCTGGGTGGAGCATTGCAGAGAAGGGAGTCAGGATGCAGGGGTCCAATGCAAAATGTCATCGGCAGAAGAAACAACCACCACAACAACCACCACCACCAAGTTTTTTTTATACCCTGCTTTTCACTACCCAAAAGGAGTCCCTAAGCGGTTTATGAACACCTCTCCCTTTCCTCTCCCCACAGCAGATGCCCTGTGAGAGAGGTGGGACTGAGAGAGCTCTAAGGGAACTGTGACTAGACCAGGGTCACCTAGCTGGCGGCATGTGGGAAATCAAACCCTGCTCTCCAGATTAGATTCCGCTGCTCTTTAACCATTATCCTACATCTTTCTTTCCTACAGCAGGGGAGAAATGCTTAGGGCGGCTAAGTTGGTTACACTTTGCATTGTACCTCTGCTTTAGGATGCTTAGGGCTGATCCTGCGTTGAGCAGGGGGTTGGACTGGATGGCCTGTATGGCTCCTTCCAACTCTATGATTCTATGATTCTAGATGGCCTGGATGGCCCCTTCCAACTCTATGATTCTATGATTCTAGATGGCCTGTGTGGCTCCTTCCAACTCTATGATTCTATGATTCTAGATGGCCTGGATGGCCCCTTCCAACTCTATGATTCTAGATGGCCTGGATGGCCCCTTCCAACTCTATGATTCTATGATTCTAGATGGCCTGGATGGCCCCTTCCAACTCTATGATTCTATGATTCTGCATCCTGAACACCCTTCTTTGCAGGGCTCCATCCACCTTCTGACTGGGATATAAAGGCTCAGTGATCTCCATTCTTGCTTCTATCTGACAAATGGAGCTTTGACTTTCAACCTCTTATCCCTTGGAGCAGGGGTAGTCAACCTGTGGTCCTCCAGAGGTCCATGGACTACAATTCCCATGAGCCCCTGCCAGCAAATTCTGGCAGGGGCTCATGGGAATTGTAGTCCATGGACCTCTGGAGGACCACAGGTTGACTACCCCTGCCTCGGAGGGTGCTCTTGTATTTGAATCTTGCTCTTCTCCTGCGGGACCCACCTGCCCACATCAGTCAAAGTTCCTGAACCATGGATGGGAGCAGAGTGGGATGCTCACAAGACTTCTGTGTCTTGGATGGGGAGCTGGTTGAGTTTGGGTGAATGATGATTATGTTCTGATTTCAGAGGGCGGAGGAGGAAGAGGTGGAGCGCCTGCTCCAACTCAGCAAGGACATCTTGTTGAACCAGGGCGAGTCGGGTGGTCTGGAGCCCCTGGATCAGGGCGAGGAAGATCTGATCCCTGCAGAATATGAGAGTGACGAAGAGAAGATGGTGGGCAGCAGGTAAGAACAAGAGTAGCACAATCCACTGATCAGATGTGCCTTCCTTGATGCTGCACAGTCCCTCCTTAGGCTGGGATTAGGAATAGCTTCCTTTCTGCTTTCTTTCCTAGATTAAGTGAAGAAGAAGATGATGATCTTGAAGAAGAGCATGTAACTAAGGTAGGGTCTGAAGGAACAGCCCCGGTCTGCATAGATGCAGAGTTAGGCTGTCTGAGAACAGTCTTACAAAATCCTTCACAGGGGAATGCCATGATGTTGGGGTGTGTCAGGCTTGACAGTCCAGCCACAACACTTCTGGATTAATAGAAAGCTTTATTGCACAGCAGATCACAGTCCTGAACTTTTCAAAGTCGAATCTGATCAATCCATGAAACGCATCCCCTTTTACCAGCAAAATCTCCCGCCCAAACCAGTCCAGTTCCCAGAGGCCGAAAGTCCCCTCTGCAGGTGCCATCCTGGGCGACGAGCCAACAACGATGACGAGCGCTTCTCCAACCTTGAGACCTTCCCAGTAACTACTTGCAAAGATAATACTGCCTGGCCAAAATGTTACAGTGGTAAATCACTACACAAGCATGTCAGGGTTACACAGCAAAGGCTTTAGACCAGGGGTAGTCAAACTGCGTCCCTCCAGATGTCCATGGACTACAATTTCCAGGAGCCCCTGCCAGCATTCGCTGGCAGGGGCTCCTGGGAATTGTAGTCCATGGACATCTGGAGGGCCGCAGTTTGACTACCCCTGCTTTAGACACACAGACCTCAGAGAGAACAAAATGGAGTCATTCAGGTCAAGCACAAATCATGGCAGTAATCGGGATTCTGACAGGGTGTAAGTTCCTCACTTTCTCCCTTTGGCCACATTTGCTTATCATTACAACACACTGAAGGCTTGTGTGTGTGTGTGAGTGTGCATATCCTAGAAAATAACAGTGGATTCTTCAGCCCAGACTTAACTGCTTGCTCTCAGAGCCAAGTCCTGGTGATAGTTTCAGGTGGGTAGCTGCGCTGGTCTGTGACAGAAGAGCAAGATCCAAGTCCTGTATTACCTTTGAGGCTAACATGATTTCCCAGGTAGGAGCTCTTGAGAGCCTGAGGTCCCTCTGTGAAGCCTACCATGGAAATCTTGTTGGCCTCCCCTGGGCTCGGATCTTGTTCAAGGACAGGTAAAAAAAATAATCTTAAGCTTTGAAGGCTGTTCAGGAGCAGGCTTTAGGAAGCTTCAGGAGGTCGGGTTTGTTTGCCAGCACCGGCAACTACCTTCCTGTCTCCGTGTTGCTTCCAAAATGTCATTCCAAAAGAGCAGCCAGGGTGTCTCAGAATGAACGGCTGTGAGCAGGTTTGGGTCGTCCACCGCATCTCTTTTCTGCCTCTGTTTCCCAGATCTACTACTGCAGTCGAACCCATTCCCAGCTGGCCCAATTTGTGCACGAGGTCCAGAAGAGCCCTTTCGGCAGGGAGATCCAGCTGGTGTCCTTGGCATCTAGGCAGGTATGCCGCTGCGTGACCTTCCACAAAAGGAGCTCAGGTGCTGCTTAGGGTGGAACTAGAGGGGACGCCGGATGAGATCCTGCCCCTCAAAACGTCAACTGGGCCCCTAGTTTTATCTTCCTCTTTCTGTAGTATTAGGGAGATGTGTTGACACATTCTGCACAGAGGGGCACAGCAGCCAACAGCGTGGTGAGGGACGAGGGAAACAGTTGCTGCCGTGAGTTCCTCTTGAGTTCACCCTCAGACCTCCCAACTTGGAAATTAGTTTATTTCATTTATCACCCCCTCCCCAGTGGTACTCTAGACAGTTTACAAAAAATGGAAAACAATTCAATTAGACTTCTAATGGACAATGGAATGCTACTTAGGTTGCAGATTTAGAAAACAATGCAAGAAGAAAACTCCCCAAGGCAGGATATGCTGCAGGGTCTATAAAACAGCAGTCTTCCGCCTGGTTTATGCCACGGCAGCCTGAAATCCTGTTCTTGTTCTATCCAATATGGTTATCAAGTGGATGAGATTAAAGAGGGCAGGGGGAGGGGATGGGTTTTTAGCTCAACAATTTTTAAATCTTTGCTTATTGTGGTAAACTGCCCCGAGGCTGCATGTGGGGTGGGGGTATAAAATAATCCAATTATAAACAAATAAACAATCAAGAGAGTGCATTATAAAGGTAGAAGTTGATACAGTAAGATAGTACAGCAAATAAACTTCATAATAGAGTGCAATTTTGTTATCTTCTAAAAGTGCCCATCTGGACTATTCTGCAGTTCTAATTCCTTTCTAAAGGTGCCCACTTTAGCATCTCTCTTTTGCATATTCTGTGGAATGACGGACACACAGGAGCCTTCCTGACCTCCTCGGGCAGGCCGTTCCACAAGGCGAAAATGCCATGAAAGGCTTAAGTCGTATGGAAAATGAGAGTCCAAGCAATCATTTTCATAGTGAAACACCAGCGAAAGGCTAGATAAGAGTCATTTGCTGCTGTGGTTTATTTGCTGCTCTTTATTCTGGAAGGCAAACGGAATTTTTATTTGAAAAGGGAGTTTGGCAGGATCTCTGAGAATCCAGATAGTGTGCCAGAGATCAGCCTCCCAGGACAGCATTAAGCTTTTTCTGCAGTGCCCCAGCCTTCATTTTGGCTTTGTGGATCTGTAAAGATGGAAATACTTTTAGAATGTGTAATGATTCCAAAGAAGAGCCTCTTGTGGCGCAGAGTGGTAAGGCAGCAGACATGCAGTCTGAAAGCACTGCCCATGAGGCTGGGAGTTCGATCCCAGCAGCCGGCTCAGGGTTGACTCAGCCTTCCATCCTTCCGAGGTCGGTAAAATGAGTACCCAGCTTACTGGGGGGTAAACGGTAATGACTGGGGAAGGCACTGGCAAACCACCCCGTATTGAGTCTGCCATGAAAACGCTAGAGGGCGTCACCCCAAGGGTCAGACACGACCCGGTGCTTGCACAGGGGATACCTTTACCTTTACCTTTTTAATGATTCCAAACTGCATTCTGTTGGGCCTGTTCCAAGTCTACATAGGAAGGGATGCCCTTAAACGTGTCTTGGTCAACTGGTCTCTCCTTTCACTCATCTGTCTCAGAACCTGTGTGTGAATGAGGAGGTGCGCCGCCTGGGAGCTGTTCAGCTTATCAATGATCGTTGCATGGAGATGCAGAAGAAGAAAAGCGGTATGATAAAGGCTGGGTGTGCAGGGGAGTCAGACCGACGGTCTATCCAAGTCTGTGTTCTCTGACTAGCAGCTCTCAAGGGTCTCGGGTAGAGGTCTTCCATGTCCCAGATTTATCTGATCCTTTTTTAAAATCAGGGAAGCCAGGGATTGAACTGGGGACCTTCTGCATGCATGACAGATGTTCTACCACTAAGCCACATCCCCTCCCATACATGAAGCTGCCTTTACTGAGTCCGACTGTCACTCTGACAAGTCTAGTATTGCAGTGGGGTCTACACTGGCTGGCAGCAGCTCTCCATGGTTTCCAGTTTCACTTCATCCTGGATATGTTGGGGATTGAGCTTGGAACTTTCTACACACAAAGGAAATGTTTTGCCGCTAAACCACGGCCTCTCCGTGGAGTTACATTGGCTCACATTCTTCTCTTGCTTCTCCAAATGTTCCATCTCTTATCTGATTGCAGGTCATGAGTTGTAGTTTGGAGTGGGGCAAGATCCTGATTCATAGTTGTTTTTAAAAAAGTAGAAAGACAGGGATCTTGTCTCAACCCAAGGGTTGTGTGCGTAATATATATATATATGATGTTGCTGTATAACTAGTTCTACCTTTCCTCCCCTTTTTGGGGGGGGGGGTTTGGCTCTTATAGCTTCTTTCCTTTGACATCTTTGCCTTCAGAGAAGAAGAGCGTGGAAGAGGAGGCAGAGAGAAAGAAGAGACGCGTGGGCCAAGCGGCATGCCCGTTTTACTCGTATGAACACATGCAGTTTCTTCGGGACGAGGTTCTGGTGGAGGTGAAAGATATCGAGGAGCTGGTGGCCCTCGGGAAGGAAACCAAAGCCTGTCCATACTACGGAAGCCGCTTGGCCATTCCGGCTGCTCAGGTAGCCCTGGGGCTGACCTCTGGCACTTGAAAAATGTATTTGTATATTGTATATTGTATTTATATCCTGCCCTCTCCTGAGGCTCAGGGCAGTTTACATAAAACGCAGAAAACAGTACATGGAACTCAGCTTTTGATAATAACAATCACATCTTTAACTGCTCCTGCGGAATGTGACCTTGAAATTGCCTCCTAAGCAACATTCAGAATCCCGATCCCTGTTACCAGAAAGGGAGAGAGCTCCAAAACATATATAAAGATATATAAACCCGAAATGGCATGTTTAAAGTTGACTAGGTCAAGAACAAATTTTAGAGGAAAGGGGTGAGCTGATCTGTTCGGGTTCTGATGCTTGCTGTATGTATGTATGTATGTATGTTTCAGTTTATATCCCACCACTCCTACAAGTGGCTCATGGTGGGTTGCAAAATTCTCCCCAACAATAAAATCCGCATAAAACAGTCTTAACACCCTCAATAACCACCCCCATGATGGCAATACAGAATGAGAGAGACATTTTTAATGATGACTGTTCTTGTGCTAAGTGGCTGCTTTAAGTGCGTTAAATCCTGTGTCTCTGTTCCACTAGTGAAGGCTGGAAGGAGCCTTCCCCTAATGGTAGAGAATCTTGAAAAATATTTCAGTGGCACCTCCGTAGTCCAGAGCAGCAGTCTGCAAGCTTTCGGCCGCTGCGGACCGCTGCTCCGGAGTGGGGGGAGAGGGCGGCCCGGGGGCCGGCGCACCCGCGGCAGCCCCAGCGCAAATGCGCATGCGGGGACTGCCGCGCGCACGGCAGTCCGCGCGTGCGAGTTTGCACCGCCGCCATGCCAGCAGCCGCGGCTCCCCCTCCCGGCCCCTCCGGGCCGCCAGCAAATCGGCCGCTAAAGCGGCCGATTAGCTTGCGGCTCGGCAAGCCTCTCTTCCCTCCCCTCCCCTCCCGAAACAAGAAGCTTGCTGGGCCGCGAGCTAATTGGCTGCTTTGGCGGCAGATTTGCTCACGGCCTGGCGAGCTTCTCGCTTTGGGGGGAGGGAAGAAGGAGCCGCAGCCCGGCGCCAAGGCCTTCACGGCCCAGCACCGGGCCGCAGCCCGCGGATTGGGGACCACTGGTCCAGAGGTTGAAAAAGGCTGGTTTAGGGTGTTCTTCCCAACCTTGCCGGCTGCAGCCGTCCCCCTTTCCAGATCTGAGACCAATCTGTAGTCAACGGGGGGCAGTAGAAGATCCACCAGGCTGCAGACATTTGACAGAAAGGAGAAGCCCAAGTACGAGAATTTGCTCCAGCTCAAAAGAAAAATTCCACTGCTGAATAAAATCAGAGTCCAGTAGCACCTTTAAGACCAACAAAGATTTATTCAGGGCGTGAGCTTTCGAGTGCAAGCACTCTTCGTCAGACACTCGACGTGCTTGCACTCAAAAGCTAACGCCCTGAATAAATCTTTGTTGGTCTTAAAGGTGCTACTGGACCCTGATTTTATTGTACTACTTCAGACCAACACGGCTACCCATTTGAATCTTTCCACTGCTGAGTAGCCTTGGCCTCATTGCTCCTTTCAGCATGGTTCCAAAGCCAGACGAGGTGGAGACCCCTTGCTGTCCACTAAAGGGTGCCAGGCACTGGCGACAAAAGAATTGCGTGTGTGTGTGCAAGAAAATTAAAAAGTTATTACTGTAGAGTTACTGGAGATTCCTGGAGTTACCCAGAAGTGAAAAGGGTAGCTATAGGAATCGCTGGAAACTCTTTAGTGGAGCAATAACATTCTCACCATAATTGGCAACAGGTCCGGCCCAAGTACAGGGTGTCTCTAGGAGCTTGTGACCAACAAGAGGGTCACATCAGGAGTTGGGGACTTCGACCCTCTCCTTGGAAACTGTTTCTGAAGCAAAGATGCTGGTGGGACACCTTCAACGTCTGGGAGTTGACGCAATGCAGGACGAGGCTGACAATCCAGGGACACTCTAGGCTGATCCTGCACTGAGAAGGGATTGGACTCGATGGCCTGTCTGGCCCCGTCCCACTCTCTGATTCTATGGCCCATGCCTTGAGGCCAACATTGCAGAGGAGGAGGAGGAGCTAGCTCACTGCTGCTGCTGCTGCTTGCATGTCTCCCTCTTGGGAAGCCTTTTCACACTATCTACCATACAGGCCCATCAAAGCGCTCATTAGGAAGCCCAGACTGACTGAGAGTCCTGCTGAGCACATTTCCAGAGACAGCTTTTGTCACTACTTGTTCCTGCTCAAGCTGGCCTCTGAAGACCCTTAATGTGTGAAGCGGCTCCCATTCTCCTTTCCGCCAGGCATCTCTCTATTTAACCCATGATTGAAATTTTTTGCCTATCCTTTGCAGAGGAAAGGGGAGAGGGGAAGCTTTCAGAGGCAGAGCAGAGTTACATGACTGGGCAAATCTGTTGCTTTCTGCTTTTCCTGCTGAACCAAAAATGACTGAGAAGATCAGGAAGTTCACTTGCTGTCATTCTGGCTTTTGCAGAGTTAAAGTTCAGCAAAGAGCTCCCTCCGCAACTCTCCCCCCTCCTTTAATTTTTAAGCAAGGGGAGGAGGTGAATAAACCCAGCATAGTTGGCTCTGATTCAGGATCTCAGCAGTCGAGAAAATAAGACACCAAATAAGGAGGGTGCAAAGGGTTACAAGGAAAAGCTATAGGGCAGTGGTCCCCAACCTTTTTATCACTGGGGACTACTCAAAGCTTGACAATTTTACTGAGGCCCGGTGGGGGGGGGGGTAGTTTACTCCTCTACTCTCAACCACTGCCCTAACGCTCTCTGATCGCTATGGTAATGTTTAAACATCCCCTCAAAATAAGATACAGACACGCCACAACCATGTACATAAGGAACATTTTATTTTCATGCAAATTTTAACTCATGACAATGACAAATCAATGGGAACCCTGAGCTTGTTTCTCTACAACGAGATAGTCCCATCTGGGAGTGATGGGAGACAATGACACCCAAAGTGTGTTGTAAAGGACCGGGGGGGGGGTGAAGTAAAGGGCCGGGGGGGGGGAGAAGGCGTCCTTCGGGGCCCACCTCCAATTAGTCGACGGACCACATGTGGTCTGCAGCCCACAGGTTGGGGATTGCTACTATAGGGGGAAGTGGGTCTCACCATACCTGCTGTAGCTCCTGTATGAGGATTGACAGTCGGGGTACACCGATTTCAGTGCAAATGAGACGGAGAAATCCAGATGAATGAAGGAAAACAAATCCTGGTGTGACTCCCTCTGCTCTTTCCTAGCAAGGAGGCTTCCCTTCCAATTGATCCATTCAAGTGGGAAGTCGTGTTGGTCTGAAGCAACAGAACAGAGTTGAGGCACCTTGTTGTTGTTGTTGTTATAATAATTATTAGACTTTTAGACCCGCCTCTCTCCCAAGTTGGGCTTGGGGCAGTATCCGACATGATTAAAATACATACAAGGTAAATTTAGAATCCAAAAGCGTTAGAATTTAAAATTTTTTAATTAAACCGGTTCTCAATCTAGCAACTATTTGAACTCTCTAACTGGCAACTCCCCCGTATTCCAGCCATCATTTATCTTCCCTGCATATTGACTGTTCGTTCGTTCGTTCGTTCGTTCGTTCGTTCGTTCGTTCGTTCGTTCGTTCGTTCGTTCATTCATTCATTCATTCATTCATTCATTCATTCATTCATTACATTTTTATGCTGCCACTCCCAGCACAGCCAGCTCATGGTGGTTTACACTCAATAAAAGTACCTCTGTGACTGACCTGGAAGGAGGGGAGGAGGAGAGACCTGAGAGGGGCAGAGGGAGGCCCATGTTCGGTCGTTCTGGCCTCAACCTTGGGCCTGGTGGAAGAGTACTGCCTTGCAGGCCTTTCAGAACTGTAATAGGCATCAAAGTTTCATTCTGGGTATAAGCTTTTGTGCACACAAAGAAGTGTGTGCACACACAAAAGCTTATAGTTAGGTTGCACTGTTGGTCAAAGGTGCCACTGCACTCAAACTTTGTTCTGTTACACTTCATCCTAAATAGGCAGCATGGTGTTCCTGCATACCCTCACACACACCCCCCCCCCCGCAAAGTGCATCCTGTGGATGAGGTTAGGGATGCCGTCTCAATAGGTAGCTGACATTTGCCCTAGGACTGGGAACTGGCCAGTTAACAGTTCCCTGACTTTGGGGCAGGAGGGAGTTGGGGCCTGTTTCTGAAGGAGAGATGCTGGTGGGACACTTCCAGCATGTGAGGAGCTTCCTCAACGAAGGGCAAGACAGGTAGCAAAAGGAAAACAAGACCCAAATAGGGAAGGTGACGGTGAGTTCATGGGGCTCACAGTGACGGTCAAGTCTGTTTCTCTCCTGCAGCTGGTCGTGTTGCCTTATCAAATGCTTCTGCACGAAGCCACCAGAAACGCATCCGGGATCAAACTGAAGGATCAAGTGGTGATCATCGACGAAGCCCACAACCTGATAGACACCATCACCTGCATCTACAGCGCTCAGGTGAACGGTTCTCAGGTGAGTTGGACCTGGCAGCTTCTGCTGTGACGCTCTGCCAGAGGGGACCATCAGATTGTCCAAGGAGGGTTTTTGACAAACTGCCTTAATTCCAGTTTTGTTTTGTTTTCCATCGTAGCTGTGCTGTGCCCATTCCCAGCTCTCTCAGTACATGGAGAAGTACAGGTGAGGATATTCCCAGCTAACTTGTGCTCCCCCCAAAGAGCCTTTCTCATGGTAACAGCCATGCACATTGAAGGTATAAAGGTAGCCTAGCGTTGTGATTTTTCAGCTTCCTGGGGTGGGGAGAGGCAGAACGTCCACAATAAAATAGTATGTCCTTTATCAGGCATAACTTCAGGTTTTGAGCTTTCCCTTCCTTTTCTTTACAGAAACCCACACAGTTGTCAATTCTGTCTGCTAGACTGCCTTCCTTTGTTGTTAAGAGATTACAAAGTGAAGACTTCCCTATTAAACCAGTTTTTGTACTGTGGTGGTTAGGAATGACAGCCTCTAATCTGGAGAACTGTGTTTGACTCCCCATGCCTCCACATGCAGGCAGCTGGGTGGACCTTGGGCCAATCGGAGTTCTCTTAGAGCTCTGTCAGCCTCACCTACATCATAGGTTGTGGGAAGAGGAGTGGGAGGTGATTGTAAGCCTCTCTGAGACTCCTTTAGTTAGTAAAAAGCATGGTGCAGACTCCCCAGTTTTTCTTCTTTTAATTCAAATGGGGGAAAATGTGCCTTAGATCAGGGGTAGTCAACCTGTGGTCCTCCAGATGTCCATGGACTACAATTCCCATGAGCCCCTGCCAGCAAATGCTGGCAGGGGCTCATGGGAATTGTAGTCCATGGACATCTGGAGGACCACAGGTTGACTACCCCCGCCTTAGATGTTCTCCCACGCAGCCCACAAATAGGGATGGGTTCCATTCCGGTCATGGTCTGACAATGTGGTCTTTTGTCCTCTCTTCCATAGGAAGCGCCTGAAAGCCAAGAACCTGATGTACATCAAACAGATTCTATTCTTGCTGGAGAAATTCGTAACTGTTCTCGGAGGTATGGGTTCGTTGAGGGCTGCTAAATCCCACCTCGCTGGGAGCTGGTTCGTCCTGGTTTTAGCACCACTAGACATACTCCGTCCGTTTTGGGCTTCAAGCCAAATCACACGCTGAGATGCAGAGAGGTTGTCTGGTGGTAAGAAAAGCTAGGATTTGGTTTCTCTGATTATTTGGGCTGTAGAGACACCCGTTGCTCTGGGAGCCTCTGCATTTCCTTGACAGAGCAAGGCAGATCAATGGATCCCAGAAAGGCAGAGCAGGGCATGAATACAGAGGAGGGATTCTTATTACCTGGCCTTATGTCTCCCCTTTCCCCATCCCAATTCTACCTGGACACCATCTTCTTTAGTATCTGCCTTAATTCTTGTTTACTTTCATTCTTAATCATCCTAACTGGCTGGCTGCACAGTGGTAGATACTCCTTTGGGCTTATAGAGGCAGAAGAAAGTACGGGGACAGCTCAGCTCTTGAGCTACCTGAGGGGTAGATTCCAAGAAGCTCAGATGCAGAAATGGAGATTTATATTGGGTGTTGCATTTTACACCTTCAAGGGAAGACGTCGTTCCAAATAAACTGACCAGTCCCTTTGGAGATAGCTTCCGTTCCTGGAAACTCTGGCCAATCAGGTCTAGCCTGACAACAGCTGTGTAGGTGTTTCCCTCTCAGCCTTGGCATTGCTGTGTCACAGCCTAGTGCTCCTTTCCACTCACCTCTTTCTGCACCAGCTCACCCTGCCTTAGCATCTCCAAGACTCCCCTCTTCCTGCCACCCCTGGCTCCTCTTCCTGTTATCAAAGTGACCACACCCACTTCTTACCATCCTTTCATTGCAAGATTTGAGTTCCTTCAGCTTCCTGGGCTTTTCCTCTAAAGCTACGGCCCTCTTTCTGAATAGCGAAATAAAGTTTTATTTTCAGGGATGTGTTAAGAGAAATACTTTTTTGCTTTGAATATACTTCATACAAGGATGCTATCATTACTGCATTTGCTACCTGTTTAATGTGATCCAGCGCAAATGATCCTATTGGGGAAAAAATGTTTTAAGTAGGCATGTAATTTACAGAAGCAAATTAGAATCTGTAGATAGTGAAGCCTGTTAAGCCTGAGCATCCATATGAAAAATAACATTTTCTGTCGCCAAGAGGCAAGTGGCTAGAGGCAGTTATTTAACCTCTGATTGGGCTTCTACAGCGTGATCCTAAATAAGGTTACACTGAATTCCCTCTAAATTCATGGCGATGGAAACGTAGCTCCTAGTTCAGCTTGTTGCACTACACTATTAGTTTATTTATCTTTATTTAATAACCAAAGTTTCCTCTTAGGATGGAATTCTTTCTTTACATTTGTTTGAAAAAGGAGCCTTAATTCAGAACAAAGTATTCAGATTAGAACGATAACTCTTTTCTCTGGTCTTCTGTATTTAACAGGAAATGTGAAACAAAACCCAAACACTCAGACTGTTCTCCAAGCAGGTAGGTCGTGTCCGTGTGATTTCTTTGCGTACATGAAGTGTGCATGAAGTTGGGCTGGGGGCTCTCTCACCTAGCAGTGTGCCCACCTGGCTACCTCTCTCCGTACTTGGAGTTTTAAATCTGGACTTTCTTCTCTCTCAGGGTCGCAGATGAAATCAATCAATGACTTTCTCTTTCAGTGTGAGATTGACAATATTAATCTCTTCAAGGTGAGGATTTTTGTGGCTTGTGAAAAGGTCTAGAGTTGCGGGAATGAATGGCGGGTCAAGGGCTTCACGTCCGAGCACAAAATTGTGTTTTAATCAGGTATTATTTTGTGAGATTTGTGCTCTCTCTACTTTATTTTAACCAGTAAAGATTGAAGGAGTGTTAAACCATGATTGTTAGCAACGATTCTGCACTCCCCCATGTGCTGCCAGCTGGGTGACCTTGGGCTCACCACAGTACGGATAAAGCTGTTCTGACTGAGCAGTAATATCGGGGCTCTCTCAGCCTCACCCACCTCACAGAGTGTCTGTTGTAGGGAGAGGAAAGGGAAGGCGAATGTAAGCCTCTTTGAGACTCCTTCAGGTAGAGGAAAGCGGCATATAAGAACCAACTCTTCTTCTTCAGTAATATCGGGGCTCTCTCAGCCTCACCTCCCTCACAGGGTGTCTGTTGTGGGGAGAGGAAAGGGAAGGCGACTGTAAGCCGCTTTTAGCCTCCTTCGGGTAGAAAAAAGTGGCATAGAAGAACCAACTGTAATATCAGGGCTCCCTCAGCCTCACAGGGTGTCTGTTGTGGGGAGAGGAAAGGGAAGGATATTGTAAGCTGCTTTGAGACTCCTTCGGGGAGAGAAAAGCGGCATAGAAGAACCAACTCTTCTTCTTCTTCTTTACTGATGTATCTACTTCAGAGCCAACATAGCATAGTAGTTAAGAGCAGCGGCTTCTAATCCGGCTTGCTGGGCTTTCATCCCCTGTTCTCTCTCCTTCGGACAGGTCCAGCGATACTGTGGGAGGAGCCTCATCAGCCGCAAGGTAAGGCTCTTATCAGCGAGGGCAGCAAGACATTTAGGGTCGTGCTTCCAGCAGGGGAGAATACTCTAGTCTCATTTCTCACTGATTCCTGGCACTGACTAAAATGTTCATGAAAAGATCCCTCCTGTTTTAGCCCAGGCCTGTTGAGACGGCTCTGCTGAAGAGTTCTGGGCACATCCTGCATGCTGCCAGTAATAGTAGTCATAATAAGTAATAATAATGAACGTTTATTTTTAACCCAGCCTTCCCCAAAGGCTCAAGTTGGGCAACAGCATATATAAAAACAGTGAGAGAACAATATTAAAACATTCTGCCTACAATTAGTTCAGGCCGCCTCTGATTTCCCAGGGGGGAGGTACCAATATCAAGGATGGTGAAGACTGATGTTTTGGGCAGGGAGGCCAGAATTTTGTTATCATTCCTGGTCTCAACCGGAGGCCTAGAAGAGCAGCTCTATTTCACAGGTCCTGCAGAACTGTCCCAAGCCCCACAGGGCCCTGATCTCTCCCGGGAGACGTTCCGCTAGACCGGGGCCGGAGCCAAAAAAGCCCTGGTCAAGGCCAGTTGGACATCCTTGGGGCCGGGCGTCTTGAGCAGATTCTGCTAACTACACCTTAAGCTCCATTTTAAGGGAGGAGGTGGACCTGCAGGTATGCAGCTAGTTGCCTTCCCCAGGAGCTGCCTGATCTCTGATGTTGCTGCCAAGGGTGGCTCCTAGGAAGCGGCAAGATGGTCCGTCAGCAGGGAGAAGAGGCGAGAAAGGTCGGTCGTCTCACGGGGAATCCCATGGATTTCATGTGCAAGCAGACTGAAAATCTAAGAAAGAAGACGAGCAATGCTTAATTTGTGCTCCTGCGGCAAAATGAAATCTCGCTCTTGACAGCTTGCGGCCTTTTTGCTTCCGCCAGCTCTTCGGGTTTGTGGAAAGGCACGAAGCATACGGAGCTTTGAAAATTAGGCCGGGAGACCAGAAGATGGCCGGCTTGCAGAACTTCCTGCAGAGCTTGAATGAGAAGCCAAAGAAGGAAGGTGAGCTGGAGGGCAGCGTCGTGGCCTGGAAGGCAGCGGGCTGGGAGAGGCATAGGAGGCGGTGCAGAGAGCGTGCTGTTTTTGTATTGCGGCTGAAAACTTATCTTCAGACCTCAGTGCTCTCTTAGTGACCGGATTCACCTGGGACCAGGTTGTCCACCTGAACGGGCCCTTTGGTTGACAGGCACTCCGCAGAGCCCCCCGGAAGAGGCGGAAGATGGCCCGCCCAAGATGGCGTCTCCTCTGATGCACATCGAGGGCTTCCTGACCGCGCTCACCACGGCCAACCAAGACGGGAGGGTCATCCTCACCAGGCAAGGTACTCTGCATGACGCCGGCTTTGTGGGAAGAAAAACAACCGTGGGTTAGTTAAGCCCAGAGAAGAGGCTTGTCCCAGAATCAGGTGTGAGCCAGGTTGTTGGTGGCTTCTCGGAGGAGCATTTGGGCAGCAGCGTGGTTAGATGCTCCCTGGGCACGGCAAAGCTCTAGGGGCAGCTCCACTGAGTAGGACTCCTGTGGACGAGAGAGAGCACTTCTTTTGTGCTAGTTAGTCGTCTTCTTTTGTGCTAGTTAGTTTTATTGAGCACATGGCAGCGTGAATAGCCCTGACTAGCCTGAGTTCCTCTGTGTTGGGTGGGAGTCCATGGAGGAAGACCGTGCAAAGGCAGGCAGGGGAAACCACCTTTGCTTAGCTCTTGTCTTGAAAGCCCAGGGGTTGCCAGGAGTCCTTTGCACTTAATGAAACAAGTAGAGCTGGGTTTCTCAGGCTGGTACCTGGAGAGTTCTGGGGTTCACAGGGGTATGCCAGGGTGCCTGAAAGTCCTTTGCAAAGGCAGAAGGTGCCTCATTGTGCTAACATGGAAATGGAGCCCCCTCAGGGTTCTGGGGCTGGGGGCAGGAACTCCCCACTTGGAGGGAAGGGGACCAAATCAGCTTCTTCCCTTTCCAAGGGCAGGTGCTCTTGTGACTGCCACCGTAGCTTCGGCAAAGACTGTGCTGATTGGAAACCGGCAGCTTAGCCCCAGGGAGTCGGAGGGCTGCTGGCTCCAGCTAAAAGAGGCTTGAGGTGTGGAAATGGGCAGCTGGGGCTTTCCTTGGGATGGAGGGAAACAGCACCCTATTAAGCCTTTGTTAAAGGGAGTTGGGGAGCTTTCTCTAGGACATCTCTCGTCAGATGTAATGAAATGGTGCCACAAGAGCTGGGGAGTGGGTGCTCATGAGAGGTGTGGACACCTCTATACAACAGACTGATTCCCATCTTGAAAGGGTTTTTGTGCTGTGAAGCTTGAGGCGAGATGAAATCCCGACAGTGGGGGGTGGCCAATCTCCCGATGTGCATGAACTGCAATTACCATGAGCCCCTGGGAAGGGCTTATGGCAGGGGTAGTCAAACTGCGGCCCTCCAGATGTCCATGGACTACAATTCCCAGGAGCCCCCTGCCAGCATTCGCTGGCAGGGGGCTCCTGGGAATTGTAGTCCATGGACATCTGGAGGGCCGCAGTTTGACTACCCCTGGCTTATGGTAATTCTAGCCCATGGACATCTGGAGAGCCACAGTTTGGCCACCCCTACCCTACAGGAAGAGTTTTATCGGAGGTGGCAGAGGGATGTGCGGACCCACAAAAGACCAGGCAATGGTGGCTCAGTGAGATTGTCCACGGTCCTTTAAAAATGTGACACTGCGGGCTTTTCCAATGCGTTGTGCTCTCTTTTCCAGGCACTTTAGCTCAGAGCAGCCTCAAGTTCCTCTTGCTGAATCCAGCCGTCCATTTTGCCCAGGTGTTGAAGGAGTGCCGGGCCGTGATCATCGCAGGGGGCACCATGCAGCCAGTAGGTGACGGATCCCTGGCCTCCGTTGGGTCCAAAGGAGCGCCTGTTTAAGGAATGGTGGGAGGAGCTTGGGCCCTTGATGTCATTGGGACGCAGCAGGGTGTATTGAAGGGCATGGGACTTTTAAAGTTGTGACAGGTACTTGAATTAAGAATCAAAGAGGAAGGGGCCCCTCCTTTTGCCCCTTCCCCACTCCCTGCAACTGGTACTCAGGGATGCCTTGGACATGGAGGTTTCATTGAGCACTTTCATCGGGCACTTGCCGGTTTCCAATCAGCACAGTCATTAGGAACAGGGAGGCAGGGTTGTTCAGGTAAGATCTACACCTGGCACTCCTTGAATGACAGGCCTTGTCCTCAAGCACTGAGTGGCACAGCCTTGCCTCTGATCAGTTGCAGTCATGACACTGCAGAATCCCAATTTGTTAAATTAGATCTGTTAATACCATGGATGTTTTAAACGGTCTTTTTTTTGCCTAAAGCAGACAGCCCCAGACCTTTTGTGGAATGGGGGTTGTACATTTTATGAAAGCTAAATCTCACCACGGAGGGCCAGAGAATCTCCTGTTAGTAAGACGTTCCCTCTCTCAGCCTCACCCACCTCACAGGGTGTCTGTTGTGGGGAGAGGAAAGGGAAGGCGACTGTAAGCCGCTTTGAGACTCCTTTGGGTAGAGAATAGCATATAAGAACCAACTCTTCTTCTTTGATATGTAAAATCTGGCTGGCACTCAAGTGCGTAGTGCTTACCCTATTCCTCGGGCTGCCTGCAGCTTTGGATGATCCCTGGACCCCAAGACTCCTAAAACTGGCAGCCTGTGCTCTTAAAGAAACATCGGGATTTCATTTCTGCCAGGATCTGGGCTGTGCCTGCTGGTGATGCGTGAATGAAGCTGCAGATGTGTCAGGGCGAAATCAGCAAATCCTTGAGCTTGGAGCCAGTCTTGACAAAATGCAGTGGTGCTCAATATTTTTGTTACTGCCTCTTTCCGCTGAAAGTTGTGTTTGTCGGGGGGAGGGGGGGGGGTTTCCTCTTCAATGAAGCGTTGTTCTCCAGAAAACGTGGAAAGAAGGGATAAACAAATGCAGGATTGTAGGAAGCCCCTAGTTTTTGGGTGTGTGTTGGCTTCCTTGTGTCGTTAATAACGGCCTCAGTCAGGGGGAATTGGGGTTTCTTAAACCCACAGAGGCAGCACTGCTAGAAAAATGTAAATAGGAGGTCTGTGGGACCCTTGCAAAGGCCTTTGGCACTGCCCTCTAAAAGCAAAGAGGATTCAGGAACTGAAGCGTTATGAAACCAGGACGTGGAGTTGGGTGACTTTGCAGGAAATGGCTCCAGGCAGCGTCCTGAGCTGTGGGGCCACAAGGGGGCACTGCTGCCCTTCACTGGGACTGAGAGGCTGGTTGGGATTCAGGATGTGTTGCAACCTCGGGAGCCCGAGCTCAGGGACAAGACGAGGAGGGGGAATAGGAGGAGGGGGAACAGTCGACGTGGGAGAGGCACTGCTGGGGGTGGCTTAGTGGGTCGATGCCCCTTCTGCCCCACGCCCAGGGCTGCTTTATCCTGAATCCGACTGCTGGTCCCTCAAGGACAGCATTGTCTGTTCAGACCGGTGATAACTCTGCAGGTCTTTGCCTGCAGCCGGATGCTTTTCTCTGAAGGTGCTGGGGATTGAATCTGGGGCCATCTGCAGATGCTCCTCTGCTGAGCCATGGCCCTCCAGTGTTGCCTTGCGGTCCTTGCATGTGGAGCACGACAGGGCTGTGGCATGGTTCAGTTTACACGTGGACGTTGCACGCTGCAGAGCAATCTGCAGATCCGTGTAGAGTCTGGAGGAGACGGCCCCGTTGAATGTCTTTCAAGACTTCCTCTGTGCCCTGCGGATTCCCAAAGGTGCCTGATGCAGTAGCCTCCCTGAGCTTGGGCAGTGCCTGGATTGGGAGCAGGGGGCTCCTGGGAATCCGGTACTCAGCCACCTTCAGGTCCAGGATAGGAAGAAGGGCAGGGCAGTAATAAAGGAAGCAGATACCCTTTCCTTCCCCTGAAGAGGGTTGCTTTATCCTCTGGGGCACAATCAAGACGGAGAGAAAGGTTTATGAAACGGAGTTTGATTGAGCACAACGGACTTGAATTCTAAGCAAGTCTGTTTAGGTTCAGGGTGGAGAGGGGGAAAGCCTTTGAAAACCAAAGAAGGACAAGTTCACAGAAGATGTCCTGATGATTTCATTAGGATGCCTACATTTTAGTTTTCAGCTTGCCTCTTTTCCCTCACTCCTGTACTGGCTTTAAAGCCCGTTCTGTTCCTCTTTACAACTCCTCACCTTCCCCTTTCAGCCTCGCCCCAGGCCTGTGAGAGGGTTCATGCACCCTTGGTCCCGTTTTTACCAACAGCAGAGCAAGGCTGGGATTTGCACCAGACCCCAAAGCAAATCTCTGCTTTCCTATTGGCCGCGTGGCTACTTTGCCGCAGTTCTGCAGGGATGCCACAGGACGTGAAGCATCAGCTGCAGAATCCGGTAACTTGGGAAATCCCGGCTTTCTGTTCCTTAAAATGCTTGAAAGCGAGTGGGTGACACTGGGGAAATCTCCCGTGCTGGAGGAGGAGGAGCAGCTGAGTAAAACCTCTAGAGGTCAGCAGATGGGGTTCCTGTGCCGTGTGTCACTCTAGCGAAATAAATGATGCAAAATGAGGGGTCATGCAGACATTCTAAAACTTGCTTAATAGAGAGGGAGCAAGATTCTGCCTTGTGCTGCATCTTAATTCTCCTCCCCAAACGCTGCTCACCTGGCCTATTGCTTGAGCCTTTCTAAGGCGGTCTTTTTGCAGGTGGCCGACTTCAGGGAGCAGCTGCTCACCTGCGCGGGCGTCGGCGCCAGCAGGATCGAGGAGTTTTCCTGCGGTGAGTCTTGGCACTCTTTGTGCTGCATACCTGCCTGACGGTTGCTGCAGAGCTGTGCAAAGCAATGCTGTCGCCCGCTTTCCTACAAAACACTGCCGCCAAGGGGGGAAGGGGGAATCCAATTGCCTTTCACCTCCTCCTGCACTTTGCACGGGGAATCCCGGCCAACATTAGCTGGCAAAAGCTGCCATATTGACATTCCAGGGAGAAGAGAGAGCAAGGGCGTCATCCGTCTTTGTCACAAAAAGGCCAGGCTGGGAAATGCCACTGTGGCCGCAGTCCTCTGCACTTTGGCTGGGGAGTAGGGCTTAGTTTCTGCCTAGCCAGGCACTCCTGGGACATCCCGCCCCAGCTACACTAGGGGAAAATCCACCCTCGCCTCTTCCAAACCTGGGGATGTGCTCAGAGCTGGTTCCGTAGCCAATGAGTTGGGTCTTCCCCAGCAGTGCAACAAAGAGAAAGAAACTGTGTGAAAGGAGAAGGATCTTTAATAGCTTAATAACCTCCACGCGTTACACATTCAGCCTCATCAAGGGGATGTACTGAAATAGTATAAAATATAAAGTGTATCCTATTTTATCTTTAATAATAATAAAAAACAGGCCAATTTGACAGAACATGTGCAGGGTTGTAATTTTGTTGTTTTATAAAAAATGAAACCAGCATTAGCATATGCTATAATTCCACAAGGCATGTGCAGACTGCCATTGAACTACACTCTAGTTTATGTTAATGCTAATTTCCTTTTTTTTATATAACAACAAATTACAAATCTGTGAATGCTCTGTGAAATTGTCCTGTGTTTTATTTATTTTTTAATTTGATGTATTTAGTATGTTTTAGAGATTGAGAAGAAGAGTCAGTTTTTGGTACCCCACTTTTCTCTACCAGGAGGAGTCTCAAAGTGGCTTACAATCGGCTTCCCTTCCTCTCCTTGCAACAGCCAACCTTTGAGGTTGATGTGGCTGAGAGAGCCCTGATGTTATTGCTCTGTGAGAACAGCACTATCAGGACTGTGATGAGCCCAAGATCACCCAGCTGGCTGCATGTGCAGGAGCAGGAATCAAACCCAGCTGACAAGATTAGAAGCCGCCACTCTTACCCATGACACCCAGCTGGCTCTTTACAGTACAATCCCCCTGACGAAGCTGAACACCAAATGCACATTCAGCTCTTAAAGATCCTTCTCCTTTGGCACCATTAGTTTCTTTCCCGTTGTGTTGCCTTGGTGCAGCCCCCGTTTCTTTTCACTGATTACTGGACTTCCACGAGCAACTAGGGCCCTCAGCCTTCACTGCAATATTCCGTCCTCTGCTAAGTCCTGAGAAGGAAAGTCACTTGCCCTTTGTGCGATTGCCCATAGGAAGGGGCTGTGCCTTTTAGAGACAGAGCTTGTTTCCTGCCGGATCTGTGGGCTTGGCTGATCCAGGAGTCTCATTGTGTCAGGTTTGGGTCTCCCTTTCAGCAGGGGTGGCCCATCTGCTAGGAAACCAAGGTGCCAGCAGTGGAGGTGTGTGGCATCAGGAAGGTGCACCTGGCTCCAGTGGATGGCCAGCTGTGGGAGCCTGCCCCCTCTCTCCTTCCCTCTACAGGGTAGGGCAAAGTGATGAAAAGAGGATGTGCAGCCTGCCAGAAAGCCGGTGATGGGCGGGACTTCCTGTGGGTAGCCCTGCTTATGGGCAGCGCTACAGAGGAAGACTAGCTCGGCTTTCCTGCTTCTAATTCCTCCTGCCTGTTGTCTCACCAGGTCACGTGATTCCTCCAGATAACATTTTACCCATCATCCTCTGCAGCGGCCCATCCGGTCAACAGCTGGAGTTCACCTATGAGAAGAGAAACCTACCCCAGATGGTCAGTGTCTTCTTCCTCCTCCTGTCCCCTCGGGTTGCCACCGACCCACGGTCAGAATATTCCAGGGGCAAGTGCTAATCCCTGAAAGGCCAAACGCTGCTGTGGATTCTGGCCAGGATCAGGCATGTGATTCGTTTGAAGGCTCTTAAAATACCCCACTTTGCTCTGTGTTCTGTCTGGGTGCTTCTGGCCTGTCAGTTCTCCGTCTATTTACTCCCAAAGGCACAGGTATTTGGGGTGTGCACCCTGTTTGCAAGGTAGAGGTGAGGTGGCGTGTGTACCCTTCTTCCCCCACGGTCACACTGCAGCATCTGATACCCATGTGGGGCCCACGCTAGACAGAAGTAGTCTTCCCCCACAGCACAAAGGGAACACACCAGCCAGGTGAGCTCATAAACCAGGCCTGTGCTACCCTGGCATTGGCACAGACGTGCATGTGTGACATTTGAGCTGAGCACAAGACTTGCTCGAGGGAGCTCTTGTCAGTGCAGCAGCCAGCGGACTAGAAGGAAGCCCGGGTTTGTTTGCTTTTAAATCATCCTGGCCCTTCGGTTTCAAAAAGCAGGAAAGACCACCGAGGAATCGTGTGTGTGTGTGTGTGTGTCCTGAGATCCCAGGAGACTGGACTAGCCAGTGCCATTGCACATTGCCCACGCGAAGCAGCTGAGAAAGGTTGGAAAATCGCAGCCATGCAAATGGTTTGAGGCTGCCTCAGAGGAAGCCCCAGTTCTGGCCCCCGCCATCCTTCCCTTTCAGAGCACGAGTCTTGTTCTGCAAGCATGCATGAGGTTTTATTTGATATTTATTTCTTTTGCATTTATGCATAAAAATCTCCCACAGAATCCCTTGCAGTGGAGTATGTAGAGATAAATATGGCTGCCTGGGTGGGGGGGGGGGGGAATGACACAATGCCTGGTGGTCACTTCTGCAGCTTGGTCACCTCTGTCCTTTGACTCCTGAGCTGTTCCTGCCCTGGCTGGACAGGCCCCTGTGCATCAGCCAGCTGCTGAAATGCCCAGTTTGGTCCCCCTCCCCAAAACTGAGAGCCGCTCTGCAAGATCCCGCAGCATCCGTGGGGTCCTGGCAGCTCACTGCGCCTGGAACTCCCAAGGCCCGGCTTCGGCAACCAAGCATGCTGACCCAGGGACTGAAGGGGCCACCCCTGTCTTTCAGATGGAGGAGACGGGGCGAATTCTCAGCAACCTCTGCAACATCGTCCCCGGGGGAGTGGTGTGCTTCTTCCCCTCCTACGAGTACGAGAAGCAGGCCTACACGCACTGGGAACAGACTGGGCTGCTCAGCCGCCTGGCTGCGAAGAAGAAGGTAATCACCCAGCGGGGCTGGCTGCAGGGGCGTTCAGCAGAGGCGAGCCACTGGCAATTGCCGTCCCCTGATTACAAGGGGCCTCTGCTCTGCTTCTCCTCAAGCATTTCCCGTTGCCCACTCCGGTGAAACGGAGAGGATGTTTATATAGCCAGTCCTCGCCCGATAATGAAGAAATGATACTTGCTGGTCGACTGACCGCTGTGCTTAGATCTCAATTATATTAGGCGGCGCTGGAAGCGCAGAGAGCCTGGCCTGCTTGAGCGCGAGGCAGAGCGACTCGGAAACCTTTTGGATTTGATTCTGGGCACCGGGGCTGGCTCCTGTGTGCAAGCTCAGTTATCTTCTGCCAGTGTTTGAAGCCGGCAGGCCCTGCGAGGCCATCTGACAGCATCCGTCCAGTTCTGACAGGTAGAAGAGACACAAACTCTGCTTAATATCAACGCACAGCGTGCTCTTTCAGGGATGGCCTTAGCGAGGGATGGTGCTCGGATGTTATTCCAGATGGCTCCCGGCTAGGATTTTTGGAACGACGAGAACCTGACCCATCGTGGTTCCTGCTGTTTCTCCAAGCAGATGTTGGACCAGCCGCCCAGAGGATTGGCTGTCCAAGATCAGGTGGGAGGAGACACTGAGGAAGCCCTGGGGAGAGGGGGGGGAGGGGGAAATTCTCTGCTTTTAAAGCGCAGCGTTGCCTGTGGTGCCGGGGCACGCAGGTCTCCTCCGGCAAGAAAAATTGAATGTTTGACACCTGCCTGAACCATTAATCAAAACTGAATCTGTGCACAGATGGTTGCTTGTGTAACGTATTCCGCTGCCGTTCATCATCGGCAGGCAGTGCAGTACCTACTCCGAGGGCAACCGATGTGACGGAGAGCAGCCCCCCCCCCCCCCATCTGTGTAACTCCTCTCTAGGTTCTGTTTCTGAGTTGTACCAAATGATAGTGAAGAGAGGGAAAGCATCCAGGGACTGACTTGACTGAAATTCTTCCTTCCTGGGGCTCACAGATACTCTTTTTTAAACCCTACCTGGGTGGACAGGTGGCTCAGAAATCTTAACAACAGAGAATCTTCCCACCAATTCCGTGAAGATGGTAATTTTGCCCCAGATTGGTGAACGTCATGGTCGCACAGATATTTGAACCTTGGTTCCCAAGGATTAAAAAAAAAAGCAGCTAAGATTGGAAGGATGTTGTATTTAGTATCTGCCCCAAAGGGTCAAATCTCAGATTAAGTTTCCCATCAGCAGAATGGAGCCCTCCTGCCTCCCCTTCTCCTGCCGATCTCTGCAAATTGCTCTTCTGGAGCACTGGGGAAATGCAGTAGGGGACGGAGGGAGGCTGCAGCAGGCAGGGGGCATCGACGGAGATGACCGTTTAGTCTGGACCCTGCCCCAAGCCTTGGCTGCTCCTGTGGCTGCGTAAACTCCAGATAGAATTGGAAATCTGCCTGCCTCTTCCGTGGGGGCCAGAGCAGCTTTTCTCCACTGCTGACACTGAATGCGTTGTGTCTGTATCAGATATTTCAGGAACCCAAGAGAGCAAACCAGGTGGAGCAGGTGCTGGCCGAATATGCCAAGTGCATCAAGGTGAGAAAGGGGGGGGGTGCGTCCCTGCTGGGGGGGGGGGCTTGTTTGACAGAGCCAACCTGTACTTGGCTGCCTAAGAACATAAGGGAGAATCCGATGGCCCATCCAGTCCAACACTCTGTGCCACACAGTGGCCCAAACCCAGGCGCCATCTGGAGGTCAGCCAGTGGGGCTGGAACTCCAGAAGCCCTCCCACTGTGGCTCCCCAGGCATCAAGGATACAGGGCATCACTGCCCCGGACTAAGTTTCATCCATACTTGGGGGTTCATAGCCACTGATGGGCTTCTGCTTTGTGTGTGTCTCCCATCCCCTCTTGGAGCTGTCTGTGCCTAGACCCAAAGCTGGGTGTTGCTTGACCCCCCAGCCTTTACTAACCCGCTTTTTTCTTTGGGGGTGGATTTTCTCCTGGCAGCGTTGCAGCCACGCAGGGACCACCATGACGGGAGCGTTGCTGTTTTCTGTGGTCGGTGGGAAAATGAGCGAAGGAATCAATTTTTCCGACGATTTGGGAAGGTAACGGCCTTGTTCGGGTTTGACGGGCCTGGAATTCTTTCAGCGTATCGTAGCAATTAGGAACACCAATCTTCTAGGTCCCGGGATTCCCAACCAGGGAACCGTGGACTCCTGGGGGTCTGCAGGAGGTCCAGAGGGGGTCTTGGCCACAAGCTAGGGAACTGGGTGCAAAAATCAAAAAGGGGGTGGTGGTTGTGGCATGGAATGGGGGGTCCGGCTCCCTTCTCAGCTCCTGCCCTTCTTTCCGGCCTACGTGAGGCAAAGCCACCATAGTAGTAGGAAAGGTGGGGGGAGGGAGTGAAAGAAGGGCGCGGGTGCAGGGGGTTATGGCAGGGAGGCGTGGCCTTCACTTCCAGGGTCTTCAAAGCCTGAACGTTTCAGGGGCTCCTTCATGGTCAAAAGGCTGGAAAAAAAGCTGTTCTAGGTCCATGCTTGCATCATTGCAAACCTTGATTGAATTGTGCGAGTTACGGAATACATTGTTTAGTTCTAGGATCCAGTAGAGATCCAACCATGCTTAGGGCATCATTGCTGAGCGGGGATTTTGATCTGGGTCTCCCGGGTCTTAGTCTGACAGCAGACTGCCGAGGGATCACAAAGGAAGAGGCCAGGGCCAAAGGGAAGTGGGCCAGTTTGTGGTCATCCACTTGATCGTTTGCCTCGTGAGCTTCTCACTGGTGACCCATCACTTCTCTGTGCTCCTGCCACCAGGTGGGTCCCTTGTCCAAGGGCCAGAAAGCCTTTAATGGAAAGGAGACCTGTTGGGTTGAGCAGGACCAAAAGGGGGCCTAATTTGTAACAGGCATTGTTTATTGGTTGTGTGACCCTTCCCGTGTGATATACTGGCTAAAAGCGGCAGCCTCTAATCTGGCGAGCCAGGTTTGATTCCTTGCTCCTCCTCCAGCTGGGTGACCCTGGGCTAGTCACAGTGCTATTAGAGCTGTCCTCATAGAGCAGTTCTGTCAGGGCTCTCTCAGCCCCGCCTACCTCACAGGGTGTCTGTTATGGGGAGAAGGGAAGGCGATCGTAAGAGACTCCTCATAAAGAAGAGCGGGGTATAAAAACCAGCTCTTCTTCTTCCTCTGCCCATAAATGTGCCTGGCTACCCCCATTTCCCTGCAGTTCAGTCAAACTACCCCGGACTGTTATTCTAGGAACAGCAAGGGTTTCTAATGCACTTGCCCTTGTGATTGCAAAGTATGCTGATTAGCACTGCAGAAGCGATTGTGCGCTCTCTCTCTCTCTCTCCCCCTCTAGATGTGTGATCATGGTGGGCATGCCTTACCCCAATATCAAGTCTCCAGAACTCCAGGAGAAAATGGCTTACCTCAATAAGACAATGGTAAAGGACCTGATTCTTGGTTAACTGTGTTTTTAAGTCAAGGACTCTTGGGTTACAGAAAGATCGTGGCCGTTTGTGGCTCAGTTCCACTTTTTTCTTTGAAAGAATCCAACACACACACACACACACCCCGCCCCATGACAGCCACAGAAATAGCATAGCCTAGGGACAGAGTGGTGTCCTATCTTCACTTCCGGCACCTCGACAAATGGGAGCGTCTGAAATCATTTCCCATTCTTACGGAGAACAAAGGTTAACAGCTTGACCCAAAGGAGTCTTGGCTGCCGGACCAGCCTCTGTTGAGTTTAAGGTGTGGAAACTGGCTTGTAGGATCGGCCATGAAGCCTTCTGCACTTGGCACACCTCAGAACGGAGAAGGGCTCTTGTGCACAGATATTTCTGCCGGGAGACGCTTGAGGTGATGGGAAAGACACACGCTCGATCGGGAAGCAGACCGTCCATCTACTCAAGTCAGTATCGCCTTCTCAGCTTGGCAGGGGCTCTCTAAGGTCTCCGGCTGAGGTCTGGCACATCGCCTCCTGCGTGCTCAACGGCCACTCATCCAGCGGTCACCCACACATTTTAAACAAAGTCTGGACGTGCCTGGGATGCTGCAGAATGGGGGTGGGGGAGCTGCTGCCTAGGGGACTTGGGTGGCTCCGTTTGCTTTCATGCAGTTGGGGAGAGGGCGGCAAACGTGTGGCAGGGTGGTAGCTAAAGTAGCATAGTTTTAAGTCCTATTTTATGATCTGTTTTAAATTGTATTACATTAAATGACCGTATTCTCCTGGTCCCTTATGTAATGACTTCATAGAACTTGGTCTGAATGATGACTGTAATAAAGTTTGATTGTGTAGGCGGTGGGGGGTGTCGGTATCCAGTGTGGAAGCTTTGTTCCAGGGGTAGTCAAACTGCGGCCCTCCAGATGTCCGTGGACTACAATTCCCATGAGCCCCTGCCAGCATTCGCTGGCAGGGGCTCATGGGAATTGTAGTCCACGGACATCTGGAGGGCCGCAGTTTGACTACCCCTGCTTTATTCAGTCCTTGCAGGGCTTTCTCAGGCTTCCTCTACGTGGCTTCTGCTGCATTCTTGTAGGTGTGGAGATGTCTGTCACCTCCTCCTAACGCTTACAAGATCAGACCGAGGAGCCTTTTCCCACCGGAAGGCCCCTGAGGGGAGCCCCCCTAAAGTCCTTCAATGCACCCCCGCTTCTCTTTGCTGAAGCCCAGCCCCAAGTGGCAGCAGATGGGAAGGCCACGCAACCAAACCAGGGCACGCTTCCCTGCTCTCGGCCACCGACGGGCCAGCCCTCTGTCACTCCAAGGGCAGACAGGCGGAACGGTCAGACCTTTTTGCTGTCTTCTTCTCGCCTCCTGCAGCCAAAGATCGCAGGCCAAGCACCCGGCCGGACTCTGATTGAGAACTTGTGCATGAAGGCGGTGAACCAGTCCATCGGTAAGGCCGCATCCCATCTGCCAGGTTGGCGCAGGATTGTCATCTTCCCTGCACAGCCTCTGCGCCGTCTGGCAGCTCCTTCAGCTGAGCCAAGGGCAACCTGGGAGGGCAGAGGGACAGCTCCCTCAGAGGCTCTTAACGGCAGCACTCAGCAGGCTGATCTGGCCCGCCAGCCTCTGGCTTACCAGGGTGGGCCGGAGAACCCGGTTCTGGGCAACCGGGCCGGGCAAACCTTGACCCCAGGGAGAGCAGAGGCGTGGTTTTCCTCGCAGCCTCAGCAGACTGACCCAGCAAACAGTGCAGCCCTTCCCAGAAGGAAGCTTCAGTCTCCCCCAGGGAATTTCCGTTCTCATAAGGACACTGGGGACCAGGCTGCAACTTTCTTTTCAAGTGCAGAGCTTGGCGGGAAGTGCTGTCAACCTGCAGCCGACTTGTGGCTGACCCTGTAGGGCAGGGGTGACAACGCTAAGGGGTCGGTCTCAGCTGCTCCCTAGAAGCGACCCCTTCAGATGATTCCCTGAAGCGAAGTCCGAGCGTCCCTTTTGTTGCGCTTCAGCCGCCAGCCCGGTTTCCCCGGCCGGAAGTGCTCCTGTCCCTTCCCGGTGGGGCCTGCGAGGGGCTGTCCACCCGCAGGGGCTCTGAGGGGTCTCCCTCTGGTGCGTCTCTCTGCCAGGGAGAGCCATTCGCCATCGGGAGGACTTTGCCAGCATCGTGCTCTTAGATCGTCGCTACGCCCGCCCGGCCGTTTCCCACCGGCTGCCCCAGTGGATCCGGAGCAGGGCCCAGGTCGAGGTGGCTTTCGGGCCAGCGTTTGCTGCCTTGAGAAAGGTGAGTCGCCAGGCTGGGGCACCCCCGATTCATTGTACAAGAGCATCGCCAGCCCCGGGCCCTGATGCTGAACGCAGGGCAGGTGTAGCAGGCTCGCAGACTCCTGCCCCGGGGGGGGCTCCCTTGCCTCCTGGCCTTCCCTACAGGGTTTTATAGCTTGAAGAGTTGTGTCTCGGCCATTGAACTGTGAAGAGCTAGGAATATTATCTAGAGGCCCCAAGTTTTTGTTGGGGTCCACCGAGGAAGCATTCACGAGCGGAACGCAGGAATCACCGGTTCCTTGTTTGGGTTTTGGAATTGCCGGTGGCATTCCTGCAGCTTATTTGTATGTATTGGTTTGCATTTTTAAAGCATTTGATCAGAGCTTTTCTTCACATTGCACCAGTCTGTGTTGCCTTGTTTTGTTCTTTTGTATTAACTGTCACACACTGTGCCCCGAATGGTATTTACTGGCAATTTGGGGCAGACTGGCCTAAAGGAAAGGGCTTTGTTCCTGTGGACCACGGGGCTGCCAAACTTCCCAGATCCAGCTGCCTTCCTGTCCCGACTGCGGGCCTGACTCACCGGAAGGCTGCTTTGCCAGTTCCTCCTGCCGCCTGTAGCTCCCCCTTCCCGTCTCCCTTGAGAGGCCCTGTTGACTGTTCCCCAACCACTGTCTGTGCCCTCTGACCTCAGCAGTGGCCCCGTGCTTGTTTTCCTGTCTTCCAGTTCCACGCAGAGAAGAGATCCCCTTGTGAGTCCACCTGCGTCCAGCGGTGAGGGACAAGCTCCGCTGGAGAAGCCGGATGCAACCCATGTGACGCACCTTCTGGCTGCTGCTTTTTACAGAATTTTGAAGTGCTTAATAAAGTTGTTGGAGGGCATAGATGACTACCCGGTGTGCTTTCCTGATCTGCGCAGGGCATTCCCTTGCCTTCCTCTCCCCCAAACAGCCACCCTGCAAAGTAGGCGAGGCTGAAAGAACCCTGACGTCACTGCTTAGTGGGAACAGCACTATCAGGGCTGTGATGAGCCCAAGGTCACCCATGGGATGGAGGAGCAGGGAATCAACCCCAGCTCTCCAGACTAGAGGCTGCCACCCCCCACCCTCACCCATGCAGGCTCTCAGACGACTCTGGGCTTTGGCACACAGCTTCACCCAACTCTGGCCACTCTTTGCAGGCTCTCCCTGTTGCCCCCCAGTTCGAGAGGAGGCTCTTGTCTCCGTCAGGGAAACCAGCCGGGGAAGACTCCGCCAGATCCCCGAAGGCGGCAGCTGTCTTGCCGGAGAAGCACTTCTGATCTTCCCTTGACCTGATTCTTCTGGTCTCTGAAGCAAAGGAGGCTTTGGCTCTTCCGCTACAAGGGAGCTGCGTTCCCACATGGAATGAAATGAGGCAGTGGGTCAAGAGGACACGGACCGGGGCTGGCTTCAGCTTTGAAAACATTCCACCTGGCTGCTGAGCTTTTCCTGGACTTTGCCTCTCCAAGAAGGCCTTCGGGTTTTCACGTGTCAGAGGCAAAGACAGCCGTGGCTGGGGCCGGGGGAGAGGAAGCGTGGCTTTACGGGTGGGGAGGGAAGTGAGGCGCCTTAGCGTTTGGGACTGAAAGGCCTCATTCACACGCTCGAAAACTTAAAAGCTTTTGAGCTCTGGTGAGAGGGATGGAATGAAGGTATGGAAGGCATCTTGCATTGCCCCCATCTCTTGCCTCCCCATATGCACTTGCAACGCGGGGGGGGGGGGGGGAGGAGGAAGCTATGGACGCGTGCCCCATGCCTTTGCTCCGAACAGCTATAAACCTCTCGCTTTTAATTTGTTACAAACACCGTGTCTGAGATCCTGAGCTCCTCCCCCCCCCTTTGCCGGGGTTCCTAAACCTCTACGGCCAGACAGCCTGGCATGACCTCCAGTGCTGCTTGTTCCACGAAGGGGAGCTGGGCAGGGGAGAAGAGGCTCCCGGAAGAAGCAAGCCCAGAGGCAGACACCCCAAACATCCCCCTGCTGCTTTCCGCGAGGCAAGAGTGCGGCAAGGGCAGTGGCAGGAGCCTGGGGGTTGGATGCTCCTGGCCCACTGCAGACATAGGAAATTTCAAGTGTTCTACTGGGACAGCTTAACCCAGGGGTAGTCAAACTGCGGCCCTCCAGATGTCCATGGACTACAATTCCCAGAAGCCCCTGCCAGCATTCGCTGGCAGGGGCTCCTGGGAATTGTAGTCCATGGACATCTGGAGGGCCGCAGTTTGACTACCCCTGGCTTAACCCATCGGGGAGTGTGTGTGTGTGTGTGTGTGTGTGTGAGGCCACAGACCAAGCTGACACCTCACCGACAAATTCGCTGCTGCGTTTCCTCTTGACATTCTTCAGCCTAATGGGACCAGGCAGCCCGGCCTGTCCGCCTCCCTTTGCAGGCGAGAAAGGAGGAGCGATCGGCAGCTGACCCAACTGATCCCGCTCCTTCATTTCAGCGGGACAAAAGGATGTGCTTTTCTTACGGGGCTGGCACTGCGAGCAGGAGGGTCAAAGAGCGGGAGCCCCTCCCCCCGGGATTTGAGGATCTGTACGGCTCAATGGCTTCACGACATCCCCAGGAGAAAAGCCTCAGGAAGGGCGGGATGCTGCTGCAGCCGAGCCTGTTTGCTGACTGTCTTCAATGCATCCCGCAGGTTTCTAGCCCTCAGTGATCACAGGCGGCCCAATAGCCCTCCCACAGACGGAGGCGGTTGAGAGAACACAGAAGAGCAGGCAAGCTTTGCAACGTTTAACTGATGCTTAAGACTCAGCTACAGGCAACAGGCACCCTCTGGCCACGGATGGCCCCAGGCCACTTTCCCCCTCCCGTTTCAGGCTACTGGCGGCATGCTTGTGCTCATGGCAGGGGACAGAGCCAGCCCAGAACACAAAGCCCTGGCGTGATCTAGGACTCCCAGTCGTCTTCCTCCTCATCGCCCGGTGGCTGCTGAGGGGGTGGCAGCGGTGGGATCGTGTCCGAGATGCGGCCAAAGGCCCCTCCTGGAGCACCGGGAGCGTTGTTGTCCCCGCCGCCTCCTGGCCCCTTGCCGGAAATACCTGTGGGAGGAAAGGAAACACAAACACCGTGAAGCCAGCGGCAATTTGCAACTGGTCAGGGCTGAGACTGGAGCGCCGATGACCAACCGGAGCTTGATCAAGAGCTGTGGCCTGTCGCACTCAGCCCAAGATTAATGAGAAGGCATCTGTTCAGCTACTCCATCAGCATCTTGCACTCCCGGCAATCCGCCTGGGAACGTATCGACGTTTTCCATCCCTTCATTGGGTGGCAGAGGGCCAAGGAGCACAGGGAATTTGTCATGTTTGAGGAAAATGCACAGCCCTCCAGAAGGACAAGGAAGGAGGCAGCTCATCTGCAGAAACAAGGGGACTTTGACAGATCAGCCAGACTAGGACTCCAGGCTTGGGTGCAGGATGGAGAAGAAGGGTTGGTTCTTATATGCTGTTTTTTTCTATCTGAAGGAGTCTCAGAACGGCTTACAGTCGCCTTCCCTTTCCTCTCCCCACAACAGATGGGAGGTGAGGCTGAGACAGCCCTGATATTACCAAAGACCCGGAGAAGAACAGCTTCTGACGTACCTTTGCGCCGGAGAACCAGCTTATTGAAGAGGTCTGACATCAGGTCTCCACCTTGCCCCGTGGCTCTTGCTAGAAGGGGGGGAAGACACACGTGATTCAATGCGGCTGATCTGAATGGATTCAGAGACCCAACAGCCACGCTGGCCGGCCGCAGCAGGCGTAGTCTCGGCACCCGTGGATTCGCAGCTGAGCCAAGCCTCAGGAGGTGAAAGCCTGGGCTGGAGCAAGAAGCGTGCTGACCGGGGGCAAAGCTAAGCTGCTTCGGGGCTTCTCAGGGCAGGAGCACCTCCCACCCTCCGCGAAAGAGAGAGGGCCTTCCTGGAGGGAGGGGTGCATGTCCTGCCCCGGGGGAGGGGGAGTGGGGTCCGGGTTCAAGAAACAGGGAGTCCGGCTGGGGACATGACAGGGATTCCAGGGGCTCCATGCCCCCCACCAAGGTTTTTTTTCCTGGCTCTCGTCGAGGGTTTTTATAAAGTGGGCTGGGCCAGGCGTGGTCTGTTGCCCAACAAGGCTGTGACCACTGTTTGGTGGCTGGCTCCACCCCCTGTGGCTGCCATTTTATTTTTTGGCTGTGCCAACTCTGCTGCCCACATTCCAAAGGCGCTTGCAGGCTCAAAAAGGTTGGGGAGTCCTGAGTGTGAATTATGGAATCCTAGAGTTGGAAGGGGCCATCCAGGCCATCTAGTCCAACCCCCTGCTCTACGCAGGATCAGCCCTAAGCATCCAGGAGAAGTCTCTGTCCAGCAGCTGCTTAAAGACTGCCCGTGAGGGAGCCAATTCCACTGCTGAACTACTCTGATTGGGAAATCCCCCAGAGGGCGTCACCCCAAGGGTCAGACATGACCCAGTGCTTGCACAGGGGATACCTTTACCTTTATCTAGCTGGGACCATTCTACACATAGTTTAAGCTCATTTACTGCAGGCCCTCTCCCTCTGCTGCCAACAGGAACCGCCCCCTGCTCTCCTCCTCCAAGTGACCACCTTTCCAACGCTGATGGGCCCCAGCCCGCCCGTGACCCTGAAGACCTTGCTGGGCAAGAGGCACAGGCCGGGTAGGGGGCACCTTGTCCTTGCTCCTTCTGCTTCTTCTTTTCCAACTTCCGCTCTTTGACGCTCCGGAGCTTGGCCTTCCCGATGCCACCGGCCTGGCGGATGGACTCGAGGAGGGTGGCCCGCCCGCTCGAGGGGTTCACCACTTCTGTTGGTGCCCCTTGGGGAGCAGCTGCGGACAAGGAGGAGAGAGGATCGTGGCCGAGCAGCATCGGCAAGGGCGCCCGCCTCTGTTCTTCAGCCCCCCAAGTCTCCCACCAACGAATCAAGACGGGTTCCCCCCCACGACCCCCTCCCCCACGGCCTCAGGCCTTACCTGAAGGTGCGGCGTTGCTGTTCTCTTCTCTCACTGGCCGGAAAGGCTGAGAGAGGGGTGGCGCCTGAGGAGGAGGCGGGGGCGGCGGAGCACTAGCTGGCATTTCAGGGGGCGGCGGGGGAGGAGGTGGGGGCGGCGGGGGAGGAGGTGCCCCTTCCGGAAGACCTGCAAACAAGCGGAGAAGGGAGTGTCAGTAGTCACGACGGGGCTTGCAGAAAATACAAGCCTCTGAACCCAGCCTCCTTGTCTTTCATCCTGATGCCTTCAGTGCCCTCGTCCTGCGGAAATGCAACCGTTTGCAGGTCTGCCTTACAGGAAAAGTGCAGAACAGCATTTGGGAAAGGGCCTTAATGCAGCAGAGCCAATTCCCACATGGAAGCGCTCTGGCCTCGTCACCTTCCAGCTAGTTGAAATCGGTGGCCGCTGCGTCCTCGGGCTCCTGTCTGCTCACAAGAAAAGCCGCACAGAAACACCTAGTTCTGTCCTGGGATCCTGCAGAGACTTGAAACCAGCGGGAGGAGGGGAGGGGAGGACGACACACACGGGCACCTTTTTATTTGCACCTGTCTCCAGATCTGGCCCCATCTGTTCTTGACAGTCTGCTCGTGGGGGCAGAGGGAATGAGAGGACGTGAGCTCAAGGGAAGGGAGGCTTCAAGAACGTTGGCTGGCTTGTGCTGCAGCAGCAGGATCAAATCCTATTCAGGCCAGGGGAGGGGGGAACTGAGAAAAAGGAGTCGCTTGCTATGTTCTCCCTCCTGTGAGATATTGGTTTGGTGTCTAAATGTTAAACCTGCTGGAATACATAAGATCAGCCTTGCGCATGACTGAGCAGAACTTGGTGTATCGGAGATCTGTATTTAGCATAGTTAGATTAGGAATTTCCTGGTTATTTTCAAATGGTCTCCTGGGGAGGCTTCTTACTCTTCATAAATAACACTATTTTATTCTTTAAGCAGCCTGGTGCTTTGCTCTCTCTGCATGTTCAGACGAAACATGCTCTCCCTCCCTGGTAAATATTAAAAGATTTGTATCCTACATGATACAACAAAAGTGCATCTAGTCAAGGTTATGGTCTTCCCAGTTGCCATGTATGGCTGCGAAAGTTGGACCATAAGGAAGGCCGAGCGTCAAAGAATTGAGGCTTTTGAACTCTGGTGCTGGAGAAGACTCTTGCGAGTCCCTTGGACTGCAAGGCGAACAAACCAGTCAGTCCTAGAGGAGATCAGCCCTGACTGCTCCTTAGAAGGCCAGATCCTGAAGATGAAACTCTAATACTTTGGCCACCTCATGAGAAGGAAGGACTCCCTGGAGAAGAGCCTAATGCTAGGAGTGATCGAGGGCCAAAGAAGAAGGGGACGACAGAGAATGAGGTGGATGGATGGAGTCACTGAAGCAGTAGGTGCAAACTGAAATGGACTCCGGGGAATGGTAGAGAACAGGAAGGCCTGGGGGATCATTGTCCATGGGGCCGCGATGGGTCGGACACGACTTCGCACCTAACAACAACAACATCCTACATGAGGGAAGGGCCTCCACGGCTACCAAAAATCCAGGAGTCACAAAATAAATCACAAGGCTGAGATTATAAACATCAGCAGCAACTTCAGTCAGAGCTGAGGAGCAACAGAGCAGCTGCCGAAAGCCATCCCAGATACCCCTTCCCACTCCCCACCCACCCCGCTCTCTGCAAAACTTTGGTTTGGTACCAAAACCCTCCCGAGTGGATGCGAAGGACATCCCGAGGGAGTGTCGTCACAGAAAGCAATCCGCGTTGTGTGCAGCCCATAAGAAAAGATTTTGCAGAGCTGAGGCAGAGGACAGAAGGAAGACCTTGCTGGAAGGGCTCGGCCGGTTCCGTGTTGAAAGTTGGCAGCTCAGGAAGCGGGGCGCCGGGTGCGGAAGGCGCGATGCCAGGCCCAAGGTCGGCGCTGTACATGAGGTCGGCCGCAATGCCGGGCAGGTCGGGCAGGTAGGACGGCACGTCGATCTCAGGCACTTGACCCAAGTCCGGCACGTAGAAGTAGCTTTCCGGCACCTGCAGCCCATCAAAGCAGAAAGAGGGGGAGGTTAATGCTCCAGCACTTCCAGCCAGGGCCACCTGGAACGGGGTAGCCACCACTGCCCTCCTTGGGCTACATTCCACACAAGGCCTTTAACACCCAAGTCCCAGCTGGCCACCCTCCTCACCGGAGCCTGCCAAACTATTTCTGTTTAATTTTGATGGTGGCCAAGTGAAGATGTTGTTTTCCCAGGCGCTTAACGTGGCTGCTGCTTTGCCTGTTTGCTGTGCGGATCTTCCTGGATGTGCGCTATTTGCTTTTAGGCTGTTCTGCTGCGCTAGCTGTTGTTCGGCACAAGGGGCGAGGGGACATCTCATTTCCTTCTCCCCCACTGGTCCTCCTTTCCTACCCAGAGTGTCTTCCCTCTCCCCACTTTCCCAAGCTAACAAACAGCAGTGGACAGCCGAAACAAGCCGCTATGCTTCTGGCTCTCACTGGGCTCCCTTGTGGAGGTAAGCCCAAGGCCCCTGTCATGCAGGGCCGACGCAGCCATGGAAGATGGACTTCTGTCTCTCTCCCTTTCCCTCCCCGCCCCCTTGGGGAGGCTCACCTGCTGGTCTAGCTGCCCCCTTTTGGTGATGGAGAGGGGAGCATCAAAGAGCTTCTCCTCCTTCTCCTTCTCCGTCGCCAGAGTCACGTCGGTCTTGGTCACGGCTCCAGCCAGAGGGTCAAGGAAAACGTATTTCTTATACCTTGAAGGGGAGGGAAAGTCAGTGAGGCCCACCTGGGCACAGAACACAAGGTGGTACTTAATAATGGCTGAAAGCGAGAAGAGGACACTGTTGCTCCCTTCCCTTCCCTTCCCTTCCCTTCCCTTCCCTTCCCTTCCCTTCCCTTCCCTTCCCTTCCCTTCCCTTCCCTTCCCTTCCCTTCCCTGCCCTGCCCTGCCCTGCCCTGCCCTGCCCTGCCCTTCCCCTCCCTTCCCCCTTCCCTTCCCTTCCCTTCCCTGCCCTGCCCTGCCCTGCCCTGCCCTGCCCTTCCCCTTCCCTTCCCGCCCTGTTCCTTTTCTCCCCACTGGGCGGCTGGGTCCTTCTCCCTCCACTGAGCCTGAGATAGGGCTGCTGTGAGGATGAAAGCATGCCGGCCACCCTGACCTCCTGCGGGGAAAGGCAGGAGGAGAAAAGGGAGGGAAGCCTCTTTAAAATGTACACATTTGTTTTCCAGCCTTCTTTTTCACCTGCAGAGCTGGCTTATGGGGCAAGAAACCTAATACCAAGGGCAGAGAGTGCAGTCCAAAGAGTGCTCTGGGAGCATATCCAGGAGACCTGGCTGCTTTCTGCTGTCCTTCCGAGTGACCTGGAAGGAAACTGGGGAAGGGGGATGATCCAGGAGGGATGTGGGCATCCAGCTACTTTCTACTCTCCCTCCGCCGAGGCCAGTTGTTAAACTGCACCAGTGAGGGGACCCCAGGGCTGGGGCCAGGATCCTTCTGAGCACGGGAAGAAGGCAGAGAGAGAACGCGAGCCGCTCGAAGGGACAAAGAGGAGGGAATGGCGAGCGTGCAGGGACAAGACTCGCCTGCCTTCCCTCTCCACCTCCTCCCTTTCTTGGCAGCTTTTAAATACATGTTTATTTCGCGGTCGGCTGGTGACCAAGCCCCGCACCACTTCCCCCCTAACAACCACTGCCGAGGGATGGCCGGAAGAAAAAGAACCGAAAAGGGCTGTATAATAAAACTCACTATCTTTATTGCTGCCTTGTCTGTTTTATTGTGGAAGTAGATTCAAAGGCCCATTCAGACGCCAGAATGAGGCTCCGGACAATGCACATTCTTTTTCTATACGCCACTGAGGAAGACAACTGAAAGCAAGTGTGCATTTTCCGGAGCCTCGTTCTGGCGTCTGAATTGGCATTTGAATCTACTTCCACAATAATACGGACAAGGCAACTTTACAGATACTGGGTTGTATTATACAGCCCTTTTCGGTTCTTTTTCTTCGTGGCTTCAACACAGTTAGGCCGACAGGATTTCGTTCCGGGGGGACTGCCAAAAAGCAGGTGGATGGTGAGATAGCGAAGGCGAGGAAGCAGGGTTGAGTCTGGAGGAGGGGGCAAAGAAGGGGACGGGAGGTGGGGGGAATCGGCACAGCACAAAAGTCAGACTGACTGTGGGGAAGATGACCTAGGAAGAAAATGAGATTTCACAGCCAGGCGGGATCAGGGCCAGATGGGCATGCTGCGATTATGCCCAGTGGGACTTCTTGGGGACTAAGAGGGTCCCCAGCTGTGTTCAGTACGAGCAAAGAGCAGCTGTCACTGGCTGAGTAGCCTGGCACTTACAGGTTCTCCGTGGTATTGAAGAGCAGCAGGGAGCTGAGAGAGCTGATGTTCCTAGGCAGGCTGCCGAGGCCTTCCTCGGCATCATCTTCCTGGTGGACTCTGGTGCTGACACACACGGGAAAGTACTTCAGCTTCTCCTGGGGACGCAAACGGCAATGGCTTTCAGCCCCCTGGCAGTGTCGCTTGGGGAAGCCAACAGCCTTGCCCGTTGCCCCTGCAGAAAATCCCTCTCTAGACCGCAGGGGGCTCCCTGTCCTGCTGGCCTCACTATCCGAAGAAAGAGGAGAAAGGCCTTACCCCTCTGTCACTCCATGTCTTGAGCCCTTCTCTGGCTCCTGGGCTGAGAGGCTGGTTCTAAATAACCTGTAGGAGGGGACCTACTCAGCTCTTTACATACACGCAAACCCACACAGCCGGGTGACCTTGGGCCAGTCACAGTCCTGATAGAGCTGTTCTCCCAGAGCAGTCCTGTCAGGGCTCTCTCAGCCTCACCTACCTCACAGGGTGTTCTGTTGTGGGGAGAGGAAAGGGAGGGTGATCATAAGGTGCTTAGATACACCTTTCGGCGGTGAAAAGCGGGGCATCAAAAACAACTCCTCCACAAGAGAGACAGAGAGCGCCAAGCATCCTTTTCCATTTGCACTCACTGACAATGGGAGCATTTTACCATTAGCCGCAGCAAAAGTGAACGGAAAGTGGTGGGGGCGGAGAGAGGTCAGGGCCGTTCAGAAACGAGGGCCTTCCGGCTATTCACACGCATGCCTCAACATCAAATGCTTTCAGCCCCGCAGGCTGCCGATGTGTTTGCTCGTGCCACACGCTGCCCCTCTCTGAGCCCCAGTGGCCACGGCGACATTCCTTCTGTGAAATCCAATTAGCGCTGGAGGCAGCCCTGCCTGTTGCCGTCTCCACCACTGTGCCAAGGACGCCGGGTATGAAATGGAGGCCTTTATCTGCCAGTAAATCGCAGTGTCGGAGAGGTCTTGCTCCAGCTACCCCACGCACCGCAATGTCCTCCGCACGCATCCTGCCTTTGAAGCAGGCGTGGCCGGGGAGCTGGGCTCCAGGGCTCCGAAGGGTGATGTGCTCTTGAAATGGGGCTTCCAACGGGAAATGCAGAATTGGGTCCTTATCTTCACGGTTGAGATGGTGTCATAGGAGGAGAGTTCATTTTCATACCCTTCTTTTCCCTACCCAAATGAGTCTCAAAGCGGGTAACAATCTCCTTCCCTTCCTCTCCCAACAACTGGCACCCTGTGAGGCAGGTGTGGCTGAGAGAGCTCTGACAGAACTGCAGTGGGCTTTGCTGATTGGCAATGTCAAATCTGTGAGTTCAAGGAAGCCAGGACCACTGGGCGTTCTGGTAGACGAGAAAAGCGGCATCTAAGAATTAACGCTTCTTATTCTTCAGATCAGGGATATTAAGACGCCTGGAAACTCTGCTCTCCATCCCTCCGCTGCCAGTTCCGAGACCAGCCCTGAAATATTCATGCTACTTTTTGATAAGACCGACTCTGACTTCCATTAAATTGGAGGGAAGTATAAACGCCTGAATTATTCAGGGCAGCTTTATGTTTTGCTTTTGCTAGGAAGTGAGGAAGCAAACAGCCCGGAAAGAGCTTTGTTGATCCTTCCTGGCCTCCGGGGCTTTCTCCGTCTGTTCCCAGCCCCCAAAGTGGTTATTAGCCTCGTCCCAGAACAGCAGCAACATGCACCAGGCCCCCAACCTGGGGACAGAACCAGCCGCCTGGCCGTGACAGTTTTGAAAGCGAATCCATAACAAGGTGACCAAGCTATATTCTTTGCCCCGCCCCTTTCCATGCATTTGCCGGATGCTCTCCCCTAGCCCCAGGGGGATCAGAGGAGCCCGCTGCATTTTAACTCACTTACTGAAAAGAATAGCCTGCTGGTTCGGGCGCACACGCATGTTGCTCCGGCTGCTCCACGCTCTCGCAGAGAGCCAGGCACTTGCACAGACTATGTGAGCAAAGAAAGCCGGGAAACAGGGAGACAAATTTCCCAGGACACAGTTCAAAAATGGTTGCACCGGAGCTACAGCTGTTGAGAAGGGTGGCAGGCAGAAAGCTCATTTTCTTCGTCCCCTTCCTGACCTGAAGGCTGCGATTTGTTCAGGAGGCATCGTTGCAAACACGAATTGCCTGCCACCACCGCAGCCTTCGCCCGAGACAACTGGCACAACTCTTTGTAGGCCAGGCTTTCTCAACCCTGGGGCTTCTTCATGGCCCTGGAAGGGTTTCCAGAATGGGTGGGCGTTAATCAATTTTTGTATATATTTTTAAAATTTGTTTAACATTTATTGGGTGATATGACCATATAGAAGAGCCTCTTGTGGCGCAGAGTGGTAAGGCAGCTGCCTGAAAGCTTTGCCCATGAGGTTGGGAGTTCTATCCCAGCAGCCGGCTCAAGGTTGACTCAGCCTTCCATCCTTCCGAGGTCGGTAAAATGAGTACCCAGCTTGCTGGGGGGTAAACGGTAATGACTGGGGAAGGCACTGGCAAACCACCCCGTATTGAGTCTGCCATGAAAACGCTAGAGGGCGTCACCCCAAGGGTCAGACATGACTCGGTGCTTGCACAGGGGATACCTTTACCTTTACCTTTATGACCATATAGGGCAGGGGTAGTCGAACTGTGGCCCTCCAGATGTCCATGGACTACAATTCCCAGGAGCCCCCTGCCAGCGAATGCTGGCAGGGGCTCCTGGGAACTGTAGTCCATGGACATCTGGAGGGCCGCAGTTTGACTACCCCTGATATAGGGTCACATTGACCTGTTTTCCCCCCACCCCCAAGTGGCCAATGAAAGAACGGGTGGGAAGGGGAGGGTTGGCATGTCCACAGCTATGCTTCCCAACCATATTCTGCACGTTTGCGCCACTTCTGGGGTTCTTGGAGCCTGAAGCCTCAATGATAAAGAAGTTGGGAAACGCTGGTGTAGACTCACCCTGTGTTGCTCACCAGTGCTGAGCAGAAGTAACTTCTAGCAAGGCAACTTTCAATCTCTGCAGTCCTTTTTTCCTCCCAACGCCATCCAAGGCTCTTCCGATCCCAAACCCAAGAGAACTATCGTTCCTTTCGAAACTGCCACCGAATTCTCACCTGGCACGAGGCGCCTCTCACTCCCCCCCCTTCCTTACCTGCAAAGCCTTCTCATCTAGTGTTCGGTGCTTGCTCTGAATCTTGCGCCTGGGGCGTTTCTGTGCTTCTGGGTCTTCTGCACCGGCAAAAATGGAGGCGTATTCTTGCAGCCGCTCTGGAGCCGGGTATTTAGCACTGGAGAACACCTTGGCAGAGGAATGTGGGGACACGGAGGAAAGGAGAAAGAGAGGGGGAGGGACTCTGAACATGGCATCTGAAAAATATGTACTTTGCTAACACATGTTTAAGATGGCAATGGGAAGCGACTGGAGAAGCGACATGCAAATACAGATGGGGGGAGAATGGACGTGACAGTTGACGTCCACTTCCTGGTTTCAGTTCCTCACCAATTTACAGTGGAGTGGCAATAATGAGCTGCCAGGGTCCTGGGGTACAGTCCTACTTCAAACCCTCAAACACACACACTGAATTCCCAGCACTGGGGAAACCTAAGGTAGCCTTTATTAAAAGCAGGAAGCCTCTACAGGTATCCAGCATCACAGAAAAGGCCTTGTCCCAGACAAGAAACATTAGAGAAACCCAGGCAGATATATTTTTTGGTCCCCACCCACTGAACCCAGATTTAGGTGCCAGTTCCTCTTTCATAGAATCATAGGGGCCATACAGGCCATCTAGGGGCCATACAGGCCATCTAGTCCAACCCCCTGCTCAACGCAGGATCAGCCCTAAGCATCCTAAAGCATCCAAGAAAAGTGTGTATCCAACCTTTGCTTGAAGACTGCCAGTGAGGGGGAGCTCACCACCTCCTTAGGCAGCCTATTTCACTGCTGAACTACTCTGACTGTGAAATTTTTTTTCCTGATATCTAGCCTATATCCTTGTACTTGAAGTTTAAACCCATTACGTTCCCCACAGTTACATTTACCACAGTTGTCCCGTTTGATTTCCAGTCCTGTGTGAAAACGTGAGACAGTCAGCTGTTCTTACATCCAGATGCGAGGACGGAAACCAGATTTGTTTAGCATACTAAGAAGAACTGAGAAAAGAGCGTTTTGCACTACACGGTCTCTCTGAAGTGGAAAGGGAGGGAGAGTTTTGGGTCGGGACGATGGGCAGATGCAAGAGGCCTCGGGAAGGCCAGTTCAACTCCAGGATGGGAGAAACTTCTAAGCCGGCATGAGCCAGGCGTGGCACATGACACAAGCATTCGGTACCTTAATGGCCTTCTTGCTGCCCTTTATCTTGTCAATTTTGGCTTGAGCGAGAGTGACTCTCTCGTTGATGGCCCGCAACTGTGTCCGGCTGGCCTCCACCCGTTGGGAGATCCTAAGAGACAAAGATGACAAGGATCAAAGTTGCAATGAAATATCCCAACAATTCCTGAGGGCTACAGTCCCTGATAGAGGTTGCCCAGCCATTTACACATTTGGGTAAGGGAGTTTCTCTGTCCATTGAGGCCAACTGGGAACTCAAAAACTGATTGAAGACTGAATCAAGTCCAAAGTTCTGGTGCTTACCTTCAAGGTCCTAAATGGTCTGGGACCTTTGCATCTGTACAAACATCTTCTCTATTATGCCCCCCAAAGAAGCTTATGAACGAGCACTCAAAATCTGCTTAAGATCCCCAGCCCCAGAGAAATCAAATTGGCCCCACCCAGGGTGAGGCCTACAAACAACATCAATAAAATGGCCACTCTAGTTATTGCTGTTGTCACATGTGTTACCTCATGTTATCTATATCTGTTTCCTGTTCCCTGTAAACCAGCCCTAGCCTTCGGGGGAGGGAGGTAAAGGTAAAGGTATCCCCTGTGCAAGCACTGGGTCATGGGAATTGTAGTCCATGAACATCTGGAGGACCACAGGTTGCCTACCCGTGATCTATAGGAGAGAATTTGGTAGGCCTTTTGCCTCTTTTCTAACTCTGCCCTAAGAAACTTTGTTCAGTGTGAATTCAGATGCAGGAGCACGCTAGATTGAATAACTGAGATTGCTTCCTCCCGCACCTGACATTTTCCTTCCTTCAAATGCCTCCTCTCCAATTTAATCCTGCTGCGCTTCCTGCTAGTTCCAACACAATCTTAGCCTAAGGCACACAGAACTGCACAAACAGCACAAAGAACTTCCAGGAATTAATCCAATTGTTGCTGACCAAGGGAGGTAAATCAGTTCAGTCCTGCTAATCCAGTAACTTCGCACACGTACACACAGAGATGGGCTTTGAGGGACCCCATGCAAAAATCTCAGTCTCTACATCAGCCTTTCTCACTTCTTTAATGTTGAGAAATCCCTGAAACATTCTCCAGGCTTCAAGAAACCCCAGAAGTGGGTAGTGCAGGCTTTCAAGGCAGAGGGAGGGATTAAGACCTGGAGTCTCCTAGACCTCAGTCCAAGTCTCTAACCCAGCCTTTCTCATCTTTTCTACCATTGAGAAACTCCTGAAACATTCTTCAGGCTTTGAGAAACCCCAGAAGTGGCACCATCATGCAGAATATGGTTGGGAAGCAGAGCTGTGGACACGCCACCTGGAGCCCCTCCCCTTCCCACTTCCAGGTCCATCATTGGCCATTTTGGAAGGGGGGGAGGGGGGTCGAGTTGTCCATAAATGGTCATATTACCCGATAGATGTTTAACTATTTAAATATATATATATATAAAAATAATTAACTCCCACTCATTCGGGAAACCCTTCCGGGGTCATCAAGGAAACCCCAAGGTTCCAGGAAACCCTGGTTGAGAAAGCCTGCAACATGAAAAATAAAATAGCATCTTAGCCTGTACAATGACCTCTTTCCCTATGCTCCTGATTTCCTTCAGTTAAAGACTGGCTACAGTTTCGTTCCAAATGCCTGGGACTCCAGTCTTTTAGTACCGAGGGGAATGGTGAACTGCATTTTGAGGGGTCGTGACAAAATACAAGAATGCAATAAGACTTTCATCATCATGTGGAAGAACACATTCCAGAACCTGGAGAAAAGTGGCCTGACCATCCATGCACGGGACTCCAACTAGGGCTGACAGTTCCGGGTTGGGAAATATATGGTGATTTTGAGGGTGGAGCCTGAGGAGAGCAGGGTTTGGGCTGGAGAGGGACCTCAATGGAGTACAGTACCACAAAGTTCAGCTTCCATTTGAAAAATCAGTTGGAATTGATTGGAAATCAATTGGAAATCAACTAACAAAGAAAAAGCAAAGTGATATTAAAAAAACAATGGGAACAACTTGTGCAGCTTCCAAAGTTGCCATTTCCTGCAGGTGAACTGATCTCTGTTGACTGTTGTAATCCCAGGCTTTTTCCAGCCACACCTGGAGGTTGACAATCCTAATCCAGATGCAGTTTTATAGGTTGAGGGATACATGCATTTAGACTTCTTCCAACTATGTCTGCAGTAAAAGTCCAAGATCACCTACATGCATCCAGTTTATAAAATATCTGTATGCATGTGGTGGTACCTTACTTCTTGGCGAACAATTGTCTGCATTTGTCCTAATTTAGTCCAATATTGCATTTTATTGTTGTTAGGTGCAAAGTCGTGTCCGACCCATCACGACCCCATGGACAATTATCCTCCAGGCCTTCCTGTCCTCTACCATTCCCCGGAGTCCATTTAAGTTTGCACCAACTGCTTCAGTGACTCCATCCAGCCACCTCATTCTCTGTCCTCCCTTTCTTCTTTTGCCCTCAATCGCTCCCAGCATTAGGCTCTTCTCCAGGGAGTCCTTCCTTCTCATGAGGTGGCCAAAGTATTTGAGTTTCATCTTCAGGATCTGGCCTTCTAAGGAGCAGTCAGGGCTGATCTCCTCTAGGACTGACCGGTTTGTTTGCCTTGCAGTCCAAGGGACTCGCAAAAGTCTTCTCCAGCACCAGAGTTCAAAAGCCTCAATTCTTTGACGCTCGGCCTTCCTTATGGTCCAACTTTCACAGCCATACATTGCAACTGGGAAGACCATAGCTTTGACTAGACACACTTTTGTTGGCAGGGTGATGTCTCTGCTTCTTAGGATGCTGTCTAGATTTGCCATAGCTTTCCTCCCCAGGAGCAAGCGTCTTTTAATTTCTTTGCTGCAGTCCCCATCTGCAGTGATCTTGGAGCCCAGGAAAATAAAATCTGTCACTACATTGCATTTTATAGCCAACACGAACCCTGCATGGGGAGAATGAGAGGATTTCCATGTACTAATCATCAGGAATCTAATCAGTTAGATTCCAATTGTTTTAATGTGGACCTGTTTGTAATTAGGAATGCTGAAAGCTGAATGTCTCTCCACTAGAAAAAAAATGCCTGAAGTATTTCCCACGCATGAAAAACCTGGTGTTCCTACCGTTCAGTTATTAAGGACAAATGGGATAATCATTCATTCAGTGACAGATAAGGCTAAGATTGATACTGGCAGTTGAAATAAACTAATGGTTACCCCCTCCCAGGTTTGCAGAGGCATCAGAAGATAAATAAGCAAGAGATAGAAGTGCAGTGGTACCAAGATCATGGGGGCCTGATAAGGACCTCAGACAGGTTGTCTCTCAACCGCAGAACAGTCAACGATGCTCTTAATCTGCAGGCCGTCCTGATAAGCCATCGCTCACGGTTATCTCTCTTTTGGGATTCTTGTTGGAGTGAACACAAAACAATTATTGTGGCACCTCGCAGACAGACTTTCCGGGAATGGATTTTCGCTACATAACCGCCATGCTTCAAAAACACTGAAGATGAACAATCCAAGAGGAACTGTAAAGCTTCCTGATGGGACACAATGTGCCATTGGCCTTATCCAACATGGCTTCTCTTATGTCCTGGTCAGCAGGGGTAATAAGAAGGAGAAGCAAAGGCAGAATTCCAGACCAAGTCCAAGGTTCTGGTCTTAACCTTCGAGCCCCTACGTGCTCTGGACCTTGCATATCTAAGGGACTACTTAACAGAAGAACATCAAGATCATCCAATACTAACCATGTTGGTGGTGCCTGGCCTCACCTCCCCAGCCTAGAGGGATATGCAGCTAGCAAAAGCTTGGGCCCTGACCAAGCTATCAAAGTTTCACAGGACCTGCCCAACAGCACCATTCCATCAAGGGCAAGTCAATGAAATCAAGTCCCCCGGCCCCTCCAGTTTCTTATCACAGATAGTGGCTGGAGAGACAAAGACAGAAACAAGGCCCAAGAAATTAACAAACGGAGCTCTTAGGATATTGTTTTATCAGTTTTATCATTTTACTGTTATATCTTACTGTTTTATCAGAATTTTGAATTCGACACACACCCTGAGGCAGACTGGAGAGGGCGGTCTATAAATCAAATAAATAATAATAATAAAGAAATGAAAAGGTACTAGCTACAGAGGGGAAAAAACTACATTCTAACCAAGCGATGTGGGAAACCATTCATGGTTGATATTATTCGTAAAATTAAAGGCGTAAAAAACAGGGGATGTAGACTAACTTATGAAGCTGATTAAAAGTGACGTACCTTTTTGCTCTGTTACTGAGCTAATCTACCTCCTCTGGAGGAACATGGAAAAGAATAAAACTCAATCTATACTAAACATACAGATAGATTCAAGTGGGTAGCTGTGTTGGTCTGAAGCAACAGAACTAAGTGACAGTGTAAGCATGGGTGATTTGGCTTGGATAAGATGATAACTACCCCAATCAATGCCGATTCGGGGACTTTCGGACTCATCTGAGCCGAATAAAACATTCCGGCCAAATCAGAGAAGTTCAGATCGATTCGGCTGAATGGTGAGCTTGAATTCTGCTTCCACTCCGGAAGGTCGCTGAATGAACTTGGGATTGGGCTGACCGAACCAGAGCTTGAATTCTGCTTCCACTCCGGAAAGTCGCTGAATGAACTTGGGCCTGTCACAGCAAATACCTCGGGGGGGGGGGGGTTGTTTTGAGGATGAAACGAAGCCAGGAAAATGATATAAGCCGCTTTGGGTCCCAAGTGGAGAGGAAGACAGGCGACAACAGTTGTTATAAATCTAGTTTTGCCTACAGCTTACTGGTCTTGGTGTCACTTCACTGGGTATCTCTGCAAATCATTGGGCAGGAGGCAGAGATGTTCAATCAGTCAACTACTACTGAATACTGAAAGCGGGAGAGCTAGAGTTGACAAGAGGAGGAAGCAGTGGCCAAGCCCCTGGTTCTCAATACACGGGCGGGAACTGCTAATTACATTTTTATTTGGGGAGGGGGGGTGCCTCATGCAGGCCATCTAATGCTAAAGAGATAAGTCACACGAGGGTCATTTGCAACCAGCGGCTGGGTCCCAGGGATGCAGAATCGACAGGCGATAATTCACTCCCGCAAGGAGAAGGGCCAGGAAGGAGGGGAGGGGGAGGCAATTACAGCTGAACATCAGAAACGTCAAGAGGAGCTGTGAAGCAGACCTCCCTAGAATACCAAGCAATTCCAATTTCATGTCTCTGGTACAAAAGTAAATGATCAGTCAAGGAGAAAGAACATTACAGAGTGGAATGAGAAATGAACAGCGCAGGAGGATAAAGCAACTCAAGTATTAAATGACTTTTCCCTAAGACCTACTGCATATGTATAGGGAAGGGCAGCAAAGAGGGAAGTCAGGTGGGGTGGGGAGCTGGTCTGCTTGGCTGCAGCTGTGGTCTTCAAACCGAGCAAACAGCAACCAGGAAAGCCCTGCCGTTTCCCAGGTTGAATGAAAACAGGTTGGCAAAGGCGCCCAAAGACCATTCTGCTACATACCTGATTCATTTAGAACAGGGGGAGTAACAGGGGGAGTCAACCTGTGGTCCTCCAGATGTCCATGGACTACAATTCCCATGAGCCCCAGCCAGCAAATGCTGGCAGGGGCTCATGGGAATTGTAGTCCATGGACATCTGGAGGACCACAGGTTGACTACCCCTGATTTAGAAGATGAACCTCCTTGCCTCTCTCGAGAACCTTGTCCAGTGGGCATTCATAGACGAGCGCCAGGCAGAATTCACTGCAGAAACTTCTCAAGGAAGTTCTGGCTTGGACAAGAATGGAGCAGAAGGTCTTTTCCTGGCTACATTGTGAGAACAGGCAGTACGGAGGGGGCAAGAAAGATTAGCAGCAACGCCGGCTTAAGGCAACAGCCCTGATAATTTGGATTGTCCAGGGCTGTATTTTGCACGCTGTGATTTCATTCAGGTGCTGCAGCCACACAACATTTAGAAGTCAACGTGGGATGCAACACTCAGCTTTCTTTCTGTTTTAAATTAAGTTTCCAGCTCTTATGATTGGGAAGGTAAGCTTGACGTTTATGGACACCGTCAGGTGAAATCTCCGAAGCCCCAAGGAATGAAGCCAGGTAGACTTCCAGCGGTCACGGCTGCTGCTCCTTCTACACAACTAACCAAAGACATTTTATTAGCATTTTATTATCACTTTTTAATTGAAACCACCAAAGGTGTTCCTGAGAGCCAGAAGAGACAGTAAACAGTTTTCTCTTTTTGTTTTTTGTGCCTGTCAAGTCACAGCTGACTAATGGCAACTCTGTGTGGTTTTTAAAGCCAGAGAAGTTCAGAGGCGGTTTGCCATTTGCCTATCTGTGGATCACGACCCTGGTGGTATTCCTTGGTGGTCTCCCATGCAAGTATCAACCCGGCCTGACCCTGCTTTTTAAACAGTTCTATTAAAGCTTTCAATTACTAGCGCTGGTTTCAAGTGGTCTAAAGCAGCTCAACAAAACAAAATCAGACTCCAGTGGCTCCTTTAAGACCAACAAAGATTTGTTCAAGGTGTGAGCTTTCGAGTGCAAGCACTCTTCGTCAGACTATGAACTACCATCATGACAGTAGGGAATATAAAGCAAAAGTTCTGTTAAATTTAGTAAACTGTGTCACAGGATCCAAATACAGCCATATGATAATTCTTTGCTAAAACAGCCAATCAATCCCCTCGAATTCAGTTGCAATTCACAAAAACATAGGAGAAATAAAACTGTCTATGTCAGTTTTTTATTTCATTATGCATGCTAACCTTGTGTAACTCGTGCATCCACATTCCTCACAATTTATTGACTGTTAGTAATATATAATGTAATTCTGAATTCTACCTCTCTGGTCCCAGGACAAGATAGCTGCCAGCTCAGCTTCTACTTGTAGGAATGTTTCACACTAGTAAGGAGACAGATGGGGCCAGCAGCAAATGGTGGGGTGGAAGCCGTTGATCACTGACAGTGTCCCTTTCTTTGTGACCAGGGAAGCCATGTCTGAAAATGGCCAAAAGCCCACCACAGTTTTTGAGAGGAACTAGCACAATGCATTCAATTTATACAGCAGATGAGGGCCAACCGGGCTGTGTCAGGGCGAAGAGAGGAGACACGGGACAGGGTGCCCAAACTGAGTTGTGCCAAGACATGTACGTTTGCTTCAGCCTCCTTCTTTGCCACCGTTGTAAGCAGGATGACACGTCCAGGGGAAGAGACTCTAGTTTTAGCTGGGGAGCGGCCTGGCGGTTTTCCTCGGACTGTTGGCGGCCATTTTCCAGAGCGGGCCCAGAGAAGATGATGCGGCCTGGCGGTTTTCCTCGGATTGTTGGCGGCCATTTTCCAAAGCGGGCTCAGAGAAGATGATGCGGCCTGGCGGTTTTCCTCGGACTGTTGGCGGCCATTTTCCAGAGCGGGCCCAGAGAAGATGATGCGGCCTGGCGGTTTTCCTCAGACTGTTGGCGGCCATTTTCCAAAGCGGGCCCAGAGAAGATGATGCGGCCTGGCGGTTTTCCTCGGACTGTTGGCGGCCATTTTCCAGAGCGGGCCCAGAGAAGATGATGCGGCCTGGCGGTTTTCCTCAGACTGTTGGCGGCCATTTTCCAAAGCGGGCTCAGAGAAGATGATGCGGCCTGGCGGTTTTCCTCGGACTGTTGGCGGCCATTTTCCAGAGCGGGCCCAGGGAAGAGGATGCGGCCTGGCGGTTTTCCTCGGACTGTTGGCGGCCATTTTCCAGAGCGGGCCCAGAGAAGATGATGCGGCCTTTGCCCTTCTGAAGGCGAGGAGGAGGCTGCGGCATAATGAATCCCTTGTCAGCACCGCTCTGCTATTTGCTCGTGACTGCACAGAGAGAAGTGGGCTGACATTTGCAATTTACGGCTGCTCTCAGACTCATTTAGAAGTCTGTGGTAAAATGCCAGTTCCCTTCAAAAGTTTCAAAGCAGCAAATTACAGCGCATGTTTCCCCCCCTCAGAAAAGCCAAATAAGTTCAAGTATTCACTAATCCTTGGGGGGGGGAAGAGGGCTCTTCACAGCTTTCGGCTCTTTCCCACTCTTCATATTTAAACAGGTCCTTCACATCTTATTTCACGTCTGAGTAAGTGTAATCAGGAGCTTGATGGGCAGAACCCCCCTCCCACGAGAAAACATAATCAAGCTTCCTTCCCCCCCATTAAGCTATTGGTTATTATCCTAATTAATGTTTATCGCCCTTTGATTACTCCTTGTGCCTGATTTGAAGAGGCTGGAAGTTGCAGGAGGCAGAGCCGTTCGCTTGCAGAAGAGATCGGAGTGGCAAAGACGCACGCAAGGTACACCATGCCCAGGACCTCGAGTGCAAGCAATAGCCACTGGTGACTGACTATGCGCCTCTCCTGGCTTCTGAACATTTGCCTCAATAAAGCACTCCTCAACGTTCCCGGGGTGCGCTTCTGCATGACCTTCACTATCCCAGCATTTCTGCAGTTTTACATTTTCCACTTCGACTTGATTGATTTGAGATTTTTAAAATTTGTTAACCACCACTCTTGGGCTAGCCGGCTCGTGGCGGTTTAAAGACAATAAAAAGCATTAAAATACCATAAGATACTTTGTGGTTGTTAGTTGTGACGTTGTGTCCGACCCATCGTGACCCCCTGGACAATGATCCCCAGGTCTTCCTGTCCTCTACCACAGGGGTCCTCAGCCCATGGTCAGCGGCCCGGTACCGGGCCACAAAGGCCATGGTACCGGGCCGCCAGCGGCTGCGCCTGCCTCCCCCCCCCCGCAGCGAGAGGGGGGAAAGAGGCAGGCATGGCCGCTGGCACGCCAGCGACGCAAACACGCACGCGTGAAGCTGCCGCACATGCGTGTTTGCGCCCCCTGCTGCCGAAAACACGCACGCGCGGCAGCTCCGCGCGTGCACATTAGCGCCACCTAGTGGCCAAAACGTGCATGCGCAGGAACTACGCGTGCGCGTTTAGATGCAGCTGCGGTGGCCAGGCCGCCGGCTCTCTCCCACCTTCGGAGGCGGTCCCCGACTACAAGAAGGTTGGGGACCGCTGCTCTACCATTCCCCGGAGTCCACTCAAGTTTAAAACTCAATGATTCTATGAAGACATGCAAAAGCATGTCTTCATAGGTGCTTCTAGGACCCTACTCCTTTGTGCTCTTCCTATTTTAACTTGTTTATCTGATTTTCAAAGCTGACTGCTAGGGAGAGTCACTACTTCTGAGTGGCTCTTCTGCGCCCAAGAAGGAAAGTTGATGGAAGGAAAGAGAATATTGACAAGAGTTTAACCAGCCAGGGAGGGAAAGCTGTCTGTGCTCAAGTGCTGTTACCAATTTACCTCGTGACCTTGTGCTCCAGCGTCTGTAGCAACGCAGCGGTAAAGGCACAGGGAAAGATCTCATCGGATCGCCTGAAGAATTAAAGCTTGTAAAATTGACTTGGAAATATCGAGCAGGTGGTTATATAAGTGCACAAAATCAATCATTCAGGGGGGGGGAGGAAACCTATTTTCTTTGGATTTGCGAGTTCTGTTTGCACACATCAAATATTCACTTTTTTTTCTTTTGCAGACATGAAGCTGTGGCAAAATGCTACCTGCTCACCTGCCTTTTGTCGCAGTGGCACTGTGTGCTGATCCAGTTGCCAGAAGTTTTTGGCACAAAGAAACCAAGTTGACTTAGCAGACGCATCACGAGCAAAACAGGTGCGTGGGCTAAGGTAAATGCGATGGGTGTTTTAAAATATTAGTGCGGGTACACGAGTCGGAGAACGAGGGCCGCAGCTCAGATGGAGAGGCCGTTTAGTGGCAGAAAACCAAAAACAGAATCCGAATCACACAGACCCGGTAGAGACCACAAAGGGCCACCCAGTCCAGCCCCCCCGACCTTCTCAGGGACTTCAAAATCCAATCTCCTCCTAAAAACTTCCAACAAAGGAGAATCCACCATCCTCCCGGACAGCATATTCCATCTATGAACTAACAGAAAGCTTTCTAAAAAAAGAACTGGACACAAGCAGCGGGCCATGTCTCAACCAGTCTTCAATACTTATTTTCAGTCCCCTGTGGAGGAGACTTTATGTCTGGAATAACACTTCTGTCATGCAAGTCCGTGCTTGAAGGGAGACCGCCCAGGGGCAGGTTCACGAGAAACTAGACCGTTGTAATCATTAAACTGCCCCTGCTATTACAACACAGCACTTTTGTCCAAACTCTGCCATTTGTTGCTTCTGAGTATTGATTTCCCCAGGCTTCTAGTCACCAGAATAAACATTACGAACAACCATGTTTGTGACAGAAACCTGTAATTCCCTTGCCTTCCCCTCAAGCTGGTGACTTCAAACTGGGGACTACAAGCGCTGCATCCATGGGGCTGTTGTGGGTATTCCGGGCCGTGATCTGGCAATTTTAGTCCTTGACATTTCGACAGTAGTCTTCAAAGTACACAGCAAGGTGGGAATCTCTCCATTCCAAAGTGTGGAATGTGTGAACAGTTGTTGGGCATTTTATTCAATTCTTGGGGAGGGGAGTGTAATATCTGATAAAACAGGCAAGAGCTTGATCAATGGGCTTTCTAATGAACTCCACTTGCCCACAAGAAACACATTTAATGGACTTGCTAATGAACTCTATCCAGATACAGAAATGGAGCTCCCTAGTTCTAATCCACCCCCTTGGATATCCCCAGGTAAGACAAGAGTCTGATACATAACACACATACACACTGCGAGAAGTAAATAAAATGTTGAGCAACTGTTCACACAATCCATACTTTGGCACTGAGAGATTCCCATCTTGCCATGTCCTACATCTGAAAATGCCAGTAAAGGACTAAAACTACCAGACCAAAGCCACACAGCCCAGAAAACCCACAACAGCCAGTTGACTTTGGCCGTGAAAGCCTTCAGAAATTCACTGTATCGACATATTTGCCAGAACGCTGCCAGATGCAAAACCACCCAGCAGAAGTATAAAATTAAGGCAATTTGGATGGTGCCCTTCATTAAACGGTGCTGTCACGTATAGAATTAGAGCTGCGTTCTAAGCATGATGGCCCGTGCAAGAAGAGGAAGGGAAAAACCTTACATATGCAACACGCAGCTTTACGAGCACCCGCCCTTGCAAGGTGCAATGCGGAGATTGCACAGATGTATCTTCTTTCAATTTTTCACTCCACAGATGCCATCGGCTAGTATGGCTGCCTCTTCTGCCAGCACCGCATCTAAAACCCCACCCCTCTCCTTGCCCCTGGAGTTATTTGACATCTTGGCGGCTGCAACATTCTTGGGTGACTTGTTTCTCATCTCCAGCCTTTCCGTTTTGATTCCTGCTTCTGCTCAGCTCACACCCCACCTTCCTTTCTCCATCTCGATTTGCTTCCACTCCGACCTTCCCATTCGGATTTTAGAAGGCCGCCTTTTAGACCACATGCTTTTTATACCCCGTTTTTCACTGCCCTTGGAGGAGGATGACAAAATGGAGGTGGAACCCAGACATCGGCAGTTGGCAGCAGTTAGCTTTCCTTGATCTAGGTTCCCTTTTTACGACAGTTTTTCTATCCCATTTTTTGCTACCCTCAGGTGTCGCAAAGTGACTTACAAACACCTTTACCTGCCTCTCCCCACAACAGATTCCCTGTGAGGTAAGGTGGGGCTGAGAGAGCTCTGAAAGAACTGTGACTAGCCCAAGGTCGCCCAGCTGGCTGCATGCAGAGGAGGAGTGGGGAATCAAACCCAATTCTCTAGATTAGAGGCCAGCGTGGTGTAGTGGTTAAGAGTGGCAGCTTCTAATCTGGTGAAACGGATTTGGTTCCCCGCTCCTCCACATGCAGCCAGCTGGGTGACCTTGGGATCGCTACAGCTCTGATAGAAAGTGTTCTGACTGAGCAGTCCTGTCAGAGATCAGCCCCACCTACTTCACAGGGTGTCTGTTGTGGGGAGAGGAAAGGGAAGGCGACTGTAAGCCACTTTGAGACTCCTCCGGGTAGAGAAAAGCGGCATATAAGAACCAACTCTTCTTCTTCTTCAGTAATCTCAGGGCTCTCTCAGCATCACCTCCCTCACAGGGTGTCTGTTGTGGGGAGAGGAAAGGGAAGGCAAATGTAAGCTGCTTTGAGTCTCCTTCGGGTAGAAAAAAAGCAGCATATAAGAACCAACTCTTCTTCTTCACCACGACATCAAGCTTCTGCTTATTTGAAATACTTAATAGCTCAATCCCATGCAGAATTATTCTAGTCCAGCTGTCCACAATTCCGCACAGGACTGCACTATCAGATTGCCTTTCAACAGAAAAGTTCTTCACAAAGTAATCTGCGACAGTCTAGAAATGTAAATTACCATCTACACGAACAACAAGATCAAACCAATACAAATATTAAATTACATTAAGTCAGGAGTATGCAGTTCCCAGAAATCCCAAACAGCTGGGGTAACAAAAGTACCTCCATGCCGGCTCTGAAAGGAGACCAAGTATAGACTGCATATGATGTCCCTGGGAGAGCATTTCACAGCTCTAGGGGCATCCCCGAAAAGGCTGTGTTTGGGGGGGCAGGTGACCACTTACCCTCCCCAAAGGAAGGAATTCCGGGAAGGGTCTCACTAGGTCTTGCAGCTGGAAAAATAACTGGGAACAGCATCCAGGACACCAGCTAGACCAGTGGTTCTCAACCTTCCTAATGCCACGACCTTTTAATCCAGTTCCTCATGTTGTGGCAACCACCAACCATAAAATGATACAAGTGTTCTTTCACAGAAATTAAACTGAAACTGACCAATGTCGTGAAGATCCATTGTTCATGATTGTAGATAAATTGGTTATAAATTGTCTATAAATTGGTGGTTGCCTTCAGGAGGAGCGGCAACAGTGGTGGCACCCCCCTCCCCCTGGTCAAGCTGCTTGCCCTGCCGCGACCCCTGTGAAAGGGTTGTTCAACCCCCAAAGGGGTCCAAGACCGCCAGGTTGAGAACCACAGAGCTAGACACAGTCAGTGTGCTGCTGGATTAGAGCAGGCATTCTCAACCAGAGTTTCTTGATGGCCCTGGAAGGGTTTCCTGAATGGGTGAGAGTTAATTAATGTTTTAGATATTTGTAACATTTGTTAAACCTTTATTGGGTGGAATGACCTTCTATGGTCATGTCAACCCACCCGCCCCTCCCAAAATGGCCAATGATGGGCCTGGAGGGGGTAGGAAGGGGAGGGGCCCTGGGTGGGCGTGTACACAACTCTGCTTCTCAACCATAATCTACATGATCGATCGCACCACTTCAGGGGTTCCTCAAAGCCATCTGGCTCCTGATCAAGTGCTCGGTTGTTGTGGCTGTGCCTTCGCCTGGAGGTGTCAACTGCAAACTGTGCTACCCTCCGATGATGAGAACTGTTCTTTGTGAAGCTGAGTTTTGTAAAGGGGAGGGGGATTTTGCTTCAGTTCAGTTCAAACTTTATTACAGTCGTTCAAGACCAAGTTGTATGAAGTTAATACATAAAAGACCAAAAGAATATGGTCATTTGATGTAATGCAATTTAAAACAGATCATAAAATAGAACTTAAAATTATGCTACTTTAGAGCATTGGATTTTTATGGCGGTGGCACAAAACTTAGCCAGCTGAGTTGTCACCTGGGGGGACTCATCACTTAGCAGCCTTTTTGCTCGATCTACATCATGATGTTCTGGCAACTTTTTAAGGAGTGGTTCAAGCAAGTTGCTACGAATGTCTACATAAGCAGGGCAGTGGAAACTGAGTTGTGTAATGAAGGGAGAGGAAATTTTGCTTCTATGATTGCTCAATGCTTTTGCTTGCTTTGGTCTTCAACAACACAAGAGTCTTGTGAAGCCGTTTGTACTCTCCTTAATAAACTGCTGATTTTCTAGCCAGAACTTTGAGTTTGCCTTTTTTTCAGGGAGATTTGCCACAGAACATGACACTGTGCCTGTAAAATGGAAGTGACATCTCTGCGTCTTCTTCCTTCAGGGCTGCGTGAATGGAAGACATTTGTCTCAAAAGACTCAAATTAAACCCATGTTTGAGGAATCAATGGTGGGTTAGGGTGGTTAAAGAGGCAGATTACTGGCAGTCTTCATGCAGCGGCTGGACAGATCCGTATCCTGGATGCTTTAGGCTGATCCTGCATTGAGCTGGACTAGATGGCCCGTATGGCCCCTTCCAACTCTAGGATTCTATGAGTCTAGATCACACCCGCCCCCTTATCCCTGATATAAAGAGCAATGCAAGGGAACACTTGGAGGAGAGAAGGGAGCAAAAAACGTGGGGCAAGGAAGGCTCCAGCATTCTGAGAGCACGTGGAGAGAGCTACTGGGAAGAGTTGCTGCTAAAATTGAAAGGGTACAGAGGAGAGCGACGAAGATGATCTGGGGCCAAGGGACCAAGCCCTATGAAGATAGGTTGAGGGACTTGGGAATGTTCAGCCTGGAGAAAAGGAGGTTGAGAGGGGACATGATAGCCCTCTTTAAGTATCTGAAAGATTGTCACTTGGAGGAGGGCAGGATGCTGTTTCTGTTGGCTGCAGAGGAGAGGACACGCAGTAATGGGTTTAAACTACAAGTACAACGATATAGGCTAGATATCAGGAAAAAAATTTTCACAGCCAGAGTAGTTCAGCAGTGGAATAGGCTGCCTAAGGAGGTGGTGAGCTCCCCCTCACTGGCAGTCTTCAAGCAATGGTTGGATACACACTTTTCTTGGATGCTTTAGGATGCTTAGGGCTGATCCTGCGTTGAGCAGGGGGGGTTGGACTAGATGACCTGTATGGCCCCTTCCAACTCTATGATTCTATGATTCTATCAAAACCCACCCACTCCTATGGAGAAATGAGGGGATTCCCTGGGGGGTTGTGCATCATTAAAGTTCCCCAGGGAGACTCCTAGTTTCCTAGGCACAGACTCTTCCTCACCAAGCTGTTCTGGAAAGAGAAGATATCCCTATGCCTGTCCATTCCATACTAACCATCCTTGATTCTAATCAGAGACAATTTGTGGAGCATGCTCAAAGACCCACTATATAAATGCTACGTGCTATTAGTTTTATGCCAGCAGGAGGAATGGAATTCCTCCAAAGCCTGACCTTTCCATAATATATGGGGAGACAGACAGGAAGGACTCCATCCAAGTCCACTAAACACACCAGACGTTGCAGAATCCAGGTATGGCAAGGGCTGACTAGTTCTACCTTTTGTCCTAGGGATTTTCCAACCACTTTCACAAAGACTTTCTGACCTGTGTTGAGCAACTTAGTGGTGGTGGGCTGAACACGCACTGGAGGACCAGGCAGCAAGGTGAGAAGAACCCACCTCCCCCCCCCCCCAAACTCCCGACAGAAAAAGAGAACAGAAGAGATAAGAATCCACGCCATAGAGGCTGGTCATCCGCACATAAGGGGCCAGACAGGCCATCTAGTCCCACCCCCTGCTCAGTGCAGGATCAGCCCAAAGCATCCAGGATAAGTCTCTTTCCAGCCGCTGCTTAGAATCATAGAATCATAGAGTTGGGAGGGGCCAGACAGGCCATCTAGTCCAACCCCCCTGCTCAGTGCAGGATCAGCTTAAAGCATCCAGGAGAAGTCTCTGTCCAGCTGCTGCTTGAAGACCCTCAGTGAGGGGGAGCTCACCACCTCCTTCGGCAGACGATGCCAGAGCCAAAGTACTCTGACTGAGAAAAGTTTTTCTAGCTGGTACTGTTCGACGTGTAGTTTAATCCCATTAATGCGGGCTCTATCCTCTGCTACCCACAAGAACCACTCCCTGCCCTCCTCCGAGTCACAAGATCCGTCGTCACGGTGGCCAAAGCAGCAGTAAGGAAACCACATAGCAGCAGTGCCTAGTGGAAAGTGCCACTATCCTGTACATTTTGGGGTACGTGAGAAAGCCATACAGAAATTGAGTTTCCCCTTACCTGCAACACAGGAGCTTGATCTAGGGGGGTGGGATCCTGTTTCGGTTGCAAACCTACTCAGAGCACTTCACGGCACAGACCCAGGACAGAGCCAGGCAGTGCGGCGGAGAAAGCCGGAGAAAGCCCACGGCTCGAAACTCACATTTGTAGGAATGTTTCTGGAGCCAGCCCAAGCTGAATCCTGTGCATGCAGCCTCATTCTCACAACCTGCCTTCTCCCCCTCCTCCCCGCCTCAGCTGCCGAGCAAGAATAGGCGCTCTGTTTGATTCTGGAAGAAAAAGGCCTTCTCAAAGTTCAGCTGATAATTGATTTAGGCCACGGAGACAGTACAAGCACAGAGACCCTTTGTCTTTTTTTCAGGTGACACTAAAAACCAGGTTGTTTTTGCCAGGAGCAAGGTCACCTGCCTGCTAAAAAGGGAGAAAGATCTCAGGCTCTTCAAAATGCATGTCGGTTTGATTAAAAGCCACTGAGCAAAAGTGCAAAATTGCTATGGCCAACGGGGGTGCAACTGGAACAAGACAAATATGTACTTTTTAAAAACCCAAGTCTGGTTGGGGCCAGCGAAACAGTAACATCAACAGGCTCTCCCTCCAAGGAAGGTGCCCCCTGATTACACTCTAGTCCCAGAAGAACCGTCCAAAAATGGGACCGTTGATGCTACCAGCTGGTACTAAGATTCAGCACCCCAAACTCATTTTAGTTGCTATTAACTGAATTAATGAACTGTTTTAACCCGTCCTTGGAGGAACTGCAATGCTAGAGGGTCTCCAATGCAACTACTAGGCCAGGCTCAGCCCTGCTTGGCTTCCAAGACCTGTCAGGATCAGGCAAGCCTGGGCCGTCCAAGCCAAGGCTCTTGGCTGGGTGACCATCAAGGAAGCCAAGGGTTCTTATCCAGAGGCAACTTAGTATTATTATTGTTGTTGTTATTATTATTGTTATTAATCAGATTTATTACTACCTCTGTCTTTTACCTGGAAGAAGAAGAAAAAGAGCTGGATTTTAGTACCCTGCTTTTCTCTACCCGAAGGAGTCCCAGGGTGGCTTACAATCCCCTTCCCTTTCCTCTCCCCACAACAGACACCCTGAGAGAGCTCTGGGAGAACAGCTCTAATAGGACTGTGGTGAGTCCAGGGTCTCCCAGCTGGCTGCATGTGGAGGAGCAGGAAATCAAACCTGGCTCGCCAGATTAGAAGCTGCCGCTCTTAACCACTGCATCAACCTACAACGTCGCAGTAAACTGGCTGCCATTTGATAGCCCTTTCCCCCCATTACTGAATCCTCCAGCGTTCTGTGCTCCATCAGAATTGCAGCCTGCACAGATCCCTGCAGTAAAGGTAAACCTTCTACATGAGAAGTGGGGGGACATAACTCTCACTGCACCTTCATCCCAAGGAGCTCCTGCGCCGAGCTGATATTCGGCCCACAGTCCCTTTCTGCCACACTCCCTGAACTGCACCAGCCGTGCTGCCTGCCTTTTGTGCCTCAGAGCTGAATGCGCTGCCCTGATAAGCCCTCAGCTTTCCTGGAAAGGAGAGATCTCAGTCGCCTTATCTCAAGGAAGCAGAAAGGGAAAGTGGGGAGGGGGGGAAAAAAAGGTCACTCTCTGCTAAGTGGCAAGCTTCTCACCTTGAAAGCTTTCCCTTTTGATTGGCACGGAACACCCAAGGTTGTGGAACTTTTAATCAGACGCCTGCATAATTACCGAATCATTATTAATTATATCAGAGAGCTCCCAGGAAAGGCAGTGCAAACAAAGGGCCTGATGCCGTCTCTCCTGTTGTTGGAAAGAATTAGTAATTACAAGCCATAAGTGTGCTCAAGAGTGACTGCAGCTGGTGCTCTGGGACTACGGAGACAGGCGGGCTAACGGAGGCGGGCTGTCCTCTTTGGAGGGGAGGGGGAGGTGCTGCCTTGCATGGAATTTAAAGAGGTCCCCTCCCCTATACTTACCTTTGCAGCCAAAAAGAGGCTCCGAGCGGCCCTTTGAAATCTCCGCCCAGGAATTGGTGCCGTGGTTAAATGTGATGGCTTCTAATCTGGCGGCCCGGGTTTGATTCCCCGCTCCCCCGCATGCAGCCAGCTGGGTGACCTTGGGCTAGTCACAGTCCTGATAGCGCTGTTTTCACAGAGAAGTAACCCCATGGCTTTCTCAGCTCCCTCTCCTATCTCGTGGGCAGAGGAAGGGGAAGCGACTGTAAGCCGCTTTGAGACTCCTTCTGGTAGTGAAGGGAGGGATACAAAAAACAACTCTTCTTCTTCTAGAGTTGGCAGGTACTGACATGCTGTCGGGAGGGGGGCTTGCCAGGAGGGCCCTCCACACTTACCTGAGTCCAGAGGAATGTCTGGCATTCCGACATCACCTGGAAGTGATATCAGCAATTCAGAGACGTCAGGGGTGATGCTCTGTCTTTGGGGAAAGTTCTATAGTAAAAAAAATCAGCCTCAAACCATAGACTTTTGCTCAAAATCCCTCAACGACTCTGGCACGCTGACGTCACTTCCGGGTCATGTGAGCACATCAGGATGTTCTTCCTGAACCCAGTGAGTTGAGGGGGGGGGAGAGGTCTGAGGGAGCGAGGATTGCGGTAAAAGCGGCTGTGTTTTTTTGGGGGGGGGGGATTTCCCCCTGCTTTCAGAAACCTCCAAAGCGGGGTGAGCAACGCCAAAACAGGGGCATTCCCTAGTCCCGTCACAAGCACAACTACCTACTGGGCAACCCTTCCCTCCTCTGTCCCACATCCGGAACACTGGGGGTGCATACCCTAGAATCACAGAATCATGGAGTTGGAAGGGGCCACACAGGCCATCTAGTCCAACCCCCTGCTCAACGCAGGATCAGCCCAAAGCATCCAAGAAAAGTGTGTATCCAACCTTTGCTTGAAGACTGCCAGTGAGGGGGAGCTCACCACCTCCTGAGGCAGCCTATTCCACTGCTGAACTACTCTGACTGTGACAAATTTTTTCCTGATATCTAGCCTATATTTAAGTTTAAATCCATTACTGTGTGTCCTCTCCTCTGCAGCCAACCAAAACAGCATCCTGCCCTCCTCCAAATGACAACCTTTCAAATACTTAAAGAGGACTATCATGTCCCCTCTCAACCTCCTTTTCTCCAGGCTGAACATTCCCAAGTCCCTCAACCTATCTTCATAGGGCTTGGTCCCTTGGCTCCAGATCATCCTCGTCGCTCTCCTCTGTACCCTTTCAATTTCATCTACGTCCTTCTTGAAGTGAGGCCTCCAGAACTGCACACAGTACTCCAGGTGTGGTCTGACCAGTGCCGTATACAATGGGACTATGACATCTTGTGATTTTGATGTGATGCCCCTGTTGATACAGCCCAAAATGGCATTCACCTTTTTTTTACCACTGCATCACACTGCCTGCTCATGTTTAGCTTACAATCCACAAGTACCCCAAGGTCTCGTTCACACACAGTGATACCGAAGGAACCCTCTGACCACACTCCTCCACTTGGGAGAGCCATCCAAGCCTGAGCCTGGGGAAAATCCTTTAAAAAAAATACGTTGCGTTATCCAGAGACGCAAGGTACCTTGCTTAATTGTTTAGTTAGCTGTGCACGTTTTACTGTTTCAATATTAGTCCTAAGAGGAAGAATGGATTTCCCGGGCCAACCCACTTACAAAGCCGGAGTGATGGGCTTGTGGCAGGCTCATCTGTTGCAAGCGTGGGGATTAACGTGTTCCAAGCAGAGATCCGAGGCAGTTAACAAGCGGTACCCAAAAAAAGGCTCTTCAAACAGGGTAAAAATAAACATATGGTGCTAGAGAATAAAAGCCACAATCACAATACAGCCACCTGAAAACACACACTGCAGGATGTAAAGGCAAAGGAAGGCAGCAACACAGAGTAATTACACGAGAGCCATCATTACTTGGCCAGGGCAAAGAACAAACCACCAAGCTAATTCTAGCTCTATTTTCTGGAAGGGAAATGTATATTTAATCAGCTGGGGATATTTTCGTCACCGTTTTCATTTTAGCCATTTCCTTCTTCGTGTTCAAAAAACCAGCTCCCCTGGCACTCGTGGCAGCGGGCAGCTGACAAACGCTATTCAGCTTGAACACAACGGCAGCACCGACACAAAACCATTAGCGGGATACAGGAATACAGGGCTGGGCGGAAGGCCGCTCGGGAGCTGTAAGAAACCTTCCGAGCAGCCGGAAGTAGCTCTCCGGCCCAGTGATCCTGAATGCTTTAGGCTGATCCTGCACTGAGCAGGCATTTGGACTAGATGGCCTCTATGGACACTTCCAACTCTAGAATTGTATGGAGAAAAGATGCACAACTTTGCTCTGAATGGGAAACCAGCATCACCACCAACCCTTTCCCACCTTCTGTGATGTGTGCACATGGGGCTCCCTTTTGATCCGAGAGGCAAGGCAGTCTGTCACTGTCCTTCCCTCTGGACTGAGGGTAAGGTTCTGACCGCAAGTGACTCCTCTCTGCTTTCATCAAACTGACCACAATACGGAGGGTACCTCAGCATCCCTAACCGTCCCACCTTCTAGCTTGGATAAAAGGATGCAGAGATCTGCATTTCTACTTTTGACTGACAAAGGGAGCTTTGACTCTTGAACGCTTCTGCCCTGAACGTCTTGTTGGTCTCTGAGGTTCTGCTGGGTTATAATCTGTTTTAAAGCAGCAGGAAGAGGAGAGCCGGGTTTTTTATGCCGCTTTTCTCTGCCCCAAGGAGCCTCAAAGTAGCTTACCTTCTCCTTCCCTTCCTCTGCCCTGCAACAGGCACCCTGTGAAGCAGGTGAGGTTGAGAGAGCTCTGAGAGAACTGTGACGAGCCCAAGGTCACCCACCTGGCTGCATATTCAAGAGGAGTGGGGGAATCATTCCCATTCTGTAGATTAGAGGCTCCCACTTGTAACCATGGCGCCACTTTGGCTCTCTGCAGACTATCACGGATACCCTCTGAAGCCCCCTGCATTAAACTTATTTTCTTCTTGGTGGGTGGCATAGAGGCCGCTGTATCGTTCCCCCCTACAGGGAAAATTACACCTTGGGGCTGGTGGTTTGCTTGGGGAAAACAACAACAAAAAAGGCATCACTGAACACTCCCTGCTGACCTGCTGTGAAATGCTGCAATTTCCCCCCCGCCAAATTACTATTTGTGATTCGGTCCACGCATCATACCCCCCCCCCCGCCCTCCAGAATAAAGTTTGTGATGTGCTACACCCACCAGTCCCCTATTTTGTCACAGGGAGCTCCTGAGGCATTTGAAAAATAATTAAGCAGCTCCCAGAAACAAAGGTCTGTCCTCCGCAAGAATGCAGCTCTGACGTCAGCCGTGATTGGTTACGGCTGCCCGGACTTACCTGCCAATAAATCCGCTACCTCTGCATGATCGTTCCATAATCCTGAAGCTGCCAAGCAGCAGCGCCTCACTACAGATGTTCAACCTCCACAAGAAAGGACGGAATACCAAAGGGAGCCATCAAACTTTCCTTATCTGTATGTGTCTGTGCGGGGGGGGGGGGGGGGGCTTCTACTGCAAGAGGCACTCTCCGAATTTTGGAAGCCAGGCCATTCGTTATTTCAAGCTCAAACACCGTTTGGGTTCCCAGCCCCATTTCACCAAGAAAGAAGTCAAAATACATTCCTGTCCTGTGTTCTTTCCCAGCCCATCAGTATTGCTGGGGGGAATTCTGCTTGCTTGATGAGGAAAGTAGGATCTCCTATCTGGGCGAGGAGGAAGCGACGAGAAATTTGCTAGGGAAGGATCTCCTAGTACTACTGATCTGCTGTAAACAGATGGGCCTGCACGTGCTGCACTGTGGCTCTCGCAGCCCTCATCTGCCCTGCAGAGGGAGAGGGGAAGGTCAAGGCAAAAATCTGGCTCCAATGCTTTTTATCTCCTGGCCCAAGGCTGAAAAAGCAGATGGGCCACTCAAAAACCACCAGCAAGTGCAGAGTGTCAGAGAGACTCCCTGGCTCCGTTCCATGATTCTTCCAAGGTATGCTTGAGTCAAGTCCCAGGAGCCTCTTTGGAGAGCACTTCTGTGTCTCTCTCCCCTACCCCCTACCCCGAATTGCACATTCCCATGCTTGGAGCCAGATGGCCTTGCAGCCCAGGATGCTTAGACTATCCTTCCGCATCTAGAAGTGTCTGTGATCTGCATTTTCCTTTAAAGATAAGGCCCGGTTCTGTGTGAACTGAATAACATATTGCTGAAGGTAATTTTGCTCTGTAAAGCAGGCTTTCTCAACCAGGGTTTTGTGAAACCCTGGGGTTTCCTGAAGCAGTGGGAGTTAATAATTTTTTAAAAAATTAATTTGTTAAACATTTATTGGGTGATATGACCACATATGGTCATGTTGACCTCCCTCCCAATGGCCAATGATGCGCCTGGAGGGGGTGGGGAGGGGCCAAGGTGGGCATGGACACAGCTCTGCTTCCCAGCTGTATTCTGCACAATGGCGCCACTTCTGGCGTTTCTCCAAGCCTGAAGAATGTTTCAGGGGACTCTCAAGGGTAAAAGAATCGAGAAAGACGGCTATAAAGTGTCCTTTGAACTTTGAGACCTTTGTCTAAAGCACCATAGGGGTTTCACCTGTGACGCTGTGTTTCTTTATGTTCCTTTCCTGAAATAAACTACAGAATCTTTTGCTTAAAGTTCTGAGTTTGCCTCTTAGAATCATAGAGTTGGAAGGGACCTCATGGGTCATCTAGTCCAACCCCCTGCACTTCCTGGAAACTTTACTGCAGTCCATGACCCACAGAGCTCAGTTCTTCCCTATCTAGCCCCTTCACAGCCCTTACCAGTGCAGCCAAACCATACCTGTTGAAAATGTCCGCTGAGATCGTCTGGAGGTACTCAAGCGCATCCGCTATCTGATGAATGGCTTCTTCCCTGCGGAGATCCGGCTGGATGAGAGGGACGGAGTATGTTTGACCTTCCACGAAATACGTATGAGTCACAGTAGCCATCTTGGTCTGAAGGGGAAGAAGCAACACCCAGTTAACGCGAGTCAGGCCTATCTGATAGCTTTCCGCCTAGAAAGGCAAGTTTCTAATCTAGCACCTCTTAAGAATGAAATACTGAGCCTCTTGTGGCGCAGAGTGGTAAGGCAGCCGTCTGAAAGTTCTGCCCATGAGGCTGGGAGTTCAATCCCAGCAGCCGGCTCAAGGTTGACTCAGCCTTCCATCCTTCTGAGGTGGGTAAAATGAGCACCCAGCTTGCTGGGGGGTAAACGGTAATGACTGGGGAAGGCACTGGCAAACCGCCCCGTATTGAGTCTGCCATGAAAACGCTAGAGGGCGTCACCCCAAGAGTCAGACATGATCCAGTGCTTGCACAGGGGATAGCTTTACCTTTAAGAATGAAAAGGAAGGATGAGCAAACAGCCGTGACGTGCTCATTTGCCTTAGTAGGTGATCAAAAAGGCAACAGCGGCTATTTATTGAAAAGGAGCCAGTTTTTTGTACTCTGTTTTTTATTACCCAAAGGAGTCTCAAAGAGGCTTCTCCAATCACCTTCCATTCCTCTCCCCCCCAAACAGACACCCCTGCTGAGTTAGGTGAGGCTGAGAGAGCTCTGAGAGAATCATGACTGGCCCAAGGTCACCCACAGCTGGCTGCATGTGGAGGAGGAAGAGGGAGTCAAGCCTGGCTCTCCAGATTAGAGGCTGCCACTCTTAACCACTACACCATGTGGTCTCCCTACCTTATTTAAAGGTAGTCGCAGTCCCTGTCTCTCCTTCTCATTGTCACAGAACCTTGCTCAAGAGAACACAGCTGGGCGCCATCTTGCTATGGCTTTGCAAACAAAAACAGGGAATGGAGGCAGAGGGGAAGGAGAACCCCTCCCTTCAATTTTATATGGGGTGCTTGAAAAGACAAGAGGCCCCTTCAGCCTCTGGGTGGAGGTATTTGCTCGACCTCATCATCTCCAGCACCCGTCCTGCACCTCTGGAAGGATGCTCTCCGAATTCAGAGCATGGTTAAACACCGCCAGAAACTTTTCGAGAAGATAAGAGAGCCACCCTTTGCATTTAATTTGGCTGGCAAACTGTGGTGGTTGTGTTAACATTCCGCTATCCTTCTCTGGATTGTTTATAACGGCATTATCCTTTGTGGACATTTGTATTGGCTTGTCAGAGCCACGTTGATGGTTCATATTCATCTACGTACTAATTGTATCGTGCATCAATATGTTCTTGTTGAAAAACAAACTATATGTTCTATATTATTTAGTTAGGTAGCCGGGTTTACACGGATCTTTCATTTTCCGTTTGCTTAGTGCAAGGTCCGTGTTCCCTTTGTAGTTCTGTTTGGTTTCTTGTTAAACGTCGGCGAGAGAATTTGGGCTCCCATCGCCAACAGGACATTGCTCCCCTGCTCTTTGTTTCCCGCACTTCTACCTGTACTGCAGCCTCTACAGTGCCAGAATCTCTCCCTTTCTCGGGAGATGATAAAGAGAACATCAGACAGTGGGGTCAGGGCGGTTAGCAGTTCCATCATCCAAATATGTCGGGAGCGTGGAGAACCATCAATTCGAGGTGACAAACCGGAGCTTGGCGACGGCGGGGAGATGAAATGAAGAGCATTCCCTTGAAGTTACGACTCGTTTTGAAAATCAGTATGGGGGAAAAAGTGTCAACTGGCTTTTTCATGACGGGTGCAGGCCAAGTAGAAGATGCCCTCTACTGAACAAAACCAGGAGGCATTGCTCTCCCAGGGTCCAGAAGGAATGACTGGCGTCATCACTGATATTCGTGTACGGAAAGAGAAATTAGAGTGGGTTGTCAGGCTGGGGAGGGGGGACCTCAAATCACCAGCCGGGAGAAGCCCCCAGTAACAAGACAATTGTTGAAGGATCTGCAAGGGTTCATCTTGAGAAGTCAATAAATGCCAACAAACGAGGTGTGTGCGTACACGTCCCACTAGCATAAAGGAACTGGCCAGCATGAGTAAAACAGGCCCTGGCTCAGCTGAAACGAAATGAGGGACACTGCTCAGAAAAGCCTGGAACTAAATAAAAGGGCAAACCTCTGACAAGATATATAGTAATAATTCCAGAATCAGAGCTCACAATAAAAGCCGCCTCGCGGGGAAGGCAGTATGAAAATCAAATCAATCAAATCAAAATTGTCATGAGGGTACATACTCAGGACTGAACCTTGGCCTTGGACAGCACGGTGGTTCTTGATGATTTTGATTTTTTATTGCGAGTTCAGCATCTGGAATTATTACTAGATATTGTTGGTAGCTTCACATTTTATGATTCTTATATGCCGCCAACCAAGTCTTAATGTAAAATTGTATCATAAGTGTGCATATATTTTATTTGGCCACTGATGAAGACCCTCCGGGTAGAAACATGTTTGGTCCATGGCCATACCATGCGCAACCATTAAGACTGGATGTGCAATATGGCACAGATTCAGATTGTTATTTACTTGTTTGTTTGTTTGTTTTGTATACCACCCTCCCTAGCGGCTCAGGATAGTGTACAACAGTAGTTCACTGGACAACTAAAAAACAGGAATGTTAAAGAAATTTAAAACATTAAACACATCACAATATTAAAAGCTTCATACATCTCAGTGCAACCACGCAATTTCTTTCAGATGTTAGAAGCAATTCTCCATGGGGGGTTATCCAGGAGAGGCCCCTATTGATATTAACTTTTAATGTTGTTTTTAATCTTGTTAGTGTGCACGTAATAATAAATATTTGTATTCTAATTTTACAGAGAATGAGGTGGCTGGATGGAGTCACTGAACTTAAATGGACTCCAGGAAATGGTAGAGGGCAGGAAGGCCTGGAGGATCGTTGTCCATGGGGTCGCGATGGATCAGACACGACTTCGCACCTAACAACAACAACATTCTAATTTTAAAATATTTTGTTGCCCAACCTTCGGGTTCCTGACTGTATTACACACATAACAAACAAATAATGATAATTATAAATAAATAAATAAATAAATAAATAAATCCATCCATCCATCCATCCATCCATCCATCCATCCATACATACATACTTTAAGATGCCACAACAACACTTGTGGTTGGTTGTCCTGGGCAGTCTCTCGCAAACACTGCACATTTTGTTTTTAGACAGCTGACTTGCAGCACACACACATGTGAACGTGCAAATACTGTTCTGGTGTGATTGTGCTATGCTATCGAAACTTATTTGCATTGGCCAGTCGATTACCGATCTTGCTTGCACGTGTTTATATCCGGGGACCACAGGAAGGGGGGGGGGGAGGAAGGCAGAAAAGCCCTGCAAGAGAAATGAGTAAACGATTCAGCAGAGCTACTTGGGGCGTGGATGGGTAGATGGATATATCAGCCTCCAAACCAAGGATCCCTCAAATTTGCATTTATTTAGAATATGCAAGGAGGTGTCAGCTACTTAGGTAAGTCAAAATTGAAGGGGGAGGGGAGGGGAGTGAAGAAGCCTATTTATATCCCGCTTTAATTAAAGTGTTCCACTGTGTTATTAAGCAGCAATCAAAGATGCAGATGGTGCTGATTTGATTGGCAAGAGTTTCGCTGCACTGAATAATAAGAAACTTTGCCCCTATAAATAGGTCTAATCATCCTTATCTGATGGGTGGCAGGAAGTGATGCGGGGGGAGACACGGCGGAATGCATAAGTACAGGTGTAATTAGGCCCTTGAGCAGACAGCTCTTCACAGCCCTCCTCATTACCTGCCGCTTGTCTAAGTGCAGCTCTGGTCCTCACAAGCCAAGCCTGGATGAAACCCTTCAGAGCCCGGATCGAGCTAATTTGAACAGCTTCCGCCTTCCCTTCCCCTGGGTATGCTGGCCGGCCACGTTCACCGTATAACCGGCTGTTCTGCAGCGATGAGGGCCAGGTGGAGTTGGCCTCTCAAGAGCTGAAGCCGGCCAGCTTGGCGTAGCGGTTAAGAGTTGCGACTTCTAATCCGGAGAGGTGGGTTTGATTCTTCCACATGCAGCCTGTTGCAGAGCAGTTCTGTCAGAGCTCTCTCAGCCCCACCCAACTCTGCAGGGTGTCTGTTGTGGGGAGAGGAAGGGGAGGCGATTGTATGCTTGCTTCATTCTTATGTTGCTGTGTCTTCTTTAGCTTACTTCTCATTTGTCTTGGGGCAGATTACTTAAAGCTTTTTGAGCTCAGCCCCCCCCCATACACACACACACACACACACACACACACACACACACACACACAAATGTGCAATGATTGCATTGTTGTGATCTCCCACTTCAGGTTCGTCTTCTATTGAACAGGTGAGTATGCAGAGATCCTTCCGCACATCCTGCTGTTGACTGCAATGGGCCAGAGGTTGCCATAATCATTGGCTGGGGAATGGGTTGTAGCCTAGAAGTCCTGCTTGTCACACAGAAGGTCCGAGGTTCAATCCCTGGCTTCTCCTGCTAAAACATCAGGTGGTAGGTGATGGGGAGAACTTTGACCAGAGACCCTGGAGAGCTACTAGTGGTCTGGTAGGCAATTCTGACCCTGATTCAATGTAAGGTAGCTTCCCATGTTTTTCACAAAGCCAGGGATTGAGAAAATGCACGTATAGAAACAGCCTCCCGCCAAAAAAGGCCAGAGGATCCTGTCAGAGAGCACCCAGTCCATTGAAATTGGGGCTGCCAATGGGGAAGAGGGTCTACTTAGAATCATAGAATCATTGGACGGGACCTCCGGGGTCATCTAGTCCAACCCCATGCAGGCCACCCATAACCCTATCGCTGACACTGTAACCTGCTACTCCTTTGTCTCAAGATCTCTTCCTCTCCCCCTTCTGAACCACAGAGGCAGCATCTGGATTGACCTATCCCAGGGGAAGGGGGAATGTTATCCACCATGGTTCAGAGTTGTAGAGAAACTATGGGTGATTCCGGTGACTTTTAAGTACTAGCTCACCAAACAACCCGCTGATGTAGCACCAGAGCAGAAACGTTCAGAATAATTTTTACTTCTTTTATTAAACACTTTTTGTATCTTGCTTCTGTCTGTCAATCAACAAAAATACAAGACTGGGTTCAAAAGGCTCTTAACCAGCGCGGTCTTGCACGATCGATAAAACACACACTTTCCGAGAAACTCAAGAAGCACTTCTACTCTGAAGAGGGCAGCGTTAGAAAAGCCCTGCAAACAGTGAAGGGGGGGTGATAAGACTCCACAAGCATATCTGTGTCTGCTTAAGCTGGCCGAATATTCACTCTCTGAAGGGTATTCCGGGAACAGAGATGAGGATGGGAAGTGTATTCCTTACCAAAACAAGAACAACCATCTCCTAACACATTCAAATCTCTCTGATTTTAGAAGAAGAAAAATAAGGTAAAGGTAAAGGTATACCCTGTGCAAGCACCGGGTCATGTCTGACCCTGGGGGTGACGCCCTCTAGCGTTTTCATGGCAGACTCAATACGGGGTGGTTTGCCAGTGCCTTCCCCAGTCATTACCGTTTACCCCCCAGCAAGCTGGGTACTCATTTTACCGACCTCGGAAGGATGGAAGGCTGAGTCAACCTTGAGCCGGCTGCTGGGATCGAACTCCCAACCTCATGGGCAAAGCTTTCAGACAGCTGCCTTACCACTCTGCGCCACAAGAGGCTCTTTAGAAGAAAAATAGTTGGTACTTATATGCCGCTTTTCTCTACGTGAAGGAGTCTCAAAGCGGCTTACATTCGCCTTCGCCTTCCTCTCCCCGCAACAGACACCCTGTGAGGGAGGTGAGGCTGAGAAAGCCCTGATATTACTGGAGAAGAAGAAGAGTTGGTTCTTATATGCTGCTTTTCCCTACCCAAAGGAGTCTCAAAGCGGCTTACAGTCGCCTTCCCTTTCCTCTCCCCACAACAGACACCCTGTGGGGTGGGTGAGGCTGAGAGATCCCCGATATCACTGCTCAGTCAGAACAGTTTTATCAGTGATGTGGGGAGCTCAAGGGCACCCAGCTGGCTGCATGTGGGGGAGTGCAGAATCGAACCCGGCTTGCCAAATTAGAAGTTGGCACTCCTAACCACTACAGCAAGCTTAAGTCAGGAACGATGTTACAATCGGCAAAGTCTCCTTTCACAACTACCCTACTTTCCCTGCCCACATTCGTTTTCTCAGAATCACACCTAGAGAGCATACCTACGTCGACTGCCAGGAAATCTCTGTAGAATACACTTAGCTCTGGCAACCCTATCTGACACCAGAGTGGAATAATTTAAAATCAAGGCAATTTAAATAATGATTGAAATTGCCAAGGAAAATGCGCCAGTTCCAATCAAGATGGGGGTTTCCATTTCAATTGCTACTATTCTATTCCACTGGCACCTGTGCGCTCCCCGAATGCAACCATTCTGATGGCACATGATGCTCGTGCGTAAAAGCTTGAGAATCGTACATCAGCCTAATGGCGCTCAGAAGAGAAGCGCTCGGGGTCTGTCTAAACAGAATAGTCGCAATCAGTTCACAGTCCTCTTAATTCCAAAGTGCCTAACTAACTCACTGCGAACGCCCCAACCCCACGTAAAAATCTTTATACGTTTCTTAAATGTTTAACTAAATATTTTGAGCACTGCATGAAATGATACCTATTAATATCACAGCAAACGATCAAATATTATCACCGTATTATCAAATTATGACACATCAAACGATTGTTAATTTATTGATGATCACCTCACCGAAGGGTCTTTTTTATTTAACAACATGGAGCCTTATTAACTGGTTGTCAAAAATTGCAGCTTAGAATCAATGTTCCGAATAATTTCCTGCTTTAGCCTGTCCAGTTTGGTGTAGTGGTGGTTAGGAGTGCAGACTTCTAATCTGGCGAGCCGGGTTCGAATCTGCCCTCCCCCACATGCAGCCAACTGGGTGACCTTGGGCTCGCCACAGCACTGATAAAACTGTTCTGACTGAGCAGTAGTATCAGGGCTCTCTCAGCCTCACCTACCTCACAGGGTGTCTGTTGTGGGGAAAGGGAAGGGAAACGTAAGCTGTTTTGAGACTCCTGGTAGAGAAAAGCAGCATATAAGAACCAACTCTTCTTCTCTTTTGTGGCTGCCCTGTTTTGATCCACAAAACGTAATAAACTATTGTGCTCTGTGACTGAGAAAAACAAATACCTGCAGTTTTCACTTTACATTTCCTGAAAGTCATGACTTTGGTTTGTAAAGAGATTACCCATTTGTATTAGGTTCAGATTGCATGGTTAACCCAGTTTTTTTTTTTAAAAAGAGAAAGATTACAGATATATTTTTAGATTCAAATGAGTAGCTGTGTTGGTTTGAAGTGGCACAATAAAACCAGATTCCAGTGGCACCTTTAAGACCAACAAAGATTTATTCAAGGCGTGAGCGTTCGAGTGCTTGCACTCAAAAGCTCACGCCTTGAATAAATCTTTGTTGGTCTTAAAGGTGCTACTGGAATCTGATTTTATTGAGATATATATTTTAAATGCATTTTAGAAACTCAGTTGTACCTGCCCGGTATAGCCTGCCCATTCCAAAATGTCACAGGATTGAACTGAATTTTCATTATTCAATGGCAAAATAACTAATTGGGCTTCTTAAAACCACCGCAACAGTTGGCACGGTCTCATTTTTAACCCCCTCCCCACAATCACCCTCCAAAAACTGTATCCTAAATGCGAGACCTGCAAGAACCGTGGCACATTATACCTCCCCTGTGTCTCCTGGCCGTGAAAGCCCCAGTGGGAGGGGCTGGCGGGGGACAAAATACCTTGCTTTTTTCGGCTGGTCCTTCCGTTGCCTTGGAAATCAATAAACTAGAAAATAGATGCAGGCTGGGCTGCTTTTGGCCGAGATTATCTCAGGCTGGGGTCATTGTGGAAATTTTTAAGAGATGAAATTGCTTTCCAGAAATTAAAAAAACGCCACCTTGCTTCACACACTTGCTCCCTAGCCACTTGGGCTCCAGATTCTGCATTACAGAATCTCTTAACAAAGGCTCCTGGGAGGGGGAAGAGGAGGACAAGAGTTATAACTCCTGTCTGCCATCTTTAATCTACCGGAAGCATTTACGTTCTCTGTCGAGACAGTTCAGCCTAAAAGGTAAAGGTATCCCCTGTGCAAGCACCGAGTCATGTCTGACCCTTGGGGTGACGCCCTCTAGCGTTTTCATGGCAGACTCAGTACGGGGTGGTTTGCCAGTGCCTTCCCCAGTCATTACCGTTTACCCCCCAGCAAGCTGGGTACTCATTTTACCGACCTCGGAAGGATGGAAGGCTGAGTCGACCTTGAGCCGGCTGCTGGGATTGAACTCCCAGCCTCATGGGCAAAGCTTTCAGACGGCTGCCTTACCACTCTGCGCCACAAGAGGCTCTCAGTTCAGCCTGGCTCCCTGTAACTCATAACTTCCCCCAATCAAGTCCCTTTTCGTTAAATTCTGGTGAACCCTGGCTCCCAACTAGACATATTCTTCACCTGAGCACCCAACACAAAACAAACAGTGGTATTTACCTGTGTGCTGTATGGTAGCCACCAGCTTCTGCCATGATTTGCTTGACCAGAGTCCCAGAACTCCCAGTGGGGAGCTGACCTGGAGTTGCCTTGCTCATTCCCCTCTCCCTTTTGTCCCCGTACTCTGGGGCCATCTGACTCCCCATCAAGTGGGTTGATGTGGCTGTGTCTTCCCGCCTGGAGGTGTCAACTGCAAACTGTACTACCCTGCAATCTGTCTGAGGAAGAGTGCTTGCACCCGAAACCTCACGCCTTGAATAAATCTTTGTTGGTCTTAAAGATGCTACTGGCCTCTGATTTTATTGTGCTACTTCAGACCAACACGGCTACCCACTTGAATCTGTGTTACCCTTTGATGATGAGAACCCTTCTGTGCGAAACTGAGTTGTGTAAAGAAGGGAGAGGAAATTCCGCCACTATAATTGCTCAATGCTTTTGCTTGTTTTGGTCTTCAACAACACAAGAGTCTTGTGAAGCCCTTTGTACTCTCCTTAATAAACTGCTGAGTTTCTAGCCAGAACTTTGAGTTTGCCTTCCTTGGGGACAAGACACGTGCTTTCCTTGTATGTGGGAGTGGGGAACAGTATATCTCCCCACATTGTTCTTCTCCACTGTTCTGCAGAAGTTAAACAATAAGCTTTCATTATGGAGGAAAATCTTTTGACTTTGATAGCTCACACTAGCCCAACCGGGGAAGTTAAGCAAGGTCAGCCCTGGTTAGTACTTGGATGGTAGACCACTAAGAAAGTCCTGGTTTGCTTTGCAGAGGTAGGCAATGGCACACCTTCATTTGTTGGCTTGTAAACCTAGGAGTCACCAGAAGTTGGTTACGACTTGACAGCAATGCACACCGCACACACAAACCTTCAGGGAACCGAACCATGCAGCAGGAAAGCCCCAAGGTTTGGGAGAAAGGATCACTTGTGATTCTCCCCTTGAGTTCCTTCCCCCATTGAGCCTCTGCTACTAGAATCCTGCCACTTTGGGTATCTGTAGGTCTATTCAGAGAGGCCCAAACCTCAGCTTCCTGGTTCACCTCAGCCAACATCTCATCAGGTGTCCTTTGGCTAGATTCCCTCTTGGCAGCACAACCTCCATCCATCCTATGAGAAGTCATACCACAATTGCACCTCATGCTGGCTATAAAGATTGCTGAGGTCCTCTTTTGCTTCCTATGCAGGTTATTCCAGCATGGTTGCTTTTTTAACTGATGATTTTACTCCTCTAAAGCAGTGGTCCCCAACCTTTCTGAGGTTGGGGACCGGCAGGGCATCAGGGCATCCCAGGCCGCAAGCTTGCGGCCTGGGAAGTTTTTTACTGCGGGGGGGGGGGGGGGCGGGGAGAGGGAGCCGCGGCCCGCAGGTTGGGGACCACTGCTCTAAAGCAATAATTAGAGCCTCTTGTGGTGCAGAGTGGTAAGGCAGCCGTCTGAAAGCTTTGCCCATGAGGCTGGGAGGTCAATCCCAGCAGCCGGCTCAAAGTTGACTCAGCCTTCCATCCTTCCGAGGTCGGTAAAATGAGTACCCAGCTTGCTGGGGGGTAAACGGTAATGACTGGGGAAGGCACTGGCAAACCACCCTGTATTGAGTCTGCCATGAAAACGCTTGAGGGCGGCACCCCAAGGGTCAGACATGACTCAGTGCTTGCACAGGGGATACCTTTAGCTTTACCTTTAAAGCAATAATTGTATACTTTTTGTGATGGGATAGCCTCTCCGATGCTGCCATTGACGCTGATTTTTATTGAGGACTCTTATTTTTGTAGTGATCACTAAAACCCCCTTGAGAACCTTTCTCCCAACACAGAACATAAATATTTCGAATATATACTGAGAAAAAAATATATCAGGTGTGCATCTGAGGAACCTTAATGGCCACAAATGTCACAAGTTAAAGATGAAGCCCAATAGATATCCATAGATATGCGAGCTCTTCAAGGATTATGAAGGCACCCTCAGGATATATCTACCCAATATGTTTAAATTGGGGTAATAGTTATTGCTTTTCCTTACCCTAACACCACACGGGGAAGCCCTGTCCTACATCACTTTTGCCATGGATCCTAGATGTATTTTTAAAGTGGTACAGTGCATGTTGCAACGCAGAGCCAGGCAAGGACATATTCTGCATCACAGTAAACTGGCTTGCACATTTTACAAGTGATCGCAGTTGTGGCAAGATGCAGCCAGTACCTTCCCACATCACAAGGGCGGGCTATCAGTCACAGCTATTCTCATGCACAGAAAGGGTTTCTGGTCTTAGAAAAGGTCATTTTGGAAAACTTATTAGATCTATTAGATTGGTCAGCCAGACTCCAAGTTCAAAACATTGAAATAGAACAAATTCATTCTTTTTAAATCACTTTAACATTAGAGGCTGAGTAAAGGGAGGGCAGTTGAAGAGAAGAACGTGATAAGAACCAATGGGATGAAATTAATTCAAAAGAAATTCCATCTAAACATCCGGAAGACGTTCCTGATAGTTAAGAGTTGTTCCTCAGTGGAACAGGCTTCCTCGGGAGGTGGTGGGTTCTCCATCTTTGGAAATTTTTAAACAGAGGCTGGATAGCCATCTGACGGAGAGGCTGCTTCTGTGAAGGTTCAAGGGGGTGGCAGGTTACAGTAGATGAGCGATTGGGATGTGAGTGTCCTGCACAGTGCAGGGGGTTGGACTAGATGACCCAGGAGGTCCCTTCCAACTCTATGATTCTAAGAAACCATTTTGAACATACCGAAGTCAAAGAAATCAATGGGCAGAACGTGATGTTATGTCTTCATTTTTGCCCAAACAGAAGCCATTCTTTTCAGAGCACTCTTAAGGCACAAGATTTAGCTTCCTTCCACCGGGCATCGTTCAATGGCTCGACATTTCACTTCACTGCAAAGGCTTTATCAGCGCAAAGGTTTGGGTCAGCACGAAACACTGTTTCCTGAGCCAACCCCTCCGGCGATGCGGGCTTTTGCTGCTGACTGTGTCACCGACCGCTTCCCCTCTGGAGTCGGCGCTTTTAACACCGCTGCAAATGTTATTAACGCCTCATTGATTCCTTTTTTTTAAAAAAAATTATTATTATTTTGAGCAGTGAAGAATTTTCACCATCGCAAATATATCCGTCAAAAGGGCGTTTGTCTTCATTTTATGAACATCGGGAAAGGAAGGGGGGTGTACATGTGTTTTTGACACGAAAAGCGGATCTCTCCATCTCACGAGGGCTCTCCTGCGGTTAGCTTTTAGTAATGAATTATTTCAAGCAGGTTCTGCCTGGAGGGCGAGGTCCAGCCACAAGCACAGAAAGACAGCCGGGTTTTCCAATTTATGGCAGCTCTACAGGGTTAACAGACTGGTTAGAGCAGTGGTTCTCAAGCTGGGGGTCGGGACCTCTTTGGGGGTCGAACAACCCTTTCACAGGGGTCTTGGAAGGGCAAGCAGTTTGGCCGGGGGGAGGGGGGGCGCCATCCACACAACAGCCTTGCGAGGTAGATCAAGACAGAGCGTTCGTCTGTCTGGAGCAGCGGAAAAGAGAGAGATCGGCATGGCGGGACAAGAGGCAGAACTGAACTGAGGAACCCTGGAAAAAACCCAACTTATATACAATCATGAACAATGGATCTTCATGCCATTGGTCAGTTTGGTTTAGTTTCTGTGAAAGAACACTTGCCTAATTTTATGGTTGGGGGTCACCACAACATGAGGAACTGTATTAAAGGGTCGCGGCATTAGGAAGGTTGAGGACCACTGGTTTAGAGCATGGTGAAGCTATTGCTTGTACTGCAAGTGGAAGGTGAAAAGTTAGTCTCGAGGAAGGAAAGTTCAAAATGGGAGGAGAGCCGGCACCTCCGTCCCATCAACGTCTCTTCGCTGAAGATGGACAAAGTTTCTTAATAAATTATTCCAAATTGGATTGGATTTTCAAGTTATCAACTTACTGTGTTCATTATTTGAACTGATACTTTGTGATAGGTGAATACCTCTAACTGGCTTCTCACCTGGGATTTAGTGTTTGGGGCCCTCAGTAACGTGAAACAGATCTCTATGAGGACATAAGGAGTTCTTTACATGCTACTCTGGAGCATTTTGTTGAACTCTGGTTTTCAAGGCAGGAGGCATTCAGAGCTGGCTTGCTGCTGCCCACTTCTGCATAACAACCCTGGGTTTTTCTTGGTGGTCTCCCACCTGAACGCCGATGACCTTGTGGGGAGAGGAAGAGAAGGGCGACTGTAAGGTGCTCTGGGACTTCTTCAGGCAGTGAAAATCAGGGTATAAAAAAACAACTTTTCTTAACTTCTGAGATTTGACAAGACTGAGGTTTGGTAGAAAGTTCCATCAAACAGCAGCCAACTTATGGCAGCCCTGGAGGGTTTTCAAAGCAGGAGATCAACTGAGATGGTTTGCCACTGCAACTCGGGACTTCCCTGGCGATCTCCGTTTTAAATACTAACCAGGGCCATTCCTGCTTAGCTTCCAAGATCAAGCTAACCTGGGTCATTTGGATCAGGGCAATTGCACTACATGGTGGCTGAAAGAGCTGCTAAGTTGCAGTCGATTTATGGTGAAATCTCATAGGGTTTTGAAGGCAAGAGATGTTCAGAGGTGGCTTGCCATTGCCTGCCCCTGTATAACAACCCTGAGTTTCCTTGGTGGTCTCCCATCCAGATACGAACCAGGACTGAACCTGTTTAGCTTCTGAGATCTAACAAGCTTTGCCTAGCCTGGGCCATGCAGTAATTCAAACATAATGGCAATCACGGCGCCCCTCAAAATCTAGATCAGGGGTGGCCAAAACCATGGTTCTCCAGTGGTCCATGGACTATAATTCCCATGAGCCCATGCCAGCAGGTGCTCATGGGAATTGTAGCCCGTAGACCTCTGGAGAGCCACGATTTGGCCACCCCTGATCTAGATATTAAAGACCCGGGTTCAATTCTTAATTGAGCTGCTGGCTCAGACAACACACTACTTCTCAGCGTTATGTTCTAAAGCAGTGGTCCCCAACCTTTTTATCACTGGGAACCGGTCAACGCTTGACAATTTTACTGAGGCCCGGAGGGGTAGTCTTTTGCCGAGGGACGTCACCGCCTGAACCCCTGCTCCGCTTGCTTTCCTGCCAGCGCCCCTGACTTCCTGCCACCCACTGAGGGGTGCTGCCAGCAGCAGCTGCACAGTGCCATGCTGAGGGGGAGCCCCAGCCATGGTGACCGCCAGAGATTATCAAAAGTGAGCTGGCGGCAGAGTGGCAGGGCATCCTCCAAGGCAGGAGCTGGGGAGGAGGATGAGGAGGAGCCACGGCCTGGTACCCACTGATTCACAGACCGGTCCCCGTCCCCGGAATGGGGTTGGGGACAGCTGTTCTAAAGTCAGAACAGTGATGATCTATAAGGCTCTAAATACAGCCCTTTGGTGAGTTATAATGCTAAAGAAACCAGCCAGCAAGTACGTACACACACAAAGAAAGCTCACAAAACTTTATCAGCCACCCAGCCCAAACAAACCTTGTGCTAATTACCTGTGGCACAAGAATAGCCTGAAAGAGAAAACAAAGGAACCAGCTTGCTCCTAATCCCCCCCCCCCCACACACACACACATACAGACACCCAAAAAAGCTGGTCTCGTAGAGAAAATTCCAACCTGTCATATGCAAGCCGCAGCTTTCACACTTGGGTGCCTTAGTGCAGAAATCAAATTTATAATAGTGCTCTGCTTAGGGAAGAGCTGTCTCCTTGGAACATGAACAAACCTGGATTTTTGCAGGCCGCAAAAGCTGTCAGCGCTTGTAAAACTTAGTCATCCCCTGGATCGATCAATCACTCTCTTCAGCGAGGAGTGCGAAGGATGCGGCTGGATATTACAAAGTAATATTCATCAGAGCTTTCCTGCAAGCCCCCAGCTGGAGACCTGAGTAATGAGAGAGCCAGCTTACATCCTGCAGCTTCTAATGCTTTTAATAGGAGAGGGGAGGGGGAGCCTCTCTGGAGCACTTACTATCTACATCACACAGTGGCAATGGCTCCCCTTGGGGAAGTTGCAATCCAAATCCCTTACTACGACTCCCTACCGCTGGTCCAACAAAACAAATGGAAACGGTTCAGATTATAGAACTTGGAACAAATTCAAGCGATGCATGCAGAAGTTTATTTTCCTTCCATTTTACTTCAACTGTCATGATCGGCTGAGAAAACAATTATCCAGTGATGGCTTGATAAGCCTGCCTCCACTGGATAAGTGCTGCATTTATGTGGTCAGGAAAGTTCCATTTACGGGATCTGCTATCTGGGCCCTGCGTATTCAACAGACCGCCTCTCCCAGTATGTCCCACTTTTCGGCTGCGGCCCCACCCTGGTGGAATGAGCTGCCAATTGAGACACAGGACCTGATGAAACTATCCAAGTTCCGCAGGGCTTGCAAAATTATGCTTTGCCACCTGGCATTTGATTGAGGCCAGAACGAACCAATTGTGAATAAAATCTACAGGCCTCCCTCCACTCATCTCTGTCATTCCCTTCGCCAAATCAGAACCAGAATAGCAACACCTATCCCATCTGCAAAATAGACTAAGAGACAGACTAGCAGGACCGGCAGTAGATACAGCCAAACACTGAAATGTTTTCAATGGTATTTTAACAGCGATTACATATTGATGCATGGAAGTTACGCTGTGAACCACCCAAAACTTGCTTGCGGGGAAGAGCGGTATATAAAACTAATAATAAACAAATTTTGCTGCTTCATTACGTGGCCACAACACAAGAACTGCCTCCTGTCTTGTAATGAACATGTCCCAGTGGATCAGGTCCAAAGTGGCTTTGCTGACCCTACATAACTGCCAACGCTTTCTTATGACGTTAACTCCTCTGTGATAGAGAGGTCTGCATCAATTTTCTTTTCAGAAATGGCTCTTAAGCTACACTGTAGCCAGCCTCCCAGACTATTTGGAGCTCCCTTGGAGGAGTTGCTGTCGTTAAATTTACCTGTCCAGGTTTTATACAGATTTCTCCCTGCAACATCAGAAATTTGCAATTCTTCCATAGCTGGTGGCTTTCTTTTTAAAAAGCTTTTAAGAACAAATGAACACTAACAGAGTTAGAATTTTGGCCCCTTGGTGAGAAGTAAATGGTTTTTTAAAAGGAACATTAAACTCTGCTCAAGACAAAAATACAAAAACACGTCTGTTGGCATTCCATTTTACCTTAAGCTTATAAAAAGGCAGACTCAGTGGGGAAGATCACTTGGATGTGTTCAATAACAGAATTAATAACAGTTCATAGTCTGAGGAAGAGTGCTTGCACTCGAAAACTCACACCTTGAATAAATCTTTGTTGTGCTACTGGACTCTTGTTTTATTTTTAACCATAGTGAACAGTGACTCGTGAAACCTGATACACTGTCACAAATTTGTTAGTCTTTAGGGTACCACTAAAGACTGTTGCTCTAACGCAACTGCCCATCTTTATTAAGTCCATGTCTACCCCACCCTTTTTCTAAAAAGCTCAGAGCACCATACAACATTCTTTCCTCACCAGATTCTCAACCCTCTGTTGCTCCAGGTAAACAATCATTCCTTAAGAGGTTGGGTTTTTCTTGGGGTGGTGGCAGCAGCGGTGGTTTTTCTTCTTTTGGTGACTGTATAGTCTTACTTTCCTGCACGACTAAGGGGGTGCCCCCCCCCCAGTAGACAGGTACTTCTACTTGTCTGTAAGTGCCCTGGTTTAAAGTCAACATTAATGTTTTAATGCTGATGATAATGTATTTATTATGCATTGGTTTTAAAATCACCCCAAGCCAGCTTGCTGGCAGGAGCGGTCTATAAATCCCTAAATAAATAAATGCCAGATTCCACAGCTAGCACAAGGCACTCAGTGTAACAGAAGCAGCAGCAATAACCACAGATTTTATAGTAGCCCAGATTCTGAGAACTGTGGCCTGGAAAATATCAAGATATCTCATAACATGTCACTACACAATCAGCACGGCAGATGAGTTTAAAAAAATGTGTGAGCAAAGGGATCCCCACTTGTCATTAATCTTATTTGGACAATCCTGGGCCACCCATTCACTCATGGGCATGTAACTGAGGCCAGGAGCACCACGAATACCACTCTGAGCTGCTTGGTAAAAAGGCACGATAAAAAAAAAATAGTGAAAAGCAAAAGGAGAACAAAACCCAAACCTCAGAAAACATGTCATTAACCCAAAGGTTGAGCACGAATATATATTAAGATACAAATATTTATTAAATGAATTTTTAAGATTTTTAAAAGATGAAAACATAAGAATATTGCACATAGTCTCAGCATAGACCACACAGGTTTCAGCCCAGAGGGTCTTCAACAGGGGACAAGTAAATTCTATGAACACATATAATAACACCAGGCATCCACAAGACCGAGCTGAAGCTACCAGCAATATGCAATGTGCAATAGAATAATAATTTCAGACATGCAGCTCACAATCAAAAATCAATATAGTCAAGGACCACCGTTCTGCCAGAGGCCAAGGTTCAATCCTGAGCGTGCAAACCAAAAGAAATGCAGGATAACAACGCAGACAAACAATTCCCTCCTCCCCCGCTCGGAGAACTACAGTTCCCAAATGCCCCTGAGGGCAAAGAAGGGCTATGAAGTCGGGTCTCTTTTCCAGAAAGAGAAGGAAAACCATAAGCAGGAACACCCCCCGGCTAAGACCAACGTCCCCTTAAGCATCCTAAAATCGCTTCTCGCGCCCTCCCCGGCATCCGCCCCATCTAAATAGATCATTCCCACCCACACCCTCCTCCCCGAAATAAAAGCAACGCCCACGGGAGCCCCTCGCAGCAGCCATTTTGCAGCGACAGCTGCTGCACGGAGGGAAATCCCGGGCAAGAAATGACGGCGGCGCTTACCTGCCCCAGGGAACTTGAGCCCGGCGGGGTCCGCAGCACTTCCGCCCGTACAATCGCAAGCTTTGCGGGCCTGCCGGCTCAGCGGAGACGCACTTCCGCCCTCACGAGGCGCCTCTTCGCTACGGGCTCACAGCAGGGCCATACTACCGGATATTGCAACCGCACGCGCTATATCCGCAGAGCAAAACGTGGGTCCGATGGCACCTTTAAGGATGGCAAAGTTTTAGTCAAGGTGGGGGGTTTGCCTGCACGCGAAAGCTCCCGCCTGGAATAAGACTTTGTGGGTCTGAAAGGTGCCTTTGGACGCACCTTTTGCTCTGCTGCTTCAAAGCCGCCTGAACCTGGCTTTCTCTGCGGGGCTCTTGGGCGGCTCTGGGTTCCTGTTCCTCTCCGTTGCCTTATTAGAGAGAGAGAGAAAGAGAGAGAGCTCTGAAGAAATGGGTTGCCAACTCGAGGTTGGGAAATTCCTGGAGATTTGCGGGTGAAGGAAGGGACCTCAGGCGGGTGGAATTCCACAGGGTCCATTATTATTATTGTTGTTGTTGTATGTGATTATTATTAATGATGATTTATTTGGTATTAATGTATTTGTTGCCTGCCACTCACAGCAAGCCGTCTCGTGGCGGGTTGCATGATAAAAACCCCACACACAACAATAAAAACCCTATTAAAACCCCCATTAAAATTAATACTTAGACAGGATATTTTCAGTGACGGCACCTCCTCTCTGGAATGTCTGCCCCTTTGGTAGCCAGCTTGGTGCAATGGTTAAGAGCGGCAGCCTCTAATCTGGAAAGCTGGATTAGATTCTCCACTTCTCTTACCCATGCAGCTAGCTGGATGACCTTGGGCTAGCCACAGTCCTGTTAGAGCTGTTCTCACAAAGCAGTTCTCTCAGAGCTCCATCAGCCCCACCTACCTCACTTTAAGAGTGACTCCTTTGGGTAGTGAAAAGAGAGGTATAAAACCAACTGTTCTTTGTGGCTCACCTAACACCTGACATAGTGTGGCACCAGGCCAAAGCATTTTTCCATTACTCAAGCATTTAGCTATGGGACTTTATTTTTTAACCTGTGTTACAGTTAAATTCAAGTAGATAGCCATGTTGGTCTGAAGTAGCACAACAAAATTTGTGTCCAATGGTACCTTTAAAACCAACAAAGATTTATTCAAGGCATGAGTTTTGTATGCATGCACACTTCCTCAGTGTACTTCTGGCTCGAGGTCTGGTTTATGGAGGTTTTTAAGCATAATGGTTGTTTTATGTTGTGTGTATGCTCCTAACTTTTTTTTTAATTGCTTATTTTTACGATTCTATCATGTTGCTTTTACTGGTAATCTGTCTCCAGCAAGATGTTCGAGAGATGGCAAATAAATTCCAGCCTAAACAAATCTCAGTAAATCTTTTGAACTTATTTTGGAGCAGTCTGTAGGACAAGCTACCAGGTTCTGCCAGACTGTTTTGTCATGCACAGTTAAAGCGGTTCATTGTGCCTTATATAAATTTCATCCAAAACATAATTCAAAGTGCTACCAATATACCGGAGAGTACTGAAAAGACGCAGACTTTAATTATCAAGGATAAATGAGCTACATGCAAAAAGAACAAGACGCCTGAATTTAGGGGAAGTGATATTGGCTTTGCCGGTATCGCTTCTGGAAAGGATTTAGAGCTTATGACGAATAATAAATTTATAAGGCTATGTTGTCTTCAAGACCTGAGAAGTTATTGAATTGCAATAACTCGGCAAGAGTGGGATTAATCTGCAGTGCTTTCTTCTGCTAGTCTGAGCATCACAGTTCAAGGAGTAGGAAGTTAACTCATTGCATGATGAATCACATGCATCCATTTTGCAGCGCTGGGAAGCTGTCGCTAAGCATGGTTTTCCAGTGAATGCGCTCACAGCTATTATGCACAGTCAGCTAATACTGCAGCCTTTCTCAATTTTTTTTAACATTGAGAAACCCCCGAGACATTCTTCAGGCTTCAAGAACCCCCCAGAAATTGTGTGATTGTGTTGAATATGATCGGGAAGCATAGCTGCGTACATGCCCACACAGGGTCCCTCCCCTTCCCACTCCCTCCAGGCCCATCATTGGCCATTTGGGGGGGGGGGGTCATCATGGCCATATATGCTCATATCATCCGATAAATGCTTAACAAATTTTTAAAAATTAATTAACTTCCACCCATTCAGGAAACCCTTCCAGGGCAGTCAAGAAACCCCAGGGTTTCACAAAATTTTGTGTCAGCCCATTGAACTGTGTGCTGTGACTGGCTCCAGGTCTCCCCATGTCATCAGTGAGCCCCTGCTCCAGGTTGGGAAACTCCAGCCTCGGGAGAACGGGGACTTCAGAGGATTACAAGATCACAGAGGCCATCCTACAAAGCATCCATCTTCTCTGGTGGAGCTGGAGATGGCTTGTAATTCCAGGGGATACCCAGGTCCCACCTGGAAATGGGCATCTCTACCATGGAAGCATCCTTCCTAACCCCTTCTGCCTAATATTCTTTGACTAATGATGTCCAGGATTGACCCTGGGACCCCCTGCGTGTGGAGCAGGCCTCCCACTATGGACAACAGCCCCTCCTCTAGTGAAACAGACACACCTGCATCCATCACATTTGATTTGTGAGTGTTTCCATGCAGGCAATTCTTGTAGGGACCAGATTTGGCCTCTGCACTACTGTTTTGTCGTGGAGTTCTTGCAATTGATTTGCACCAGTTATGGTGTGGTCTTATGCCCTCCTAAGGTCTGCAGAAATCAGTGGGTTTAGGAGGGTGTGCTTCCGGTTAGAACAATAGGATTAAACGACCACTGGAAGGTCCTGCCAGTTTGGTGTAGTGGTTAGGAGTGTGGACTTCTAATCTGGCATGCTGGGTTTGATTCTGCACTCCCCCACATGCAGCCAGCTGGGTGACCTTGGGCTCACCACAGCACTGATAAAGCTGTTCTGACCGAGCTTTCTCAGCCTCACCCACCTCACAGGGTGTCTGTAGTGGGGAGAGGAAAGGGAAGGCGACTGTAAGCGGCTTTGAGACTCCTTCGGGTAGAGAAAAGCGGCATAGAAGAACCAAGCAAACTTTTTTCTTTTGCCTTCTGGATTCTCCCCGTTGTAGAGGGGATGGGGGGGGGGCAGGGGAGAAAAAGAAAGTAGCTAGGAAACCAGTGAGTCATGCTCACATGTTTCTGTCCTCCTTTCGGTTCCTGTTTCTGAGTTCTGATGCGTTTGAAATCATGAATATTTGCTCTGTTGTTTCCTCTGCTGGACCATGCTTGTGTGCCAGGGCCCTGGATGCAGCGAAAGTTTTTTTTAGGGTGTCTCCAAGTTGGTCACCCACCACCTACAGCCACAGGCTAGGGCTGGGGCAGATCTCACCCTGAACACAGCTTTGGTGAAGCTTTTCAATAAATCCCTTTGAAAAAATTCTTATTTCTTTATTCTCTTGACGTAAACAGCAGAAAATATACAGGAACAACAGGATAGATTTCTTGCATGGCTGAACATTCTAACATGTAGCTGTCTTGCTTCAGAAGTCCATATTTCCTGGTGATTGTCTATTCCATGTTTCTTTTCATGATGAAATCCCTGTCCCTATTTTTTGTGACAAGGGAAGGGGCGTGCCCAAGCACACAAAATGGCGGGCGCTGTCAAAACCAGTGGGAAGTTTTCATTTCCTGGCCCTTGGCTATCCCATGTATACACATCTCCTGGAGGCAAATAGGGGAGAGTGGGCTTCCCAGGCAAATGGGGGAGATTGGGCTTCCCAGCCCCATGTGGTCGTAGCAAAAATCATGGCAACTACCCCACAGCAAAAAAACGGGGCGGCAGGGCATAACGCCTCTCATGCCTCTCCTGCAGTTAACAATTCAGAATTTCCTCCCAATGGAATCATAGAATCATAGAGTTGGAAGGGGCCATACAGGCCATCTAGTCCAACCCCCTGCTCTACACAGGATCAGCCCAAAGCATCCTAAAGCAAGGGAATGCATTCCCTTCAACCTACAGTCAGTATTGTTGACTCCCTCCTCCGCTGTGGCTGGTTCTCAGCAACTCTCTACCTAGTTAATAGCATTTTAGCTCTTTACTCTCTCTGGGTTGATGTTCCTTCAGCACTTGGAATCTGCTTTTTCAGGTGATGTCCATCACATCAGCCTCCAGGTCCTGTTGTTGGCCTCCCCGAGAAACTGGCAGGCCACGGTGTGAGACAAGATGGTTTGATCCATCAGGACTCTTAAGTTCTTCTATCCTGGGTACTTTCAGCCAAACTGTGGTTTGCCAATTCCTGGACTTTTCTGTCTAGACATCTTGTCTCCCGAAGGAGAAACAAAGCACAGCCCCCATTGAATGGGTATATATTAGCCTAATTAAATGTAAAATTGGAACGTTTCTATTGCCTACCGCTGAGGTGGAACAAAAAGAAAAGCATCTGAAAAGGAAGAAAAACACAGAACAAAACAAACTCCGGAGTGACTTGAAGCCAGCTTGGCAAAGGATCTTCCTCCTGCATTCTTCTCACACAATTCCCACTCCAAAATGCTCATATGGGGAGGAAGAGAGGGACCAAGCTTAATTCAAAGTAGCACGCTATTTATAGCAAGGGGTAGAATTTTGCTGCAAAACATCAATTCCCAAATGTGTAATTTTATTGGAGAAAAATGTGCTCCTCAGATCTAATTAAAAAAAGAAAGAAAGCTGTGTAACAATCAGAGTAAGGTGCTTTCTGTTAGAATGTTTACCATCTGTAGTGCATATGGTTTAACAGCAAATATGAAGAATCTCCTACAGGGGGCACTGGAGGAAAGGCATAGCATATTTAGATCAGGAACTTCCTGATATTTTTCAAATAATCGCCTCCTGATTAGCTTAATTGGAGACTTTGAGTATACTTCCTTCCTTTTTGCCTTCAGGTGAAGAAGACCAGCAAGACTGGTGGACTTTCTCTCCTCTCTCTCCTTACACAGTTGTTTCCATTCCCAAGAAAGCTGCCCTTCAAGCAGCTGGTACTGTACCCATCCTTTGCATATTTAAACTCTGCCATCACATTCAGCAATCTGAGGCTCAAGAGAGGTACTCATTAATAAATCCCGCCAAGTTCATTGGAATTTTCTTCCTAATAAGAATGCTTTCAATTTTGCACTCTGATCTGAGCCATGTTGGTTTAGGACAGGGTTAGTCAAACTGCGGCCCTCCAGATGTCCATGGACTACAATTCCCATGAGCCCCTGCCAGCGTTCGCTACCCCTGGTTTAGGAGAACTGCCTAACTAAATTGGACATTGTGGGGAGATCTCTTGCAAGAGAATGAGAAAACCAATAGCTCTCTTGCAACAGAGTGAGAAACTTCCCAAGCAATGCACCAGGCTAGGAGGACACCTTGGAGTGCTCGGGAGAGTAGAACCAACCTGGGGCCTGAGAGAAGATTCCATGTTCTGTTGCTCTGTAGTCTTGAGTATTGAGCTCGCCAATCAAAAGGGTTTCCTGTCTCTTTGAAAGAAGCTAAAAGTGTAGGAATGGGCAGCTGAAGCTTTATATAGCATGGAGGTAAATAAGACAATTGGTGAATAAATTCCAATAAGCTTCTATTAAGGGGCAAGCTTTTTTTCCCCTCCAGGTCTGTTGGCAAGCCTGCTAGTGTTGCAACAAAAGCCCCTAAATATAATGCCAGACATTCCCAGAGAAACAGGCCTCTTTGAGTTTGGGGGTGGAACTGGCAGTGCAGTTCTAGACCGAATTGGATCCTTCCCAGTGCATTGAATTCAGTTGACTTAGATGGGCATAACTCTGCTTAGGGTTGCACTGCCAGAATGGTGCGGGAGGAGATGCTAAGAAATATACCTCTTTGGGTTCAGGGATGGCACTGGCAGCACAGAGTTGGACCCTTGTTAATGTCTTGACTTCTATTGACTTCAAAGAGTCCAACTGTTTAGGATTGCAGCTCAGGGATGGCAGTGCAGTCCTAGACAAAGTTGGGTTCTTCTTAATGTGTTGATTTCTGTTGTCTTAGAGCTCTGCTTAGGATTACACTGCCAGAGTGGAGCAGGAGGAGATGCTGAACCCCTTGGTAGCTCCAGAGGCAGAGGACCGTGCAAAAAGAAGTCTTGACCTATGATGTCCATTGGGAATTGCAGTAGGGCATTGTGATGGATGTGGGGTGCAGTCGGGCCTGTTCCAGTGACAGTTGAACCAGTCCCAAAATCACATCAGGATGCGCCAAGCTGTAAAATGCTGAATTGAGAGCACGGCGCCTCTGATATGTGGATGACATCATTTTGCAGCAGCAACCACATTGAGTTGCAGTTTCCGCGGTTTGGATTTTATTGAAAATGGCAGCCGTTTGGAGAAAATCAATATGTATGAATATTCAAGCAAGAATGCCGGACAGAGTACAGGTAAGAGAATCCGTGGAATGCAATTATTACCAATGAACTTGCGGGAAGAACACAAACATTTTCAAAAAAAAGCATCCATAGCATGTCTCCAATGTAGTGGAGTCACGGGTTTGTGGGTGGGAGTGGACACAATTGGAACTTGCAATGAGGAGGCCCACAACAGGCTGGACGGGGGTCAAAGCTCTGCCCCAGTCACCAGTTGTAGGTGTCAGTGTTTTCTGCCGCCTTTAATGGGTTTGCCAAGTTTGCACAGTACTTGACTGACACCCCTCCCTGATTGGACACCACACCAAGCAGCACATGCTCCGCTCTCAGTTCTTGGTCCCTTCCTAACTGTGCTGTACACCAGAGGTAGTCAACCTGTGGTCCTCCAGATGTTCATGGACTACAATTCTCATGAGCCCCTGCAAGCAAATGCCCTTGGTGTGCTTCTGAACCTGGGGGGAAGGCCTCCTTCTGTATTCATGCCGTGGTGCCACAGGGGGGAGACTGGCTAGAATGCTGGCAGGAGCTCAACATCTGGAGGACCACAGGTTGACTACCCCTGCTGTACACCACCTCTGTTAAAAGGGCAGGAACGTCTTTTCTCCTAGTTGTTGGGAACCCTGTCTCAGAAGGAGATAAGGGCATCCAGTGACAAATCAAGTGACTGCCAGGCAGTACTAAATCTAGGGCTTCGTGATCTTCCCTGGCCATCAGCAGGGGATGGAGGGGAGATGTGGTGAGATCCAGGTTGAGGAACTCTTGGAGATTTGGGGATGGTGCCTGGGGAGGACAAGGACCTCAATGAGGTACAATGGCATAGACTCCACCCTCCAAAACAGCCATTCTCTCCAGGGGGAACTGATCTCTGAGGTGTAATTCCAGGAGGTCCCCAATCCCACCTGGGGACTGGCAACCCTAATTAAATGATAACTAACCCTAACTGGCCTGGTATAATACTACCAGTCTTTCTAATTTTGCCTTGTCAATAAAACAGTAACCTGTACCCCACCACATTCCAATGCTTTAGGGACATAAGTTTAAGAAAAGGGGAGATGGACATTTTTGCCCCTTTCTCCTTCCTATAGCAACCCGCCCTGTGCTCTTCTTGAGGATTTGCTGATCCCCTCCTCCCCACCTAGGAACAAAATTTCAAGGACTCTCAGTGCGTTGCAGCAGATGGAGGAACGTGGGAATAATTTCTGCCCTTCTTAAGACACCTTAAGTGTTCAGAACACCATGGCTGGCTACCTGCCACTGCCATTTCCTGCTATATTTCAACCTCCAGTTCTTTCCTACAGCTTCTAACTCCTGGCAGATCCCAGGGACACTGGGATGGAGAACACACAGTCCACCCACATGCCCAGCTTAGCACTGGTATATTATTAGAAGTAGGAAACAAACCATGCCAACTCTGAAGTAATTTTACAGGGCTGCCCTGAGAACACTTTCCTGAGAGGAAGCCCCATGAAACAGAGCAAGAATAGGATTCTCAGTAGATGTGTTAAGGATTCCTTTCTTAGATTATCATATGGCCCTACTTCGGGACTTTTCAAATGATATTCTGCAACCCCCCAGGCCTTCTAAGTAAGTTAGATCAGTAAGACCAGACAAGAGTTCTTGAAATACAGCTTATTCCAAGCTTTCTCAACCAAGGTTTTGTGAAACCCTGGGGTTTCTTGATGGCCCTGGAAGAATTTCCTGAATGGGTGGGAGTTAATTAATTTTTTAATATATTTTAAAAATGTGTTAAAGATTTATTGGGTGACTAGATTTAAAAGCCTGTTGTACTTTAAAATACAACGGGCGCTAGAAAGGGGGAGGGGAGGAAGGCCTCCTTCCCCCCCTCCCCCGGCGGCATCCCAGACTTCCCCCTGGGCCTAGAAGCAAACCCGCTGCCTCTTCAAGGCCCTGGGTGTGCTTCTGGGCCTGGGGGGAAAGCCTCCATATTCATGCCGTGGCGCCACAGGGGGGAGACTGGCTAGAACTCTTGTACGTCGGTGAGGGCCCGCCCACTCTCCGCCCACTGAGGCCTTAGGCTTTTATTCAACAGCAACCCACTGTTCAAGACATGACCTTATATGGTCATGTCAATCCATTCTGCCCTCCCAAAATGGCCAGTGATGGGCCTGGAGGGGGTGGGAAGGGGAGGGGCCCCAGTTGGGCGTGTCCACAGCTCTGCTTCCCAACCATATTCTGTACGATTGCAGACATCTGTGGCTGCAATCAGCGTATAACAGCTTACAATCAGCAAAGAGGCCTGTTTCAATTTTAAACCTTCTTCAATGTGAATTACTATAATATAAACAAATATGCTCATAAATAAATCCATAGAGCAGGGGTGGCCAAACTGTGGTTCTCCAGATGTCCATGGACTGCAGTTCCCATGAGCCCCTGCCAGGGGCTCATGGGAACTGTAATCCACGGACATCTGGAGAACCACAGTTTGGCCACACCTGGCATGTAACTTGAATACTGTTGCAAATAAAAATCCATATAAAGCTACCTTTGTAACTAGCACTAACAAAAGAATGCTAACTTTACCAGTTGGCCTTCTAATCCTCACAGAAAGGATGGGCTATTAGATTGTTTTAAAAAATCAGGGTTTTTAAGGCCCAAAGGCCTGTCACCAGCAATCAATGTGAACTGACTTAGCCTAGAACATACCCAGAATCCTTTGCCCCGTTCTTTCAGAAAACAAGGAGATGAAAAGGGTTCCTTGAACTGCTTTCCTAATGAGAAGTTTGAATGATTTAAATAATGGTTGACCATGGAAGAGTATATTCGCCTGCCTTGGCAGTGTGGCTTTCCATGGCTAGGTATGAAGTTACACAGCTGATCAGAGGTGCAACCCTGTGGTTAAAGCAGGTTGCCTTGGGGCAATTCAAATGAGAAGAAGAAGAAGAAGAGTTGGTTCTTATATGCCGCTTTTCCCTACCTGAAGGAGGCTCAAAGTGGCTTACAGTCGCCTTCCCATTCCTCTCCCCACAACAGACACCCTGTGAGGTGGGTGAGGCTGTGAGAGCCCTGATATTACTGAAGAAGAAGGAGAGTTGGTTCTTATATGCCGCTTTTCTCTACCCGAAGGAGGCTCAAAGCGGCTTATATTCGCCTTCCCATTCCTCTCCCCACAACAGACACCCTGTGGGGTGGGTAAGGCTGAGAGAGCCCTGATATCACTGCCCGGTCAGAACAGTTTTATCAGTGCCGTGGCGAGCCCAAGGTCACCCAGCTGGTTGCATGTGGGGGAGCAGAGAATCGAACCCGGCATGTCAGATTAGAAGTCCGCACTCCTAACCACTACACCAAACTGGCTCCAATTGACTAAAAACTAAGAAACATAACTTGGGACCAAGACCCATTAAGAGGGCTATGAAAATCCCCCATTGATCTTTCCTACTCACAATTGCTCGTTCTTTGTTCTTCGTTCACAATTTCCTGACACACAATTGCTCGTTCTTTGACATGCCAGGTGCAGTCAATTAGTCCTCTCATAACACATTTCGGGGTTTTGTTAAAGGACATTGGGGACAGCTCCTTTGGAAATTGTTCTGTTGGTTCCTAGGAAGTAAGTTAATGAGACTTCGGAGAGCGAAGGGGAACCGTAACACTAATAAGCCTGGAGGGGGACCTCAGAGGAGTTACAACGCCATAGACTCCACCTCCCAAAGCTGCCGTTCTGCCAGATGTGGACACCCTCTTTGGGTGCACCTAGAAGTGGACCCCTTGTACAATCTTTTTGCAACTTTGAAGAGAGGCTCCTGCAGTTATGCTGCAAGTTTGGTGCCTCTCTCTCAAACCTCCATCCCCACGGAGCTCGGAAAATATGGAAAGGGGAAAAATCCCCGTAGACTTAGGTAGCACTGTTTGTTTCAATCACATCGAATCGATTCGGCCATATCTGTATCAAATTGGTCGAATCAAAACGACACCATAGGTAATTCGGACAAATCAATTTTCCTTGCACATGCCTAGCTCTCTGCATGCTCAGGATGCCTTGAGGTATGCAGTAAACCATGACTTCGTACGTTAAAGAAAAAGGAAACGTCCTCAACGCACTGATTCCCAAAAAACATGAGGACTGAATGGGACCCAGCAGGCTGAGAATACTGACAGCTGTGGAGTATCTGAGCACAGCCAGAGGGGATGCTGGGAGTTTTCTGTATGGAGCTTCTAACACAGTTTGCTTCTTCAACAGCAGGTTCTTGGGGGCCTGATGCAGATGAGGTTCACCGATAGTTCCCTCTAATTCCCGCCTCCCTGAGCTTAGCAGCTCACAACCTGAACAGGATACAACTGCTATAGTCTTAAAATGGGCAACGGGCAGTGTAAAGCCCTGAGTGAATCTAGATTGCTGCTGAGCAGGATTTCCTGCGTCAATGAATGACAGCTGCCCTGAGGGAATACCGAGGGCAATTCTGCAAATCAAAAAAATAGTGTTACGCCAGTGAAATGATGTAGCGCTAAAAATTATTGCGCCTCCGGCCATTCCTCACCTTCTGGCTCTCTTGCTTTCATCTGCCACCTTTTTGCACTTCTTAGCACTCCACATGTCTGCTTGAAATGGTGGAAGAGATTCTGTAGCTAGTGCTTTAAAATGGAGGATGTTGCTACCGGTTTGCTGTTTGGACGCTGGATGTTGGCGACGTCATGCAAAACGCCAAAAATATGGCATCTTCATAAGATAAACATTTACTATATTTATCAGGTGCGGAATGGCCCTGACTCATGGCGTAAGGGAAAGGAAGTTTGACTCCCCCCCCCCGGTGCCATTTTCCAGGCTGAAACAGTTGCTGATTACCCATAAGGCATCAGTCCTGCTGAGAGAATCGTTGCTCCACAAAAGGTAGCAAGATTTTTAAATGGATTTTCTTATATTTTTAGACTGCTTTCCAGCCCAATCTTAACTTTCAAAGCAGTGCTGGTTACAGGTTTTGCGGCATCCTGCAAAACCAGTGCTTGAGGCCCCCTCCTGTCCACTAACAGCTCTCCTTCATACTTCCTTGCCATCCATCCATTTGTGAATCTCCCCCTCCTACAAATCCTCTCAGGGCCTCTTATGGCCATCCCCCCCCCCAAAAAAAAAACATTGGTTGGTTCACGCAACTAACTGTGCTGCTGCTGTGGCCACCCATCCATGATGAGAATCATAGAATAATAAAGTTGGAAGGGACCTCCTGGGTCATCTAGTCCAACCCCCTGCACTATGCAGGACACCCACAACCCTATCGCTGACACTGTAACCTGCCATCCCCTTGAATCTTCACAGAATCAGCCTCTCCGTCAGATGGCTATCTCCAGCCTCTGCTTAAAAATTTCTGAAGATACCCACCATCTCCCGAGGAATCCTGTTCCACTGAGAAACCACTCTAACTGTCAGGAACTTCTTCCGGATGTTGAGACGGAATTTCTTTTGCATTCATTTCATCCCGCTGGATCTAGTCCGTCCCTCCAGGGCAAGAGAGAACAACTCTGCCATATGGCAGACTTTTAAATACTTGAAGATGGTTATCAGATCCCCTCTCAGTCATCTCCTCTCCAGGATAAACAGACCAAGCTCCTCCATCCTTTCTTCATACGTCTTGGTCTCCAAACCCCTCACCGTCTCTGTTGCCCTCCTCTGGACATGCTTCAGTTTGTCTACAAGCAGAAGTGGTAGAGTGTTTGCAAGACAATCGGTAGTCGAAAGCACAGGAACAGGTGGTAGGGGAGGAACAGGGCTGGGGGCGGATCAGTGACAGTGGGCCCTGCCAGAATCTCTGAGCCCTGGTAGCTGTCTCCCCTTTGGCCCTGTTTCAAAGTTGTACATAAGTATGATAATGTCAGCAAACACTGCAGTTCTTTTGTGGCACACTTCCATCCAAAAATCTGTCCTTTTGTGATTAAGGAAAGCTGATTGTTGGCAGCTACTGCACAACACCCTTGTGGGGCAAAAATAATAAACGCCAGCATGCTTCCTTTCCTGGTTTTCCACGGGCCTCTGGCCTTCTTCAGAATTACTGGTATGAGATGCACAGACACCGCCTCTCTTCATTTCTGGAACACATCATAAAAGAATCCAGTTGTTGAACCATCTGTACTTATCTTAGGGAGATTGTCATCTTCAAAAGCAGAATGGCTAGTTGGACCTATTACACTAAACATTTCATCTGTAACCCAAGCAATGAAATATATATTTTAGAATACAGATGCTCCAAACGGCACACCCATTTCTAAAAATCACAAATCAGACATCACAACAGCAAAATCTTGAATAGACTCTCATAAGACTATAATTTACAACCTTTCAGACCGACAGATATTTACCATAATACAAATGACACTTTATCCAGAGATGCGTTTTGTTTTTTGTAAGCAAGTCACGGCTGACTCATGGGAACCCCAAGGGGTATCTAAGGCAAGAAATGTTCAGAGATGGTTCTGCTGTTGTCTGATTACACATTGTGACCCTGGTATTCCTATTCCTTGGTGGTCTCCCATCCAAATATCAGCCAAGGCCAACCCTGCTTAGCTCCAAGATCTGATGAGAGCCTATTAGCCTGTGCTATCCAGGTCAGAGCCAGGATATACTATGGCATTTCTAGAATGAGTCCCTAACTTATCATGGTCTTAATTTGGAGGAAAATAGACAACCTATACCAATATTTCTGAACTTTTTTCTGCTGAGAACCCCCTGAGACATTCCTTGGGCTTCAAGAAACCCCAGAAGTGGTGCAATTGTGCAGAATATGGTTGGGAAGCAGTGGACACGCCCACCCGGGGCCCCTCCCCTTCCCACCCACTTCAGGCCTATCATTGGCCCTTTTGGGAGGGGTGGGTGGGTCAACGTGACCATATATATCTCACCTGATAAAGGTTTAACAAATGTTTTAAAATATTAAAATTAATTAACTCCCATCCATTCGGGCTGTCAAGAAACCCGAGAATTTCACAAAAGCTTTACATATAATTAATCCCCCCTCCTTTTAAATGGTACATTTCTGAGAATTCTTTTTCTCCTCAGCAGCCTTAGAATTTTCCCTTTGGTTCCTAGGGTCTGGTTTGAACTCCTGCTGTGCTATCAATGAAAGCCAAAACCCAAAATGTTTGACTAAATAATGTTCATCTTATCTTTGTTTAGTCAGTCATTTATTTACAAAGAATTTTGGTGTGTGTGATTTGACTGCATCCTGCAAGGATCCAGTGTACAGCTCTTTAGGATGCTCTGGGGGTAGAGCAGGGGGTTGGACTAGATGGCCTGAATGGCTCCTTCCAACTCTATGATTCTATGATTCTATGATTCTATGCATTGAAAGCACATTCCTCAACATGTGGAATGAGAGAGGGAGAGGGTTGTAGCCCCCAGCTCAAAGCAGCTACTGAAGCATCTTTTTGACATTAGAAGCTTCCTTGGGATTTCTAATGTAATGTGTTGCTTGACTGGGGTTGCCAACCTCCAGGTGGGGCCAGGGGATGCCCTGCTATTACAATTGGTATCCAGATAACCAGGATCAGTTCTGGAAAAAAGAGCTGCTTTGGAGGAGGAAACCATGGAATTATACCTTGCTGAGGTGCCTCCCTTCCCTTCCCCTCCCCAAACCCTGTTCTCCCCAGGCTCAACCCCAAATCTCCCAGTTCAGAGCAGGCAACCCTACCCTTGACCCTATGACGATCAGAAGGGCCCTTGCTTCAAATACTTTTGTTGGTTGATATCAGGTTGCTGTGGGACTTCCCAGTAACAGGGTACACATTACTGAACACTGCCCAGGGAACAACCCCAGTAGAAACTGTGGCAGTTTTCAAGGAAGAAAAACCCTGACAAGACATTTTATTCCAGCAAGCTCCGTGTGGAGTGATGGATGTGAGAAGTGTTTGCTTTGAGCTTTCATTTCCTTTTAAGCTTATGAGTGAATAGGATTTTTAGAACTGCCTTTTCGTCATAAGCCAGAGGCCTCCTAGGAGGCATGTGGCAAGTGAGAAATTCGTAAACAATGCATATTCATGTGCACACGCATTCACGCTAGGAAATGAAGCTTCCATGCTGCAAGACGACATACGTGTTCCTTGTTACAGCTAGAACTGCCCCCTCCCCCACATCCAAGTGGAAGAGACAGTGAGCCACACTGTTCAATGTTCGTTTGGTTTGGAATCTGCTTTTTTGGTTGCATGTCTTAATGACACTGAATTGAATTGAATTGGCATTGTCTTAATAATCTTGGTGGCCACCTCAAGAGCTCCGTTGACCTATTGGTGGCCATAACCCATCATCTGGAATTGTTCTTACTTCAGTTCGATAGCAGGGCACTTTCTATACCCCAGAGAATTAGGAGGCTATAAAGAGGTAAATAGAGCCTCTTGTGGTGCAGAGTGGTAAGGCAGGAGACTTGCAGTCTGAAAGCTCTGCCCATGAGGCTGGGAGTTCAATCCCAGCAGCTGGCTCAAGGTTGACTCAGCCTTCTATCCTTCCGAGGTCGATAAAATGAGTACCCAGCTTGCTGGGAGGTTAATGGTAATGATTGGGAAAGGCCGTATTGAGTCTGCCATGAAAACGCTGGAGGGCGTCACCTCAAGGGTCAGACATGACCCAGTTCTTGCACAGGGGATACCTTTACCTTTAAAGAGGTAAATATGATATAATCTAATACTCTTTGACCCACAAGGATACCCAGCCATTAATGTCAATTTAGTTTGAATTTGAGATCATTGGCCAAGTTTCCATTCTGATGAATTCTACCTCGTAGGTTATCTGTTGTGGGGAAAGGACTCTAAGATCCATCAAGGCAGATCACACTTCAGCAAATATAAATGAATACATTTTTAAAAAGGAAAGAGAGTGAATTTACCCTGTTAATATACAGTAAGAGACATTAGCACAATGGGTAGGAAATCCAGGATTTGAGAAGGAAGAACTATGAAATTCCCTAGACACTTGGGAGATTCAAGCTGAAACTAAGAGAGGATTTCCTTGGGCGTTAATTAAAAAGATGGTTAGGTAGTGTACAGATGAAGCTTGTTTCCTTGAACTTCCTTTGGGAGAAAGCCAAGTATTATTGGGTCTTCTTCCCTCGCCATCGGTTTGTGTTTCTTTTCTGGTGTCTTATGCCCCTTGGAGAATCTTGTGAGTCCTGGAGTCAACCCACCTTCTTTCTTGAGCAGCAATTCAATGACAGTTGTTCTCTTGACACGAAAATGCCTTGGAGCCCTTCGGTTGGCCTTTGCTTCAGAAAGCAGAGTGTGTAAAAGGACTTGGGAACTTGACCTTTTCAGCAAGTGGGAAGGTGAGCCAGGCATCGATAAGGCTCAGACAGGCAAGTCAGAGAGCATTAGGGTGAAGCAGCTAGAAAAGCAGGCTTTCAAAGGAAGTGCCAATGGACTGAAAAAGTTGGGGAAAGAATAGGGAAGTGGCAGAAGAGTAGTGAAAGAATGGTGAACGTATTTGAAAGTATTTAAGTATTTGAATGTATTTAAGTATTTGAAAGATTGTCACTTAGAGGAAGGCAAAGAAAGGTTCCTGTTGGCAGCAGAAGATAGGACCCGCAATAATGGGTTTAAACTATGCGGAGAACCATATCGGCTAGATATCAGGAAAAAAATTTTCACAGTCAGAGTAGTTCAGCAGTGGAATAGGCTGCCTAAGGAGGTGGTGAGCTCCCCCTCACTGGCAGTCTTCAAGCAGTGGCTGGACAGAGACGTATCCTGGATGCTTTAGGCTGGTCTTGCATTGAGCAGGAGGTTGTACTAGATGGCCCCTTCCAATTCTAGGGTTTTACGATTCTATGAAACCTTTAAAGTCAGAACATACCCAGATGGGGCTTGTTCAATTCTTAGCAGCTAGATCTCCTTAAAATCAGATCACACATTCAAGATGCCCACAGGTCCATCAGACTGCTCTGCTCAGTTGCTGTACACTGAAATATGCTGTGCATTCTATATGCACATAGTGTGTTTGGAATGGCAAAGGTTAAGTGCATTGGCGGCGTTAGCGGTGGAAATGCACCCAAGCAGAGACAGCATAGAAAAGGTAGGCTTCTCGCAGGACCTTTAACATGGCGAATGGTTAGATGGTGGCAGCTATGATGTCTTGGTAAATTGGCCCCAAGAGACCCCAGGGAATTGTTGGCAAACAGCATGGACAGAGGGCTATGGGTTCTTGGAGGTCGACTGGGACTGGGGGTCAAATATTGCAGGACAGTGCAGCAGTGAGATAGATGTTAGGGTGTCAGAACAGGGTCTAGGAGACCCCAGTTTGAGTTCCCACTCTGCCATGGAAGCTTGCTGGATGACCTTCAGTTAAACCAGGAGTAGTCAACCTGTGGTCCTCCAGATGTGCATGGACTACAATTCCCACGAGCCCCTGCCAGCATTTGCTGGCAGCGGCTCATGGGAATTATAGTCCATGCACATCTGGAGGACCACAGGTTGACTACCCCTGAGTTAAACACTTTCAGCCTAACCTCCCCCGTAGAGTTGTTGTGATGATAAAATGGATGAGAGGGGGACAAAATAAGCTTATTTGGACCTGCGCTGGGATGAAAGGAAGGCTATAAACAAGGGAATGAGTGACCAATACACAGCCTCCACTTAAAAGCAGATAGCTTTTCCCTTTCTTTCCATGGTAAAGGTTAAGTCCCCTATTCAAGGATTGTATCCTTCCATGCACAGGTCTATGGTTAAGAAAATCAGGCAGGCCAATTGCTGCTCTGGGTCCCCAACCGATCTCTCCATGGGCTTCCTCTCTTGCTGGCTGCATAACCTGGGCCCTCATCTCAGTTTCCCTCATTACAAACCTTAGAAACCTTCGCCCACACAGACAGAGGCATAGACTAGGGGCTCGTTCTTCTGTGTGAACAGTTAGCATCAGGTTGATTGTCGTATGAGACCCGATTGCCAGCCGTTAATTGTCTTATGAGACCAGATACCCTGGAAATGAACCCTGGTGGTTTGCATTGGGGAGGAGGAGGGGCTCGAAGAGACATTCATCTGTGTGGACTGAGTCAGTTCAAATACAGCTCTCCGTTGAAAATTAGCTGGTGACCCAGCTTAGTAGGGGTCTCTGTGGTTTCATTCCTCTCTCGGTGCCCTAGATTTACCTCCCAGAACATTTCCTTTACTTCCTGTTTCTAAAATCAGGGTGACAATATTCTTGCAGAAAAGTCTCCCAGACATCACAAGACATTTTTATGCAAGAAAAGCTAATGGTACTGACTAATTGGCTGGAGAGCAGAGAAATGCAGACAAGTCAGGAACCCGAGCAATATAAAATAAACATTCCCCTCTCGTTCGGGTTGTGGACAGAAAAAAATCATTGCTCTAAGATTAAAGGGAATCTCATCTCAGAAGTCCTGGCTGAGGTCCTAGATAAATTTAAAGCTCAATTGGAAATTCAACAATCAATGTGCATGCCAGGTTTATTGAAGATGGATATGAAAAATTTCAATTCATTTAAGCTACAGGTAAATAAGAACAAGTGATTTTATACACAAACGCTCAATCTTAACCCTGTTGGAGATGGACAGCAGAGTAGGATTCACAGAATCACAGAATCAGAGTTGGAACATAGAGTTGGAAGGGGCCATACAGGCCATCTAGTCTAACCCCCTGCTCAACGCAGGATCAGCCCTAAGCATCCTAAAGCAAATTAATTAATGCAAATGACAGTGTCCCAGCATAATCACATCTGTGTGAATTTGTCCCTTCCGTGCCAAATGCAAGGATTTCATCGTCCCTTAAATAAATGGGAAAATATCATATTTAGATCATCTGATCAGAAAGAACTGGTTGCAAAAATATATACACTTTCAGCAGATACAGGCAAAAAGAAAGTGAAAAAGGAATGATAATAAGAATAGGTGAGATACTGATTGTATGACAATGAGTCCAGATAATATTTGGTTTCAGTGACAGTTATTAAAAAAAAATCTTCAGTGAACATCAGAATAAGAGCAAGTATTATTAAGATGATATACAAATTGTATTATACCTAGAATTGCTAGACCTGGCAACCAGGGGGACACCAGTGAGGATATGTGGATGCAGCCATCAGCAACATTGTGACATCTCTTCTGGGAAACTCTGGAAGACCGTTTATGCACTGGAGGTTTCATGCCGGGCTGCAGGCTGGAGTTTTAGTCATGGCAGGTTCCCCCACCTCTTCCTGCACCCATACAGGGGAGCATTTGGCCCGGTGTGCCTCATCCACCCACGATTTGTGCTCGTGCACAGGAGCTGGGGCAGTGAAGTTCCCAGTGCATAAATGGTCGAAGTGATGTCACACCTCTCTAGGAATTTCTAGAGATTCCTGGAGAGGATTGATATTACTTCTGACTTTCCCCCAGAAGTTATCCTAGTTCTCTATGGTAGTTGTTGTTGAAAGTTCTGTGGTTTTACCTTAGAGTTTTCAGTGATTCCTAGAGATTCCTTTCAGGGAAAGCTGGAAGTGATGTTATGCAGTCGCCAATGATGATTTAAAAAAAAAAATCTTCCTCCTGCTGGTTGCTGGAATGTCCGTGGGCACATGGAAACCCTACTTAAACCCACAGAGACTTGCAAAAATCACCCTTAGTTTGCTGGAGATGTAAAAATAATGTTGAGACGTTCCTATGTATTTGGCGGTTATGTTCAAAAGGTCAAATATTTTGGCAAGGAATATGTCAGGTCATTGGGGAATTTATTCATACCAAGAACACAAGCAATGCAATTGTTATTCTTTTAGGATATCACAGTGACGTTTGAAAAGGAAAGGTTCTTAAGAATAGACTAACAGCAGCAAAAAAGAAAAAAGGAACACAATGTTGAAAGCAGGAGAAATTACCAAGTATAGAGGAATGGCTTTGTAAAATATGATAGATTATAAATAATATATGTAGAAAATTAAAAGCAGAGATAAACTTGGGAGGGTAAACAATTTGCTCATGATAATCTTGTTAAGGAATGGTACCCATTTTTAGTACGTGTTCTGAGTATGCAAATAAGGAAGGCATTTTGTATTATATTTACCCCGACATGCTGTGTAATTTACTGTGAGTACGATAAGACAAACAAAAAAACAAACAAACAAAAACAAGAAAGAAAATTAGTGGCTGATCAAGCTCGTAGGGGATTCTGTGGTTTTATTTCTCCTTAGGTGCCCCAGATTTACCGCCAAGACCATTTCCTTCACTTTCTGTTTCTAAAGCAAGGGTGACAGATTTTTCATAGAAAAGTCCCAAGGCTTTATTTGTTTATTTCTTCTGTTATATAAAGACAATGACCTTTGCAAAAAGATGAATAATTTTGCTACCCTTTAAACTAAAGCAATAAACATTGGCTGGGCCCAAAATGAGAGAAATATGTGATTTTTTTCAGCAAAACAAAAGGAGTAAAATAAAAAAGGAAGAATAGCTCCTAGTGTGCTTTAGATAGGCCAGGGTGGCCCAATTTTGTCAGATCTTGGTAGCTAAGTAGGGTTAGCCCTGAATAGTATTTAGATGGTAGATCACCAGGGAATACCATCTTTATGCCAAGGTAGAAGAAGCAGCATTGTTTTTTATGCTCCGCTATTCATACCCAAAGGAGACTTCTTCTCCCTACAGCAAACACCCTGTGAGGTAGGTAGGCCTGAGAGAGCTCTGACAGAAGAGCTTTGTAAAAACAGCTCTAACAGGATTGTGACTAACCCAAGGTCACCCAGCTGGCTGTATGTGGAGGAGGAGTGGGGAATCAAGCCGTCTTCTCCAGAGGCCTCTCCAGAGGCTGTCACTCTTAACCACTACACCAAGTTGGCTCTCAGGTAATGACAAGCCAGCTCAGAACATCTGTGGCCTTAAATACCCAGCAGGGTTGCCCTAAGTCAGCTGCAACGTAATGAAAGAAAGAAAGGCACTTGGGCACAGTGTACAGATTAATTCAATAAGTCTCAAGTGTCATTCATTCATTCATTCATTCATTCATTCATTCATTCATTCATTCATTCATTCATTCATTCATTCATTCATGTTTTAATAGCCAACCCAAGAGTGGAAAGTTTCTGGAGATTAATAGCCTTGGTCAGGTCCTACAAATGGAGGGCTGTGGGTCCCTTGACTGAGTCAATCCATCTCATGTTGGGTTGTCCTTTTTTCCTGCCGCCTGCGGCTTTTCCTAGAATCGTTTGCTAATGTCTGGAGGCCAAACTGCTCCTAATGGTTTCCTGAAAAGATGGTGGCCCTAGTTGAGAGATGTTAGAGTTTCACCACTATGTTACTAGGGTCACTCCACTTTCTTCTTCTTCTTCTTCTTCTTCTTCTTCTTCTTCTTCTTCTTCTTCTTCTTCTTCTTCTTCTTCTTCTTCTTCTTCTTCTTCTTCTTCTTCTTCACCATAGAATCATAGAATCATAGAATCATAGAACCATAGAGTTGGAAGGGGCCATGCAGGCCATCTAGTCCAACCCCCTGCTCAACGCAGGATCAGCCCAAAGCATCCTAATGCTTATCTATATGTTGACTTTACATTAATGGGTAAAGTTAAAAATGCTGGCAGGACTCCTAAGGTACAAGGTGCAAAACATCCAATGGGTAGCCATAAGAACAAACCTCCTGAATGAGACCAGTGGATCAGACCATCTTGCTTCGGAGGCCTGAAAAAATAAAACCAAAAGAAGACATAGAAGTCAAGGCCTTCTTGCACTGGTATTAGGAGTGCATAAATTCCATTTAGTCATAGAACCACAGAATCCTAGAGTTGGAACTTACTACCTCCTGCTGAACTACTCTGACTGTGAACATCGCCCCCCCTTGCATATCTAGCTAGTACTGTTCTACATGTAATTAAAACCCATTACTGTAGGTCCTCTCCTCTCCTGCCAACAGGAACTCCTCCCTGTCCTCCTCCAAGTGACAACCTTTCAAACACTTAAAGAGAGTCATCATGTCCCCTCTCAACCTCCTCTTCTCCAGGCAGAACATTTCCAGGTTCTACATCCTTTCCTAGCCAGTACTTGATAGCATCGTCATCTGATTTATTTGTAGTCCCCGTTAACCTTTCCCCTAGTAATGAATCGGAATGACAAAAAGTTTGGCTGAGACTTCACTGTTCTTTTCGGGGAGGGGAGCAGATGCGATTCCCTGGTACTGAGAGGGGCAATTACTGGCGCTAAGCCATGCTAAGCGTCCCTTGTCGTTCTGATAAAAGCAATTAGTAAATCACGAAAAGGCACATGGAACAAATGTGCCCCAAAGCAGCAGACTGTTCACTTTCCTGTCAGATTTCCGGCACATTCAATGGGGTGTTGACAGTTTCAGTTCCGAAGATCAGTGCATTGACTGGAGATCATTGGTTAGCATCCCAGAGCATCACCTTGCCTGTGGCTTTGTTTGCAAATAAAAAAAAATTGTTTACAGCTTAATTTTGACTTTGATTCCTCCAATGACATCACTGCACCAGTCAAAGAGGAAATAAGTATCGGGCTAGATTTTCCCCAGCAAAAGAAGAAATACAAAACAGAGGATTGCTTGCAAATATTTTCGAAACTGTCATTCTTTCCAGCAGCTATGATTAGAGGCTTCTTCGGATGGTGTTTTTAGAAGGTTTGTGCACCTAACAATGTGCAAGATGAACGAGTCCAATGTTTCTTACGCCGACATGTATATCATTCATAGACCTTCATCTTGTGGAGAGCTGTACTTTCCTTCCAAGATGAATCTCGGAGACATACCTGGGTTTGTCACAGCACAATATAAAAGCTAGATATAGAATCATATATCTGTGGTCGTTCCTGGCCTCAGGAAAGCGTGCCTAGCTCAACCAGGGCCAGGGCCTTTTTGGTCCTGGCCCCAACCTGGTGGAATGAGCTCCTGGATGAGTTACGGGCCCTGTAGGAGTTTTAAGTGTTCCATAGGGCCTGTAAAACAGAGCTCTTTCACCAGGTCTCCGGTTGAGGCTAGGGCCAGCGAGTTAGATCGACGCCCCCCCTGGATATGAGTACATCGTTTGGACCTCCTTCCTCGCCCCTCTAGTAGTGGGGGGTTGGGTGGGGTTTTTTCCTGCCATGTTGGGATGGTCATGTCTTTTAATGGGTGTTTTAATGGGGTTTAATGAGATTTGTAACCCGCCACGAGCTGACTTCAGAAGTGGGGAATAAATCGACAAAAACATCATCATCATCATCATCATCAGAATCATAGAGTTGTAAGGGACATCATTGGTAATCTAGTCTAACCCCCTGCACTATGCAGGACACTCACATCCCAATCACTCATCCACTGTAACCTGCCACCCCCTTGACCCTTCATAGAATCAGCGTCTCCGTCAGACGGCTGTCCAGCCTCCAAAATCTCCAAAAATGGAGAACCCACCACCATATGCTGAAAACTTCAACACCAACATGATTGGAAGGTTAATTTATGTCTGTATGTTTATTCATTTGGTTTATATGCTTTTCTCACTGTGATTCAAGGTGGATCAGAAGAAGAGCTGAGTAGTGAGAACTTGACCCTCAATTTCTCTAATCTCAGGACACCTTAAAAGAGGGAGGACAGTGATGGTCACTCCATTCTGCACATGTTGAATAATGCACTTTCAATGTGCTTTGGCAGCTGGATTTTCCTGTGCATACCAGGAAGATCTACTTTTAAAGTGCTTTGAAAGTGCATTATTCAAGGTGTGTGGAATGAGACACAGCTGAATTACTGCAAGGGGCTTTCAAGTGGTGAGCATCAGAGGTGGGTTCCCCTTGCTTTTCTCAGCAGAGTTTTCCTTGGAGGTCTCCCGTCTAAGTACTGACTCTACTTATTTTGGGAGACACAATGAGCTTGGGCTATACCAGGCAGCCTCCCCTCCCCTGATCCTTGTTTGGTGGATCCTAATTAATCATAATTACTGGAGTGGCCTGCCTCCAATTGTACTCCACTGTTCCTGGAATTAAACCATGACTTTGTGCCATATCAGAATGGAGCCACCTTCTTATTAGATGCATCCAATCTCCTATTAGTTGAGCCAAAGTCAGTGTTTTTAAAAAATCTCTCTCTGACCTCTTCCACTTAATGTGAAAAATGTTTTGAGAGATGGATCGGATTTATACGAGCAGTTTTGGAAACTGTTTCTTGTTAACTTGGCCTGAAAGCTGAAATCTGTCTTTGGGATTCTCGATAAGAATAAAGACAGGAAAATAAGCTATTTGTTGCCTGCATAGGAATTTGTGACAAATGGTTCTGACACGGATGATATAAGTTTATTATTATAATTGTGTTCATTGGCCATGATTTAGATAGTCTTATAGTCTCCAAGACAGACCTTGATTGTTTTTCTTCTGCAAATGCATTTTGTTTTATCATCTTTCTTTCTGCCACGGTTGATTGCTTCGTTTCTCCCTCTTTTGATGGTTATTGTGTGCATACGCTGATCTCCGCGAGAAAATGAAGCGTATGGGAAAATTCGCATGCAAACAAGAAACCCTTCTGGAGTTGTTTCCTAGCTAGATCCGTCCTTCAATGAATTAATCATGTATGAAATGGAGAACAAAACGGCCGAAAAACAGCTTTGAAACCACACGTATTGAGATCGGCAAATCGTGGAACTATAATGGGGTCTTATCTGAAGTGTGTTGAAGTCAATGGCTCACTTCCTATTATTAATTTATTTAGTCTATTTTATCCTCTTTTCTTCCAAGAGCTCAAGGCCAGCTTTTGAGTTTGCTTTTGAACTGAGACCCTAGAGCCACTGCTGTGAGACCCTGTTATTACTGGAGGTTGTCTCCCACCTGATGGCCAGGACAGACCCAAACCTGAGTCTCAGAGGATCTTTTAAAAGAACATAATAGAAGCAGATCAGGCCACTGGCCCTTCCCAGTCCAACACTCTGTGTCCCACAGTGGCCAAAACCCAGGTGCCGCCAGAAGAAGAAGAAGGAGAAGAAGAAGAAGAAGGAGAAGGAGAAGAAGAAGGAGAAGAAGAAGGAGATGATGATGATGATGATGATGATGATCTGCCAGGAATCTCAAAGCAGCTTACATTCAGCTTCCCTTTCCTCTCCCCACAACAGACATCCTGTGAGGTAGGTGAGGTTGAGAGAGCCCTGAAATTACTGCTCAGTGAGAACAGCTTTATCAGTGCTGTGACGAGCCCAAGGTCACCCAACTGGCTGTATGTGGGGGAGTGCAGAATCAAACCCGGCTCACCAGATTAGAAGTCCGCACTCCTAACCACTACACCAAACTGGCTCTCAGGAGGTCCCGCAGCAGGGTCAGAATTCTAGAATCCTTCTGACTATTGCCCCCTCCCCCCAGCACCAAGAATACAAGAACATCTAAAACTGGGTCTATGGTTTAATATTTCTTGGGGTACGGTGTTACAAAAAATGACACGTGCATGGACACACGGCCAGTGGGTGAATGGCTTGCGAGAGGATGGTAACATAGAAAAAGGATTGATTGCCTATGGTTATGACCTACCCCACTCAGTCTTGGCCAACTATGGACACGATGTCTGGCTTTGGCATAAGCCTAGATTGTTGAGGGGTGCCACTGGTTGTTGGGAACAGTATGCCAGTCTATAGAACAGGGTCCAGCCACACATAACAACAGGGATGAGAGGGGATGATATAGATACTTAGAGAGTAATCTTATTGTCCCAGGCAAGATGCAGAATGGTCAAAGTAAAATGACAGCAATATAAGACAGTGAAGTTGGACTGTTTAGTAGCAAAAACACAGCATAAATTTACTTGTGGCAAGCCATTAAAGCCATTTACTTTGCAAAATCCTACTTGTTTTTATTCAAGTTACATACCATTTAACCCCCAGATGTGTTCCAGTAGAAGATTCCTCCCAGGAAGGAGCAAAAGGTGCAGATGTTGTCCCTAAAGGGACACAACCAGGTAAAGGTGAAATTTGTGATGTGGAAACTTCATTTCCATTGCACTGCATCAGTAACCACAGCGGTAACAGGGCATAGACACAAAAGCTTATCCCTAACCTTAGATTTCCAGAGAAGTCTGTGTTGTCAGGGAGATCCCGAGGGGATAGATTATTGTCCTACAGATGTGGGGGGACTTCTTTCTTGGCGGACCACAGCAAAGAACACTGATTAATGGGCCCATGTATTCTCATGGCAGCCAAGCTACTTCCTCTTGAAAGCACCCAGGGGAAATACAGGCCTTCATAGAAAGAGAATCTGATTCGATAGCAAAAAGATGGATTTATCCAAGCCACAGGATCTTGGGGTACAAAAGATGCAGCCCTCAAGGGGACAGTGGGGGCAAGACTACCCCGATACCACATTATTTGTTTCCCAAATGAGATAATTTTTGCGTGAAGTGTTTTGAATGGCTGTCATGCTTATCTGCCGGGGTGCTCCTATTCTCCAGACGGTGATTCTAGAGCTGGAAACATTAATATAAGCCAGCTCTTTCATGCATCGTCAGACCATGTAAGAAAGCAGCCAGCATGTAATAATAATAAGTACTTCCCAATTGCAGAGAAAACACATTTAGATCGGTACATACGGGCACACATTGCAGGCGTGTTGGGAACCAGATCCGTAACGTGGAGATGTAGTTAAATATTTCTGTTTCTTACAACTTGTAAATCTCTCTTTTTTCTTATGAGTGAAAAAGTGAGCATACTTTAAAAAAACATTTAGCTGTGAAAGGGCAGACCGAGCCTAGATAGAGCCGTCTAGGCGAGCGGATCCAGCCTATGAGTCACCACGTTTTTCCTCTAATGCAGGGGTAGTCAACCTGTGGTCCTCCAGATGTCATTGGACTACAATGCCCATGAGCCCCTGCCAGCAAACACTGGCAGGGCTCATGGGAATTGTAGTCCACGAACATCTGGAGGACCACAGGTTGACTACCCCTGCTCTAAAGAATGTGGAGAGCCGATGAGCAACGCTGCTGAATGGGAATTTGAACCTCCCACTCCAGATCTTGAAACTCATGCATGCTTCCTTGAGGTTCTTAAAAGAAAGCTAGAATGCTAAAGGTGCCAGAACCTCCAGTGAAGGCAAGGGTCCCCTGCTGTCAAACCCTAATGCAGCCACCATGGGGGCTGCCAGTGGAAGGCACAAAGGAAATATTGTGGTAAGGGTGATACACACAGACCCTGAGAGTTGCCATAGCTCTCCTCCACATTTATTATATGTGTATTCTATAGGGTTATCAGGACCCAGGCAACCAGGGGAAAAGAGGGAGGGGGGACTTACGACGACAAAGAGATAGGCCGGTATCACACAGGAAGTGACAGCATCATGCCAACAACGTGTGGGTAACAGTCTGGTATTTGGGCAAAAGCTCTATGGTAAAAATGGCTTCCACCATAAAGATTTTGCCCAAATACCAGTGCTGCCTAGATATCACTGGCATGATGATGTCACTTCCTGTGCAATGCTGGTCATGAGGTCTAGGCCTCCTCCTTTCTCCTGATTAGTCCCCCCCACACACTGGCCATCTGATTGCCTCCTTCCCTGAGAGATTTTTCTGAAAAAAAATCTCCATGATCGGTTGGAGACATGCTCCGTGGGGCTGTTTCATGGTTAATTCATTTCGTTCCGAGGGGGGAAAACAAAGCAACGGGAGGGCAGGCCTTTTGCTTTATGAATTAGACAGAAACAAGGCATGTCAAACACAAAGGAACGGGTTTTCAGTAATACCGTTTTTAGCTCATTCAAGCAGAACAACGTGGGCGTATGCATATTTTACAACATCATGTAACCAGCCCAGGTACGAACCTGTGTTCTGGCATCAGTGTAGATGTGTACTTTACACCCGAGGTGCTGCTGCTGCTGCTACTTCTGAAACCCTGATTTGTGTTTCACCTGGGCTCTGCCATGTAGGCAAACAGGCGATGCAGGGCCAAAGGAGGAGATGGAAACGAGATGGAAAACAAAAGGAGCCGACAGAATGGCCTGCAGCTCTCCAAGGGAGGGGACATGGTAGAGCAGGGGTGACCAAACTGTGGCTCTCCAGATGTCCATGGACTACAATTCCCACGAGCCCCTAGAAGCGGTTCATGGGAATTGTAGTCCATGAACATCTGGAGAGCTACAGTTTGACCAACCTGTGATAGAGGGTTCATAAATGACTGATTGTGTGTGGGGGACCTTCATCGACTGAACTTTTCTCTCTCCCCATCTGATGAAGGGTGCTTGCACTCGAAAGCTCACGCCTTGAATAAATCTTTGTTGGTCTTAAAGGTGCTATCGGACTCTGATTTTATTGTGTCTCTCGCCGTATTGGCATTTTGGAATTAATCCGAGGAGCAGGCAATTCAGGCTGGACTAAAGGAAGGTCTTCACACAACACACAGCTAACTTGTGGAATTCATTGCAACACGTGGCTACTAAGTCAGAGAACAATCCCTAAAACTGGTTAGCATGGAAGTCACTCCCACTGAGTACAGGAGCCTTAGAGAATCTTCTGCCATAGGACTGAAAGAAAGGTAGGCAGGAGAAAAGGAAGTCTGGATAACCGCAACAAGCAGAGGTTCCAAATCCAAGAGAAGATGAAGCTTTAGGAATGAGAAGAGAGAAGAAGAGCTTGGTTTTTGTTCTCCACTTTTTACTACCTAAAGGAGTCTCATGTATTAGTTATACTAAATATGGGTGTCATTCCCGGCCCCTTTTATATTAAGTTGTTTTCCTGTGTTGTTATGCAAAGCAGAGAAAAGCTGCACCCATAGAAATGATTTCTTCTGTGCTGCTGTTCAAGGTACAGGAACCCTGTCCACCTTTGGTCACCCAGTTCTGCCTCTTACAGGTTGCATGTCCTTGGCTTGGACACCCAGGAGAGAGAGGAAGACATACCATGCAGCTGTAGTACATGCCACTAGATGGCGGTGTGGCTCATCATCTTTTCCCCCGTGGTAAAGGAAACCTTTAGAAGGCCAGATCCTGAAGATGAAACTCAAATACTTTGGCCACCTCATGAGAAGGAAGGACTCCCTGGAGAAGAGCCTAATGCTGGGAGCGATGGAGGCCAAAAGAAGAAGGGGACGACAGAGAATGAGGTGGCTGGATGGAGTCATTGAAGCAGTCGGTGAGAGCTTAAATGGACTCTGGGGAATGGTAGAGGACAGGAAGGCCTGGAGGATCATTGTCCATGGGGTCGCGATGGGTCGGACACGACTTCGCAACTAACAACAACAAAAAGAAACCTTGGAAAAACCGACAGACTGTAGGAGTGAACATTTGTGATGCGGACTAGGCCGGCAGAGTGATAGCAAACAGCTGGAACATTGATAGGGACTCAGTGGGAAAGTGCTGATAATAATCCTTTGAATTCAGGCTTTATTTTGCTGCTACGGACTAACATAGCTAACTATCTGGAATTTTGAGTTCCATTACTGCAGGCTTTCTCAGCCAGGATTTCACGAAACCCTGAGGTTTCTTGATGGCCCTGGAAGGGTTTCCTGAATGGGTGGGAGTTAATTAATTTTTAATATATTTTTCAAATATGTAAAACATTTATCAGGTGAAATGAGCATATATGGTCATGTTGACCCCCCTCCTCAAATGGCTAATGATGGGCCTGGAGAGGGTAGGAATGGGAGGGGTCCCAGGTGGGCGTGAACACGGCTATGCTACGCAACCATGTTCTGCAAGATCACATCACTTCTGGGGTTTCTCGAAGCCTGAAGAATGTTTCAGGGGTTTCTGAATGGTAAAAACGTTGAGAAAGGCTGGGATAGAGGCTTGCCAGCAGCTTTCCATGGACACGGAGGCAAATAAAGGGACGTGACCTTTCCCCTGGGGTCATATCAGTATCAGCGTTTAATGATAATTTGTATTGTATTTTATTCATTTTATATGTATGCCCCTCCTTTCCCTGGAGGCTCACAAAACATTTGAAAATACATAAGAGATTTAAATTTTTAAGAATTTAAAACAGCAATCCAATATTACTACTAGGCTTATTGGTTTCAGCCATCTGCTTTCCCAGGTAAAATGACAGGTAGGAATAAGATGTTTACCGAGATGGACCTCAGATGGACAGACAGGGAGGCAGTACTCTTACGTTTTTTCTTTTTCCTACACCAGGGATTCTTTAGGCTAGCCTTTCTCAACATTTTTGCCATTGAGAAACCCCTGAAACATTCTTCAGGCTTCGAGAAACCCCAGAAGTGACATGATTGTGCAAAATTTGGTTGGGAAGCATGGCTGTGGACATGCCCACCTGGGGCTCCTCCCCTTCCCACCCCCTCCAGGCCCATCATTGGCCATTTTGGGAGGGGTGGAGTCGACAGGTCTGTATCACGGGTCATCTCTATCCATCCGCTGAAGTGTGGGATGTAGTCTGCCAGCAGCCTAGCCACAAGAGGCTTGCAATGTGGTGCTTTTGTAATTTAGCTTTTGCTTTAATAAGGAGACTGAAGCAGATGGATATATTTTCTGTAAGTAATCTTCCCAGAAAAGATTCATTCTCTTTTAAACCTCAAAATGCCGTAAGTCTGGATCTGTGCCTCATCCACAAAGGTAACTAATAACTGCATACTTTCAAAATGCTCCATTACTCTGCAGTTCAAGTCTTCTGAAGGGGCCTAGGATCGAGTCTAGTCCAGAAATCCCAACACTAGTCCAGAAATCCCAACCAGGTTCTCTGGAGGTCCAGCGATAGAGCATAGAGGCCGAGGCCTTCCCACCTGGCACCTGGATTCAGAAGCTGACTGCTTCTGAATGAGGAGGTTCTCTTTAGAAGATGAGCTAGATTTTTGTACCCTGCTTTTTACTACACAAAGGAGTCTCAGAGTGGCTTACAATCACCTACCCTTCCTCTCCGCACAACAAACACCCTGCTGAGGTAGGTGAGGCCGAGCGAGCTCTGAAAGAACTGCCTGTCCCAAGATCACCCAGCTGGCTGCAAGTGGAGGAGCGGGGAAATCAAACCCGCTTCTCCAGATCAGAGGTCACCACTCTTAACCGCTACACCAAGCTGGCTCTCACCATGGCTAGACATTACTGATCAAACCTATGATGCTTGAATTTGTCTGGTCTCCCGGTAAATTACAACCTCCAGCAGCCATTTCCAAATGTTATTCACTCACTGTGTAAAGAAGTATTTCCTTTTGTCTGTCCTGAATTGTATTGTATGACAGCTTCTTGGGGAGTGTATGAACTATCTCCAGTGGAAAATATTGCATCTGAGATCATATGAAACTGTTGGTGGCCTTTGATCTGTGGCGGGTCTTTCACACATCAAAGTCATCACCTGATGTCAATGCATCAATGCTTTTCCTGTGTCGTAGGATGGCTCATAGCTCGCCTTTTTCTCATACCTATATATATTTCCTCCTTTTCTTCTTTCCCTGTAATTTACCCAAAATAGCAGCAGAGACTGCAGAAAGCCTTGTTCTTGATCCACAGCAAAATGCAAAAACAGAAGCCGTTGGAACCCCTCTTACAAACACCGAATAAAAAAGAACAGTGTGTAAGCTTCTGGGTTCTTCAGCATCGCCCTCCCCACCGCTGCTGGTTCGCAGCCTTAAAAAGGTTGCGGACTATTGTACTTGCATATAAGCCGAGTTTTCCAGCACAGTTTTTAGCACTTAAAATGCCTCTTCGGCTTATACGTGGGTAATTGATTAACAGCCTGACCCCAGCCCGCTAATCGCAGCATTACATTTGCAACCAGAGCTCTTTCCAAGTGACCTAGTGGCCTCCAGTTAACCTTTGCCTTCTGCAAAGATCTTAAAAACTAAGCTTTTCTTTGCAAGTGAGCTAATTGCTCCCAGCTAACCATTGCCTTCTGCAAATATCTTGAAAGCCTACTCTGGCAGCTTCTAGGACATCAGTGGTTTGACTGAGGGATTCTGATTTTTCCCCCCTTCTTTTCCTAATCACTTCTTCCAAACTATTCTTTGGTTTCTGTGGGTGGGATGGGGTAGGTTTGGGGGTGCTTTGGGATTTACTGTTTTTCAGTGTTTTTTCTTTTATCTGAGGGGCAGCATTGTTTACCTTTTCTTCTTGGGGCTGTGTTTCTTTTAAAAGTTGATTTTTACAGTTCTTTCTTTCAGTTTTCAGTTTTCCAGTTCTTTATTTCAGTGTTTTGTTCTGGGGGGCACTGTAGCCCCCAGTTTGGTAGCTGTTGTACTTCTTGTAGTAGGTTGCCAACTTTGGGTACTATTGTTCTGCTCTGGTTTGCTGGCCTTGGGGGTACTGTTTGGTTCTCTTGCCAGAGCTGTTCTCACAGAGCAGCTCTCTCAGTGCTCTCTCAGGGTGTCTGGCATCAAGAGAGGAAGGGAAGGCAATTGTTAGCCACTTTGAGACTCCTTTGGTTAGTGAAAAGCGGGGTACAAAAACCAGCAGCCTTTCATCCTCTTGACTTTTCTGTATTTGTTGGGAGGGAGGCTGGATGGGAAAGGCTGTGATGATTGAGCATGGATTAAGCGCTTAGGCCATCCTGTAAATTTACCAGTAGCCTGCTGCATTTCCCACTCTCGGCTTATATGCAAGTCAATAAGTTTGCCCAGATTTTATGGTAAAATTAAGTGCCTCGGTTTATATGCAGGTCAATTTATATGCGAGTGTATACGGTAAGTCCATACTACAGAGATGTAGCTAGGGATCTGTTTGTATCTCGTCTCTTTTCTATCAAGTATGTTAATTCCTAAATAAACCATTAGCTACTATTTACATGATTAAATATTCCTCCATACTAGCATGGAGTAGTGGTCTCTAATCGGTGACCAGGTTTGATTCCCTGCTCCTTCACATGCAGCCAGCTGAGTGACCTTGCCTAGTCACACAGCCCTCTTAGAACTCTTCTCACAGAGCAGTTCTGTCACAGCTCTCTCAGCCCCACCTACCTCACAGGGTGACTGTTGTGGGGAGGGGAAGGGAAGTCAATTGTAAGCTGCTTTGAGACTCCTTCAGGCCGTGAAAAGTGGGGTATAAAAACCAACACTTCTTCAAAAAAAAAGTTCCTTGCACACAGAAAACAAGCATGCTAGGGAGAAGCTGCGCTAGAACCCTTTTCTTTAACATCTGGCTGTCTACGAGCAGGGATTTTTTGCTTGGCACAGAGGAGCACCTGACCATGTAGTCCATGAACATCTGGAGGACCACAGGTTGACTACCCCTGAGCTATAGAATATTGACTTTTGCAGTGCTAGAACCAATGCTTGTATCAAACTGCCAGAGATCAGGAGTGCCCCTCCTTCTCAGCATGCTGACCCCCATAATTTCTGGCAGCTTTCGCTCCCACCCTTCTGAGCATATTTTAGGGTTACACAACACTACACCAAGGTGTGGTGGTCACGAATGGCAAACTCTAATCCGGAGAGCTGGGTTTGATTCCCCACTCCTCCACATGAATCCAGCTGGGTGATCATGGGGTAATCACAGTTCTCTCGGAGCTCTCTCAGCCTCATCTACCTCACAGGGTTTCTGTTGTGGAGAGACGAAAGGAAAGACATTTGTAAGCCACTTTGGCATTCTTGTGGGTAGTAATAAGTGGGGTATAAAAACAGCTCATCTTTTTAGTGGTGGCTCCATTTTTGTGGAATAGCGTGCGGAATGAGGTCAGGTCAGCATCCTTATTCTACTTCCTTCATGAAGGACTTTAAAAACCATGCTGTTTCAGAAGGCCTTTTAGTAATTTTGCCCAGTTTATTGTAGCACTGCAATCTGTTTAACATATAGTTTTATCATGTGGCCGTGGCTTAAAAAAATGAACACATGTTTTTTTTCAATTGTCGACGTGGGTATGCAGACTATATAAAAACTTAGAAACAACCTGGAATCTCGAGGGAATGGTGGTTTGTAAGCACTTGCACAAACATCACACAGAATTCCTTATCTTTTTGTTCCAATGCAAGTTCTATCACCTCGGGGAAAATATTTGTATGAAAAAGTGGTATACAAATCTCTTAAGTGATATACAAATCTCTTAAGTAAATGTAGGAGTGCTCTATTGCGGGTTACAGAATTTAACAGAATCAGCAGCCTTGAATGTTGTCATAATATTTTCCTATTTGTTCCAGTCTACAGATCTAGTTGATCGGTGCCAGCCATAAATTGCGTCTATCACATTAATGAGACTAATTGGATGATGGCCATTTGGACTGGAGATTATTTTTTCCCTTTTTATTAAAAAGATGGGGAAAATACGATTATTGATAATATTTAACATTAATCTTCCAGGACACCACAGGATAATCTAATAAAAGCGGGTTCCCAGCATTCTGTTGCATTAGAGAGAGCAGAGTCTGGTGCTCTGCAAATGAGAAATTCATTTTCAGTTGACTGCAGATGGGCCATGTGCCCTGGTCCTTGCATTCACATGGGGGCATAGCGTTCCCATATCTTAGGTATAGGAGTGACCCAGAGACAGAGCAGTTGATTTCCAGGCAGACAGCCCCAAGTTAAGTCCCTGGCATCTCTTGTTAAAAGGATCAGACATGATGGGGTGTCAAAGACCTCCACCTAAGACCTTCCAGAGCCACTCCCGGCCTGCATTAACAATACTGACCTGGCTGAATCAGAGGACCGGCTCAATGTACAGCATGTATGTATGTGGATCAGTGTGACGTACTGGCCTGACCTCCGCCCACCTCTCTCAGAAAAGCATTTTATATCTATTCACTAGTAATATTTTGCTCTGTTTTTCGCCCCCAAATGTGGTGATTCACAAGGACTGAATTTCAATGCAAATGAACAAAAGGTTCCGAGAGAAGGAATTCCCAGCTGAACTTGAGCCAGGCATGAAGAACAGCTGTTTTTTTGTACCCCCCTTTTTCCTACCGCCTCTTGTGGCGCAGAGCCTCTTGTGGCACAGAGTGGTAAGGCAGCCGTCTGAAAGCTTTGCCCATAAGGCTGGGAGTTCGATCCCAGCAGCCGGCTCAAGGTTGACTCAGCCTTCCATCCTTCCGAGGTCGGTAAAATGAGTACCCAGCTTGCTGGGGGGTAAACGGTCATGACTGGGGAAGGCACTGGCAAACCACCCCGTATTGAGTCTGCCATGAAAACGCTAGAGGGCGTCACCCCAAGGGTCAGACATGACTCGGTGCTTGCACAGGGGATACCTTTACCTTTACCTTTTCCTACCCGAAGGGGTCTCCAAGCAGCTTACAATTGCCTTTTCTTCCTCTCTCTCTGTGAGGCAGGGAGAGCTCTGAGAGAACTGAGACCAGCACAAGGTCACCCAGCTGGCTGCAGGTGGAAGAGGAGTGGGGAATCAAACCCAAGTCTGCTCCTTAACCACGACACCCAATTTTCTCCCTCTGGTGGGCCCATTGATGCCTGTTTATTACCTATGGTTAATGAAGAGTCTTCCTGATCATATGGGAACTAGTGTGGTGCAGTGATGAAGTGGGCCGGACTACTCTCTGGAAGACCCAGGTTCAAATCCCGACTCTTGCCATGGAAACTTGCTGGGTGATCCTGGGCCAGTCACATTCTCTCAGCCTAACCTACCTTACAGGGTCGTTGTGAGGGTGAAACAGATGGGAAGGGGAGCGACACCAGCTGCTTTGGGTCCCATTTGGGGAGAGAGGGGGAGTGCAAATGAACTAAATCTATTTTAAAAATGACAGAATATTTCTCTGCAGCCCTACGTTTCTAAAGGCACCGTGGTGAAAAAGGCACCGGCCAGTGACTGCCGAAATAGTACCCCTGTCTTCTGCTCTGAACCCCCCTTTCCCAGAGAGATCACTCCCGTACGTAATTCAAACTATTTTCACCCCAAACAGCCAGTCAGCCATAGAGATGACCACTCTGAGGGCCTTTTCGCACAGGGATCTTTGTTGCAAATTGTTTGCGGAATGAAAAATCGCCATTTAAAATAGTGGAATTCGTCGTTATGCATACCTGCCTTTGTAGTGGAATCAGTTGCGTTTTTTAGCGTTTCCCACAGGCTTCCGGTCTCGGCAGAAATCGCTAGAAAGGAAGCGCTATTGCCAAGCTCGTCCCGCCCCTGGCCGTCAAGCAGCCAATGGGCAGCCGTTAGCATGCTCCCAAACAGCCCCTTTCCCTTTAAGGAAGGTTTTTAAAAAAGAAAAACGACCCATAGCAACGAATCTAGGTAGATTCGTTGCTACGGAGAGACCCATCCAGCTGCCTAATGTGAGCTGTCATTTGATTGTATGATCGTTTGCACGCTGCCTCGAGTGATAAAAAAAAAATCCCCCCCCCCTCTCACGGGCCAGATTTTCGGCTGAATTTATTTGTAAAAAATAAAGGGACTTTATTTCAGCAAACGGGCTTTTCAGTGGTTTGTGCTTAGTGACTAAAGGTGAAGGACTGAAGCCAGGGAAGCCTCTAAACAGAAAGAGGCTCGCCGGTGCGTTTATCCCCGCTCGCTCGGAGAAAAAAAAATGGCGATCGCTTCGCCGGAAGTTTGGAGGAGAGAGCCAGGGGGAGGGACTTTGAAGAACCAGCAACAATGGTAACGCACAGGTCTTTAGCGCTACTGTTGCAGATTGGTTGCAGGAGTGTATCGCTATCCGGAGGGTGAATCCACTTTTCTGGATTCCCCTGAAAGCGCCACAACGAAGCGCTTTTTGCTGATTGGTTTCAGGATTGTTGCAGATTGTCTACGACGTCGTGGGTTATGGCAAATTAGTAGCGTTTCCAAATAGCAACCATTGTGCTACTTTGAAGCCGTGCGAAATGGCCCCCAGTTTCCAAGCCAGAAAAAACTTGTTTAAACCTGGTTTGCTCCCAGCCCTTTAGGAACTGAGCAATGGACAGAGGATCATGGGAGGAATGAAGCTGGGATGGACCCAAGAAGCAAGGAAGGCCAATACAATAGAACAGCCTTTCTCACCTTTCTTACCATTAAGAAACTCCTGAGATTTTCTTCAAGCTTTGAGAACCCCCACTAGTGGCTGTATTGTGCAGCATATGATTGGGAAGCAGAGCTGTGGACATACCCACCTGGGGCTCCTCCCCTTCCCACCCCCTCCAGGCTCATCATTGGCCAATTGGGGAGTGGGCGGCAGGTCCACATGACCATATATAGTCATATCACCCAATAAATATTCAACATTAAATATATATATGTATATATATGTGTATGTATGCATGTGTGTGTATATATATATGTGTGTGTGTGTGTGTGTATGTGTACTTATGTGTGTACTGTGCTTATATATATAAGCAATTAATGAACTCCCCCATTCAGGAAACCCAGGGCCATCGAGAAATGCCAAGGTTTCATGAAACCCTGGTTGAGAAAGCCTGCGATAGAGGAGTGATGGAAAGCCGGATATTGGGCAGCCGGTTTTATGAATCCTCGCATTTCCCTTGATAACTTTGTTTCCCAGGTATTAATGCTCTGTCCTGCCTAGTGCTGCGTGTTCGGAAGGGGACGCGAAGGCCAGCACATTATCAACACCGCCAGACAAAAGCCAGACAAAATTATTCTGCACGCTTTTGTTGCAAATGCCAGCCAGCGAGATAAAAGGAGGAGGGAAATCTCGAAAATGAGTTCCTGCATTCAAGAAAAGGAAGGCAACAGGCCTTACATAAAAGAGGCTGGCACATCCCAGGGTTGTGGAGTTTCTGTGATGTAACAGCCTCTGTCTCTCTCTCTCTTTCAAGCAGAGCTGGAAGACGGGCTGTGCCCAGGCATTTGCAGAAGCAGGGGAGACACCAGCTGAGGAAGCAGGGATCTCAGGCAGAGATCCCTCCTCGCAGGTTCTGCAGCAGAAAGCGGGGAAGGTTGAACCCAAGGGTCAGGTTCTCCACTATCTGGAAATCAGAGGCAGGAGGGGGAGGCTGGGACAGTGGAGGGACAACCGGGTTAGAAGTTCTCTTCCCGTCCACGTTAGTTTCCGAGCTGCTTGGTTGCTCCAGAGCTTTCCTTTCACCTCTCTCCTTTCCTCCCACCTCTTCCTCCCATCTCTCACTGACCAGGTTCATTCCCTCCCCCTCTCCTTCCTCCCTTTTGTCTCCTCTTCCCTCCCTCCCTCCCTCTTCTGTTCTTTGCAGCATCTTTTCCTGGCCTCCTTCCTCTCCTCCAGAGCTCCTTCTGGTCTCATCTCCATGTGGCCTTTTCTCTCCAAACTCTCTCTTCTTCTAGGACTCGTTTCTTCCATTTCCCCTTTTCCGCTGCACATTCCTGGCTCTGTCCACTTCCTCTTCCTCCCCTTCACTTCTTCCCTCCTCAGGACTCTCCAACTCTCTCCTGGGCCCCCCTGGTCTCTTCCAACACCCTCCCCTTACCTCTGACTGGACTCAGACCCTTGGTCCATGGATTTAATTCGGCAGGACTGGCCTTTTGCCCTGGCTAGCTCAATGGCATCAGGCTGGCCTTAGCCAGCCCTTGGATGGGAGACCTCCAAAGAAGAGGCAGGAGGCAACAACCCAGTTCTGTTCACCTCCTGCTCTAAACCCCCACCCCCCGGGGTCCCCATAAATTGGCTGCGACTTGCAGCCCCTTTTGAAATAGCAATAGGGCCATTCTCCCCTCTGACAAGAAGTAGAGCTGGGTTTTACATTACCCAAAGGAGCCTCAAAGCCACTTTCAAACACCTTTCCCTACAAGAGACACCCTGTGAGGCAGATGTGGCTCTGACAGAACTGCTCCGTGAGAACAGCTCTCAGAGAACCGTGACTGGACCAACCTCGACCAGCTGGCTTGCATGAGGGGCAGAGAGTCGCGTCCAGTTCTCCAGCTTAGAAGTTGCTGCTCTTGACCGAGCTCTACGTGGCAGGCGAGGCCCAGAGGGAGTAAATTCCTCCACCGGCTGAAGTGACCCCTCTATAGCCTGGCCTGCTGTGACGCCCCTGAAGGAGGCAGTTCGGACTCGGGCCAGCTTGGACCCGCCCCCCGGGTGAATGTGGCTGCGCTTCCAGGCCCTCCTGGGCTCCGCTTGGGCGCTTCTGGAGAGACCTTCTGCAGGCCGAGGCGACCCCTCCCCGGGACCTCCCCCTCTCTCCGGCGAGGGCGGGGGCCTCGGGAGCGGCGGAGGGGGCGGGCTCTGCCTGGAAGGGGGCGGTGCTTCTGGATTCCCCGCCCCTCCGGAGCCTGACGCGGCGGCCGAGAGGCTGGCGCCCGCCGCCCGCCCGCCCTGCGCGCGAGAGTCCCTGCGAGGAGGGAGCCGGGCAGGGCGCGCGAAGGAGCCTCGCCGCCTGCCGCCTGCCGCCTGCCGCCTGCCGCCTGCCGCCTGCCGCCTGCCGCCTGCCGCCTCCTCGGTCCGGCGTCTCCCAGGGCGAGGGCCAGGCGGGCGCCCGGGCCCGGCCGCGGGGCATGGAGAGCCTGCTGGAGAACCCGGTGCGCGCCGTGCTCTACCTGAAGGAGCTGACGGCCATCGTGCAGAACCAGCAGAGCCTCATCCACACCCAGCGCCAGCGCATCGACGAGCTGGAGCGGCGCCTGGACGAGCTGAGCCACGAGAACCGCAGCCTCCGCCGCCAGTACGCGCTCCCGGACGCCGCGCCCCCGACGCCCAGCCAGCCGCCCCAGCCGCCTCAGCAGCCCCCGCCGCCGCCGCCGCAGAGGGCCCCCGCCGCCGCCGCCCCGCCGCCCAGCCAGCCGCCCCAGCCGCCGCCTCCGCCGCCCCAGCCCCAGCCCCAGCCCCAGGCCGAGCCGCTCCAGCACCCCCAACAGCTCCCGGCGCAACAGCCGCCCAGCAAGCCGGCGCCGGCGGGCCCCAGCGTTGGCCGCCCGCCGCCCGCTGCTCACCAGCACCCCGCCGAGAAGGACGGCCGCGACAAGGGCTGCTGCCTGGCCCTCCTCCAGCACAAGACCCCCCCGGCCCTCGGCAAAGGCGTCTTGAGCCGGAGACCGGAGTAAGTCCCCTGGGCGCCCGCGGTTGGGGAGGGGGAGAGAAGGAACCCCCGCCCACCCCACCCAAGACATGCCCTCCCCGGGCCGCCTTCTGCTCAAGCCAGGGAGTGGGAGGGAGGGGAGACCCCAAGGCTGCTCAGCCCACAGGCATCCCCCCCACTGGCTATCCTGTAGCCATGCTTGGTTTCCAAAATCACAGCCTGCTCCAGGACCTGCCTTCCCTTTCAAAAGGCATGCCCTGCGGGGTGTGCAGGGTCCCTAAAAAACCCGTCTGGGTCCAGCTCGAGGCTGTCGGCGGGGTGGGGTGGGGGACGACACATAGGGGTTGGGAAGGGCTGACTGCCGGCTTGGGGCTTGAATTCGGGTCTGTGCGGCTCTGTTTGAAATGTAGTCCCCGCTATGACTGTTACACAGCTAGGATTTCCCTCTCTGTTAAAGGTGCAGTATGAAAGAGTGACGGATGCGTACTACGCCGAGCCTCGAATGCCGTTTTGTGGCTTTTGCATTTGTGATGGAGTTCATAGACCGTCTCATCTTCCCAAGTGGGGAACCCCTTCATTATTTTAAAGCATTTCTTCTCCAACACTTCTGCCCAGCACAGCCATGCTTTCCTTGGGGAGGTGTATGGCTTGCGGAAGGTGCAGGCAAGATCTACTGCCGTGGATCTTGTAAAGTGGCAAATGGGGAATTGGGGGGGGGAGTTCCCTCCCCCCTCCCAAGGAGCCTGAAATGGTTAGTTGCTTTGTAAACACTCTTAACTAGAGATCTCTCACTGGCCTTTCCCCGGGTGTTTGTGGAGACCCGAGATTCCATTACCTTCTTTGCATGCCTCCGTGGGTGATGGAAGCTCGAAGAGCGATAGTACAGGAGAGATGCACAAGTTGGGAAAAAATACTTATGGGTACCAAGGATACGGAAGCAGAGTTTACATTGTGGAATCTTGCTTAAAAGAAAGCTAAGGCCTGCTAGTGTTTTCTGAGAGGAGAGAAACGCTTTCTCCCTCCTTGTTGTCCAACCAGGATGTCTTCTTTCTTGAGTCTTTGGGTGAAAATGGGAAGGCTGCGTAAATTTGTGGCTAAGAAACCAGCATGCCACTTATCCTTAACTGAGAGTATAAAATAAATGGCAGTAGTTGTATGCATAGATTTTCCAAAAATATATACTTTGCCAGGCAAGGACCGGTCTGTCGGTCCTAGCAGCCCGTTATCCAAAGTCTCAACGTTCCTTACTGAACGTAGTAAATACGATGCCAAGGAGTCCGTGCTCTAAGGATCTAGCCCCCCTTCTCTCCAGAGAAGCTGTAGGGTCTTTGCTAGGCATGGCGACAAATTCAAAGTCCGTGGAGCAGAGCAGAACGGCGTGATGCAGATGCAAATGCTATGGATGTCACGGAAGAATTGTGGGGACCAATTCTTTTCTTTGGCAGATAATGAAATCCTGTGATCCTAGTGTGTTCCTGCAATGTGCCCCGTGTTGCCAATGTATTATTGGCAAGAATTTCCCTTTCATCTCGTTCTAAGTCCCCACGTACGTCATCGGGCAGAATGAGGTGTCGGTTTCAAAGCACGCCTCTGAATATCTCCTCGCTGGGGGAGCTTTCTCTTGCTTTCAAACCGTGGGGATCAAACCGGGTTCTCCAGATTACAGTTCATGGTTCTTAGCCACGGCACACTGATATTAGAGACCACGGGTTGGATGTTTTTTGGGGTATCTTTGGTGGCCTCCTCTGAATTTAGCTCTTGCGAGCGTTGGTTTTATTTCAGTGTTTTGCTCTAGCTGAATGAGCTTTTCCTTCTTTCTTCAAATAGCGAGGGGGTGGGGGGAAGAGCATGCCTAAACGGAGAAGTGTTCTGTCTGCTGGGGTCGGCTGTCACAGAGGGAGAGAGAGCAATCCCTGGAGCTCTCTCTGCTTACCAGGACTAAAATAGCCACCTCTCTTCATTCTGTAGCGTGGCCAAAGCCAACTGTGCACAAATGCATTGCCCACCATGCTTTCTCATCATTTATGCACTCTGACTTGAAAAGATCTGATATACTGTGCGGAATATTTGCCTGCAGCTTATTGGCTAATAATATCCAAGTTTGGATCTTTTTTTGGGGGGGAGGGGAGTGGCAGAAGGGAGGAAGAGGGGCTTATTTTTTCCAAAGCAATGATCTGTGGGTAGGATATCTCCATGTCGTCGAAATGCTGTTTGCTTCACTGCTATATACTAAACCCCGAACGCTTTAGCAGTTTAATATAGAAACACATTGCTCATCTGACCCACAGCCTCCTCGGGCTTGGATGGAATGATAATTTGGGGCAGAAAACGGGCCAGTTCTGCCTTAAAGAGCCGTGGGTGGGAGCTGGTAGAGAGTAACGTGGGGCTGGGATGTAAAGCTTTGCAGGAGGCTGAGGCGATATTTCCTCAGAAGCCGCGGATGCCGCCGTGCCGCACGCAAATGGCAAACGCAGTCCGTTTGGTAGCAAAAGTGCCGAAATCTGAGACGGCTCATCTTGATGCATTGATATGTAGGCACTCTCGTCTCAAGGACCACTTGAAGGCCTCTCTTTATCATGATCTCATTTGGGAACCAGCCAGCTTTGAAGGCCTGTGAAGTGCAGGGCAGAGAGGTTGGCTCGGTAAAGGAGGTGCTCTTCGGACTTTATCGGCTCGGGATTAAACTAATCTGCCGCCGCATTGACTTTCTGATCTTCGTGTCTGGTGTGTCGTTCTGCCCCCTGCCCCTGAACCTAATCGCTGGGGAATCTATGAAGCCTTCGGCCGGCTAGGTGAATGCAAGGGCCTTTCGTCCGCTCTGGACCCGATCCGCTGGAAAGCTCTGCTGCACACCAGAGCTCTTGCCCAGCTCCTGTTCCTTTCCCTTTCACCTGCTCAGGTATGTTCTTAGATTGCATCCCACTTAAAACCAGCTTGGGTTTGGATTAGTCTGTCTCGTAATCATGGAGGTCATGGTAAATCTCATTGATAGGATTTGCTTCCACCTAACTGCGTCAGGGATTTATATATTTATTTATTATTTATCTCACGGCGCAGCATAGCTAGGAGATCCTAGGACTGACTGGCTGCCAAGCAAGGGGCATTTGGAGGTGGTTTGCTATGGCCTGCCTCCATCGGCCTGACAGTCACATGATGGGTCCAAGGTCACCCAAGAGGGGATTTGAACCTGGATTTTCTAATCCTAGTCTGATACTTTAACCATTATGCCACACTGGTTCTCCGCATCAGGGGGGATGGCATAGCAACAGAGCCCTCTCCCTTTTGCGCTGGCCTGTTTTTACAGGGACAGCAGTGCGATAGCCTTGCAGCAACATCACGGTGCCGTTGTTGGTGAACTTGCTCCGGCATAGTTCTGGGTCTCTCTCACCCTCGCTTTGTTCAGCGCCGAAGTCCGTCCTTAAGCCCAAGTTGTTAGCTGCTCAGCAGGGTGGAATCCGCTTGCCCAGATGGAAAAGCCTTCCTGCTCTTCTCGAAATGAGGACACCTTGTACAGAGGGGCAAGCAATGCCGGTAGCTTCCCCAGACTCTGGCCGAGCTGTGACGAGATAGACTTGCAGCCAGAAAGAGAACCTGCAAAAGTAAAGCCCCCAATCCCCCCATGTGCCATGAATGCATTTCTATGCAATGTAAAAAGGGAACGTGTGACCAAGGGCTGGAGATATTAGCTGGTGAGGAAGGGTTGGGACAGAGAACAGAAGCTCTGCTAGATACCTCCATAGGTGGGAAAGTTTGTCTAGAGAGAGGCATTCACACCCTCTTGGACCCAGGGTATCTGTGCAGCTGGCTTGGTCAAATAGTTATTGCATTAATTCTGATTCAAGATCAGCCAATGGCAACATAACAGGACAGGTTACAAACAAATGAAGAAGAGTTGGTTTTTCTACCCTGCTTTCCCCTATCTGAATCAGTCCCAAAATGGCCGATAATTGCCTACCCTTCCTCTCTCCACAACAGACACCCTGTGAGGTAGGTGGAGCTGAGAGAGCTCTGAGAGAACTGTGATTGGCACAAGGTGAGGAGGCCTCACGTGTCTCAACTTGGTATTCAATCACTTTCCTTTCCATTCCCCACAATAGACACCCTGTGAGGTAGGTGGGATCAAGAGAGCTCTGAGAGAACTGTGACTGGCCCAAGGTCAGCAGGGTTCATATGTCTCAACATGGCGTACAATCACTTTCCCCTCCACTCCCCACAACAGACACCCTGTGAGGTAAGTGGGGCCGAGAGAGTTCTGAGAGAACTGTGACTGGCCCAAAGTAAGCAGGCCTCATGTGTCTCAATGTGGCATACAATCACTTTCCTCTCCACTCCCTACAACAGACACCCTGTGAAGTAGGTGGGGCTGAGAGAGCTCTGAGAGAACTGTGACCCAATGTCACCCAGCTGGCTGCATGTAAATGAGGAGAAGTAGGGAATCGAACTCGGCTCTTCTGGCTAGAGGCCACTGATCTTAACCACTTCGTCATGCTCTTAACCTCATTGAACCCTACTTTTTGTAATACAAGGTGCTTCAGAAAAAGACTCACACACTCACTTCCTTCCTGACTGAGCCCAAATGCAATATCAGGCTACCTTAAGAGTGAGTTCAGTAAGGCCCCCTGCAAGAAGAATGGAAATATAAAATTTACTGGATAGGCCTAGACCAGCCTTTCTCAACTTTTTTACCAGTGAGAAACTCCTGAAATATTCTTCAGGCTTTGAGAAACCCCAGAAGTGGCTCAATCACGCAGAATATAATTGGGAAGCAGAGCTGTGGACATGCCCACCCAGGGCCCCTCCCCTCCCCACCCCCTCCAGGCCCATCATTGGCCATTTTGGGAGGGGGCCAACACGACCATATTATGATCATGCCATAGAATAAATGTTTAACAAATTTTTAAAAATGCATTACAATTAAATTAACTCCCAGCTATTCAGGAAACCCTTCCAGGGTCATCAAGAAACCCCAGGGTTTCATGAAACAGTGGTTGAGAAAGCCTGGCCCTTTCCCCCAGCATGAACCCATGAAGCTTCCTTATGCTGAATCAGAACTGCCTACTCAAACGGGCAGCAGTTCTCCAGGGTGTCAGGCAGAGGTTTTTCCCATTACTTAAGCCTGCCTCGTCCTTTTAAATCGGAGATGCCAGGGATTGAACTTGGGACCTTCTGCATGTCAAGCAAAAGCTTTGCCACCAAGCCACAGCCCCTTGGGATGAATTTCCTTGTAAAATGAAAAGGGAAGTAACACGTGATCGATCCTTTCGACCTTGTTCCATTGGCAAGAAGACAAACGGTGAGCATAAAGGATATCTAAATATTTGCCTTGTAGCAGAGCTGAGGGTAGGCTGCTGTGTGTGTTGTGCCGCCAGTCACATCCCACATTTGTGATTCCCCTCCCCTTGCATCTATGTGTTGCAGAGTGCCCTGGGGAGGTATCTCTGCTGTGCTGAAGGTAGCCTCTCCCTTCACTCCTTTGTGAGCTTCCTGGAGCTTAGAGAGAGGTTTGAGCTGCCGTCTTCATGAATGCTGCACCAGCCTCCGTGTGCCGCATTCAGTGAGTAGAAGACCACGTGAAACTGTGGTGGAAGCCAGCTTGGAATAGTGGTGAAGAGTGGTGGCTTGTAATCTGGAGAGCCGGGTTTGATTCCCTGCTCCTCCACATGCAGCCAGCTGGGTGACCTTGGGCCAGTCCCAGTTCTTTCAGGGCTCTTCTCAGGCTCACCTACCTCACAGGGTGTCTGTTGTGGAGAGATTCAAGTGTTGGTCTGAAGCAGCACAACAAAACAGGGGCACCGTTAAGACCAACAAAGATTTATTCAAGGCGTTTTGTTTTATTGTTGTGGAGAGAGGAGTAAATACCCCTTGGGGGGGTACAAAAAACAGCTCTCTGTCTCTTCTTCTTCCCATCAACACCTGGTTGTCTATTCTGAGAAACAGGATGGTGGACTAGATAGACCTTTGGGCTGATGGAGCAGGGCTGTTCCTATGATCTCAGCTGAAAAGAAGTTTACCTGTCTTTGACTGCCTTTGCATGAATTCCTTCCCCAATACACTGGCTTATTCCTCTCTATTACCTCTCCCTCCACTGTAGAAGTGTAGATTGGAAGCTCCTTGGGGCAGAGACTTGGCTCTCCTCCCCCTGATATTTGTTACTGTGTCGAAGATTGCGATCAGTTGACCTGCCATGGCTTCTGATTTGGCAAGCCGGGTTTGATTCTCCACTCCTCCACATGCAGCCAGCTGGGTAACCGAGGGTTAATCACAGCCCTGTTAGTGCTGTTCTCACAGAGCAGTCCTGTTAGGGCTCTCTCAGCCTCACCTACCTCACAGGGAGTCTGTTGTGGGGGGAGGACGGGAAGGCAATTGTAGGCAGCTTTGAGACTCCTTCGGGCAGTGAAAAGCAGGATATAAAACCCGACTCTTCTGTATGGAGGATAGCTTGATCTTGTCAGATCTCAGAAGCTAAGCAGGGCTGGTCCTGCTGAGTATTTGGATGGGAGACCACGAAGCAACAACAGGGGCACTACGCAGAGGGAGGCCATGGCAAACCATTGCTGAATGTTGAAAAATCCTATAAATTGTCAGCAACATGATGGCACTTTCAATGCAGATAGCGGCATCTTCATCATGATGCTCTTCTCAGGTATTTTCCCTAAGTGGCAAACAAAAGGACTTTTGCACTGTGAGCCTAGTGCTGGTGACTAGTTTTTTTCCTCCGTCAAGAGAGAGCGAATGTCAGCATCTCACGCCGAGGATTGTTCATTGTCCCTGCTGCCTGTGAAGGGGGAGAGGGCAAAACGCAGCTCTGGCTTCCCAAATGAGAAGGCTGCGTGTGCATGGGGGAGAAAGATGCACATAATAATTTTGTAGTGAGGGGAGGAGGGAGGAAACAGAAGCAGGGTGGAATTCTGTCATCCCGATTGGTATTGTGTAAGAACCTCACAAAGCGTCGGTCGCCACCCGCCCCCGCTTCCCCCAAAGGCAGAAAAGGAGGAAAAAAAAATAAGGTCAGTTTTTCTGGAATCTTTGGTTTCCTCCTCTCTTCCCCCTCCATGCTAATGGTTGCCAAATTAGCATCTAGCAGAAAACAAGCAGAGGGAATAACCACCTTGATGAGGCAACTTCTCTGAGTTATTCCCCACTGCACGGAGGATCGTGTCTGCCCCCGCGCTGTATCTCAGAATGCTAAGCAACCGCTCCTTCCCTCCCCTTCCCTCAAGACCCTTTTAGGATGGAATTAGAACAGGGAGGAAATAAACTCCTGAGGTGGGTTCGAACTCTGCCGCCTTGAAGGTTTTCCCGGCAGCCCCGAGGGTCGACAGGTGGCCCGATTGAAATAGAGAAGTTGAGTGTAATAATACACAAAACGTGGCTCGTGGCTCATGGCTGGCCTGGGAGAGCCGATGTTAAACGTTGCGGGGCGGCTGGTTTAACACGGACGAGACGTTGTTAGTTTGCATAATTGAAGGTTGCCTTTTGCGGCCCAAGGAATCGCCGAGGGGGAGGGATGCCGACTGCTGGGGCAAAAGCGACTTCGTGAGCCTGGCTGTGGATCTGGAACAAAAGGGGTGTGATGCTGACATTGCGGGACAGTAAACTGGGATAAACAAAAGTACTTTATAGAAGAAAAAGAGTAGGTGTTGATGCCCTGCTCTACTCCTCAAGGAACCTGAAAACAGCTTACAGTTGACTGCCCTTCCTCTCCACACAACATGCACCTTGTGAGGCAGGTCAGGCTGAACGAGTTGTGAGGGAACTGTATCTGGCGAAAGGTTACCCAGCAGGGCTCATGGGTCTCAAAGAGGTTTACAATCGCCTTCCCTTCCTCTCCACACAATGGGCACCTTGTGAGGTAGGTGGGGCGGAGAGAGTTCTGAGGGAACGGTGAATGACGCTAGGTTACCTAGCAGGCCTCATGGGTCTCAAAGAGGTTTACAACTGCCCTCCCTTCTTCTCCACACAACGGGTACTTTGTGAGACAGGTGGAGCCGAGGGAGTTCTGAGGGAACTGTGACTGGCAAAAGGTTGCCCAGCAGGCCTCATGGTTCTCAAAGAGGCTTATAATTGTCTTTCCTTCCTTTCCCCACAACAGATGCATTATGAGGCAAGTGGGGCTTAGAGAGTTCTAAGAGAACTGTGACTGGGCCAGGGTCACCCAGCAGGCCTCATGGGGTCTCAAAGAAGCTTACAATCGCCTTCCCTTCCTCTCCCCGCAGACACCCTGTGAGGCAGGTGGGGCTGAGAGAGCTCTGGGAGAACTGGGACTGGCTAACTGTCAGTCCAAATGTATAATTTTTGGAGTCAAAAAGTATAGCTGTGATTAAGACTGCACAATTGGCCCAAACAATCTCAGAAACTAAACTGGGTCATCCCTGGTTAGTACTTGGATGTGAGATCACTAAGGAGGTCCAAGATTGTTATGCGGAGAGAGGCCATGGCTGTGGCTTGACAGTGCTTCACACACACACACACACTCACACACACACTCACACACACACTCAAACACACACACACACACTTTTTTAAATTTAATTTTTTAAAACACAGAAATATGACAACATACAGAGAACCATAAAACAAACAATACACAAAACCGCGGCCCTGAAACTTCAATTAGCTATTTCCATTGATTATTACTTTTCCCTAATCTTGCAATGACAACTCATGTCCTTCATCTCTACTCTCAGGGGCCTAATACATCAACATTCTGCACATCTCACAGTCCAAAACATTCTTCCGATAATTCATCAGATCAAGCCAAATTATATTGTAATCTCCCTTCTTTCCCCCCCTTTAATTACTTTAATATTGTGAGTTAATTTCCTCCCCCCAATAAACTGCTTTAGCTGATTTAGCCAGTTATCCCCCGAAACTCTTCCCGCATTCTTCCAATTTGTGGCAATCAGTCTCCCAATGAAATCTGGACAAGTATTATGAAACTAGAAAAATAAGGCATTCTCATCAACAGGCCTGACCCTCATGCTGAGCCGGATGTTAATGACAGAAACAAATCAGGCGACAAGGTGAACTTTTGCAAGGGCATGCATGCATTTAGGATAGAATGAATTTAACTGGGCAGTCCTACACTGAGTCCTTTGCAGAAGGTTCCTGCTGCTTCTCTTGTAGTTCTTGCAGGTGGCTAGTAAAAGGAGCTTGGCTGGGTTGCTGTGTTGGTCCTGGATGGGGGGAGAAGAGATGAAGGCCTCATTTGTGCCTCTCATAATATATGAGCACACGACAGAATAGTTTCTTGACGGCCCTGGAAGGGTTTTCCAAATCGCTGGGAGTTAATTCATTTTAATGTATTTTTTTCAAATGTGTTAAACATTTATCAGGTGATATGACCATGTATTGTCCTGGGAAGGGGAGGGGCCCCAGGTGGGCTTGTCCACAGCTCTGCTTCCCAACCATATTCTGCACCACCGTACCACTTCTGAGATTTCTCGAAGCCTGAAGAATGTTTCAGGGGTTTCTCAATGGAAGAAAAGTTGAGAAAGGCTTCCCTACAGGGTCGCCCTAAGTTGACTGCAACTAGATTGCACTTCACAAAGACACAATGGCCTACTCTCCCTTATGGCCTGGAGCCAGCATTATCCCAAATGTAGCTTTCTCACCCATTTAAAATTTAGCACAGAAAATCTCTTGGGGTGGTGATCACTGCTTGAGAGAGAGAGAGAGAGAGAGAGAGAGAGAAAGAGGCAATCGTGGTCCCCAGTCTTGGTCGGTTGCAAGGAGTGGATCTTATCATCCCTCCAAGCAAAGTTTGAAGCCTTTCTCTAGCCCAAGGATTTCCAACCATGAGATTGGAAACCCAGGGGATCCCCAGCCTTTTCCTTAGATCCTGCCTTCATGAACTTAGCCAGCCTTCCGGTCTGGTTCTGAACAAGCCTGAAATTTCAGGGGATCCTTCATGGTTAAAGGTTTGAAAAAGGCTGTTCTATCCTAAGGAGTCTTTCTCTGCCTAAGGGACTCTTCCACTGTAGGAAGAACATCTTAAGTTGAAGGAATGTTGCTTTGGCTGGTGGACGTTGCTTTGGAGAATGGATGGTTGGACGCATTCCACCAGCTCCAGAGGCATGGCTGCTTTCATGTGGGATGTGAAGATTCTTCATTTTGAGCAGGTTTTATGGGATCCATGTGCTTTGTTGTTTATCAGGATTTTATTGATGCTGTACCGTCTGCTTAGAGTGTCTTCTGATGAACTTCCGATGGTTTAATAGCCTCGGAAACTATGTTGAAAGGCAGGCCTTGTGTTTTAAATGTATTTCATTTTTATTCATTCTTTTTTTTTTACTTTTATTTCCTCCTCGTCTTCTGCCTCTTCCTCCTAGCACGCATAGCCTGCCTTTCTCACTGACAGCCGAGGCAGATTATGAGATATGACAAAAATAATAGACAAATGGCTGAAATCTGTAATAAGAAAACAACCAGAGGGGCTAGGATGCAAGAACTGGAAAGCAATACAGACAAATCACTACCACCACCACAGCAAAAGCTTGTCCAAGACAATCAAGCCGTCTGTGAAGGGAAAAGATGGTCAAAGTCAACAAAACCACCTAAAGTTTGACATATATGGAAAAAATGGTTACAAAGGTTACCCTTTTTATTACATTGAACTGTAGTAAAAAGGGGACTGAACTGAGACCTAGGTTTCCTGTCTCATTACCAGTGTTGAGTCCTCCACACCTGCTCCTCCTCTGCCTATCACACCTAGTCAAATCATGCCTGCTACTGTCATTCACCTGCTATTGCCATTTTCCTGCTACTGTCATTCACCTGCTATTGCCATTTTCCTGCTACTGTCATTCACCTGCTATTGTCATTCACCTGCTATTGCCATTCTCCTGCTACTGTCATTCACCTGCTATTGTCATTCACCTGCTACTGCCATTCTCCTGCTACTGTCATTCACCTGCTATTGTCATTCACCTGCTATTGCCATTTTCCTGCTATTGTAGTTCATCTGCTATTGTCATTTGCCTGTTATTGTCATCCATCTGCTAATGTTGTTCAGCGTCTGAAATTACTCCACTTTCCAGAATAGAGGACAGGTGTACTCACATTTTAGCGGTCTCTGAAGACGTGAGCAGAGACTCATGGAAGATTATCCCTGCCACAAATTTTGTTAGCCTTTAAAGAGCTGCTGGTCTCCTGACCTTTTCTCCTGTCTCCTATAGAAACAGCCTCCGGAGGCACTCCGTTATAATTCAGTTCTCACCCTTTTTTATTAGAGGCCTCCAGAGCATTTCTGTTTTGTACATTCTGCAAAGTGGTAGAAGCTCAGGGGCCTTCCGAACAGCCCTCAGGTGAGCCATTCCAAAGGGTGGTGGCCTTTCTGCCCAGCGTGGACCTCAAGTGTCTTATGTTATCCTTCCTATTTCCATGTTACCCTAAGCACAGGTCTGGAGGGTAGGATAGACAGAGAGTTAGTGACTGGCCCAGGGTTACTCAGCAAACTTCCATGGAAGCAGGTGAATTGCCTTCCCTTATTCTTCCCACAACAGACCTCCTGTGAAGCAAGTGAGGCTGAGAGAGCTCTGACAGGACTGCTTGGTCAAAACAGCACTATCAGGGCTGTGATGAGCCCAGGTCACCCAATTATGTAAATTTCAGAGAGGCATTCTTTGCAGAGGGGCTGTCTTCCACACTTCTTAAATAAAACTCTCAAGCATTACTTCGTTGTGCACCGGGATTTCTGGGAGACAAAGCTATCACAGTCTTTCTCTCTCAAACACATAGACGCACACTCACACACACACACACACACACACGTACAACCCCCTATTTTCAGCCGGCACTGAATATTTGGGTAAACATTATGGATTATTAGTCATGTTATAAAAGATTTCTTTATTGCACAGCAATGAACAAACATAATGAATGTTATTCATTCATTCATTCATTCATCTTTATATTTCTATTCCGCCTTTCCCACAAGGACTTGCGGTGGCTTACAGTATAAAACCCCAATACATAAAAACCCCAATACCTAGAACCCCAGTAAAAACTCATAAAAACCACTAACAATTGATCTATGCGAAAACAATCCAAGCTCGGCAGTAAAGAAAAGGGGGAAAGATTCCCTTTCTACCATCACTAACCTTGGGATGGATGGGGGCTGATGACCTCAGTCTGCCCAATGGCCCTGCAAGATTTTGATCTTGGATTCTGAGAAGGCCTAGCGGTTTCACAGGTTCATTGATGATCATGGTGGCAGTAAAAAAAATGCAGGACAGGTTTCCTTCTGTCCTTGTCCTTGGAGACGCTGATGGCACTTGGGGGCCTTGTATTTAGAACTCAAGCCAGGGAGATTTGCTGTAAGGAATGGTAGCAGTTCAATTTCCTCAGTTAGCATGTTTGTCTGCATCCTGGATTGGCTGGCTAGATTCCTGATTCTGGTTGTGGCACCCTGACTGCAAAGCCTTTCAGGACCATGGACAGGGAGCTATGAAGGGCATTGCAACGCCTTGATTAACAAGGGCCCTGTGGAACTTATAAGAGAGGACCTCATAAGAACTTCTTGGTATCACTTCATTCCCCCCCCCCCCCTGTACACAATTTCCTTTTTATCCCCTCCTGCAAGCCTCATCCTTTCTCTCCTTTCTCTGCTTCCTTTCCCCCTTCCTGCTCATCAACTAACTTTTCTTTTATCTGCCCCTCCCAGTCTTCAGCTTAATTTTTTAATTCATTTATATCCTATTTTTCTCCCCACTGAGGACTGAAGGCAGCGTATACTGTTATTCTATTTTCTCACAACAACCCTGCGAGGTGGGTTAGGTTGAAAGAATATGTGTCTGGCTTAAGATCACCCAATCAGCTTCTGCAGTAGAGTGGAGATTTAAACCTGGGTTTCATAGATCCTAGTATGACACTCTAACCACCATTCCACACTGGCTTTCAATTTTCCTTCCTCTACTCTGGAGGATTTTCCCTGAGAAAAGTCTGCAAAAGTTGTGTGGTAGCAAGACACTCAAGTGAGTTTTGTGGTAGTTATTGCAGAGCCTATCCAAGTTGTGTGGAGGTTGTAACTGGGCCCAGGTGTCAAGCCACCTGGCTGTGATGTCTCTTCCTTCTAGGAGGGTAGCACAGGTGAACCAGGAAGCCAAAGTAGGCCTGGAAGGGCCCTCTGCCCTGCCTTTTCCTGCCAAAAGCCATGTTTTGAAAGCTGGTAATATTGTTCTGGTTGCCTGGCAACCTGAGTTCTCTCAATAAGGTATTAATTTCTTAAAGGCCCTGCTTCTATTATGGGGGGAGGGGGGTTAACCCTCCAAGTTTTAAAAATATATTTCAGGTTTTTTTTCCTGCAAGCTTTGGGCTTTTCTTAGGTCCACAGAAAGATCTGTTTGTGTTTTCATGGCTCCTATATCTGGATTTAACTACCCGCAAAGCCCAGTTGAGAATCAGATATATTGATACTAACTGTATGTTAGTTGCTTTCTCTTGAATTCTTTCCATGGTATAACTTTGACATTTAAAGGGGCAAGGCTATGGGAATCTATACCATCTAATTGTTGGTACTGATTCTCGCCATGTAGTAATTAGGTGGTGAGATGCTATTGGCTGTGCTCATGTGGTGGTGAACTTTTAAACATTACAACAGTGCCCTGGGATGAACCCATTGAAAACTCAGATTCCACACTACCTCCATATAAAAGGCACTACATAACCAAAGAGAATATTTACACAAAAGTAATTGAAATTTCTAGCTTCATTCTTGAGTGTGAAATTCTGAATTCAAAAACTGAGTTTGCATTATAGATGTGACTTCTCACCCCAGAACTTGAAGTATCACTGCTTTAGAGCGGCTGTCCTGATTAGTTTTCACAAACAACAGAAATGCAATTTCATTTTCATGTTGAATGCTACATACCATTGCATGTTAAGAGTTGGGTGTGAAATACCACTGCAGGTCAGTTTTTAAATTCTGTCACGTAAAACATCACCAGCTGTCACATACCAACTGTAATTTAGCAAATAAGAAATACCATCAGCTATCAAAGGAAGATATCATAGAATCATAGACTCATAGAGTTGGAAAGGACCTCCTGGGTCATCTAGTTCAGTGGTAGTCAACCTGTGGTCCTCCAGATGTTCATGGACTACAATTCCCATGACCTCCTGCCAGCAAATGCTTGACTACCCCTGCTCACAACCCTATCGCTCATCCACTGTAACCTGCCACCCCCTATCAAATAGTCTGATATATATCAAATAGACTATCAGACTATATCACAGTCTATCATATAGACTGTGACATAGTCTGATAGACTATATCAAATAGCCTGCGAATTTTCGGTAAACACCCAAAGGACATTTCTGATCTAGATTCACTGAAAACAAGTTTGAGGCTTTAGTAGGCAGTCAATTTGAACTCCTCGCCAAAGCAGCTCTTGGATTTCTGAGTTTTATCAGCTGTTGCCTGCATTGTTTTTCAAAATTTCCATTGCAAATATGAGTCTGCAGAACTAGGTGACAGATTCAGACTGCCTATTTAGACGTCTGAGGACAATAGCGTCCCATTATCTGGAAATCCTTGTTGTCCGCGTTCATTGTGTTCGTTCCAAGTCAAGATAACCCTATGAAAAGAGTGGTCCTGTTTATCCAATTATCTCAATCAACTGGCCATGTGAGCAAACAAGGTCATGCTGTCTTGCCCAGTGGTCTCAGCTAATACGGCATCGAGAACAGATGACGGGGACACAGTCATCGCATTTATGCCACATGAAACTGTATTGCCGGCTGGGACTCATGCAAAGGGATAGGGGCCGGCAGTGAGAGGGATGCTGTGAGCAATGCCAGGCAGAAGGGATGAGGAGGGCCCCTCTGTGAAATGCTGGCCAGGTGGAAAAGGCCTGGCGGAGGGACTGCGAGTAATCTTAGCCAAAGGGATGGCTGCTTGGTGTGCAAGACTGGAAACTGTACAACCAGACTCAATGCCTAGAAATGAAAAGGAAGAAGGAGAGTTGGTTTTTACACCCCACTTTTCACTACCCAAAAGAGTCTCAAAGCAGCTTACAATCACCTTCCCTTTCCTCTCCCCACAACAGACACCCTGTGAGGCAGGTGAGACTGAGAACGTCTGACAGGACTGCTCAGAGAGAACAGCTCTAACAGGACTGTGACTAACCCAAAGCCACCCGGCTGGCTGCATGTGGAAGAGCAGGGAATCAAACCCGACTCTCCAGATTAGAGGCTGCTGCTCTTAACCAGTACACCAAGATGCCTTTCCCTGTGTGGAAAACCTCAGGGCTTGGTATGTGCTATTGGCATCATGCGTTGAAAGCTAATAGGACTTTATGGGTTTGCTAGTCTGGTATTTGGGAACCATGGGTTAAGTGACACAGGAGAGTCCTGTCCTGAATGATATGACGCTAAGTTATAATCTGTCTCCGGAACACTGTTTTGTAGTTGGAAGGAGATATGAAGCAGCCTTGTACTGATTCAGGCAACTGGTCCATCTCAACTGGTGTACCCACCACCCCCACTGTAGCCCCCACCACCGCCGCAGTTGGGGTTGCCAACTTAGAGCGGTTGAGAACCGTTGGTCTAGAGCAGGGGTAGTCAAACTGTGGCCCTCCAGATGTCCATGGACTACAATTCCCATGAGCCCCTGCCAGCATTTGCTGGCAGGGGCTCATGGGAATTGTAGTCCATGGACATCTGGAGGGCTACAGTTTGACTATCCCTGGTCTATAGGTTTACTCATGATGGCAGGGGCTCATGATAATTGTAGACCATGGACACCTGGGGAACTACCGTTTGGACACTCCTGATCTGGAGGCTTACTCATGATGGCAGGGGCTCATGGTACTTGTAGTCCATGGACATCTGGAGAGTCACCGTTTGGCCACTCCTGGTCTAGTGGCTTACTTAAAAACCAAAAGAGAGAGCAGGAATTCTAAAAAGTAGACCAGCTCCATCAAATCCTCAAGAAAACAGCATATGCCTGTGGTTTTACGTAGCCTCAGGCTACCCACTTGAGTGAACAGGAGGGAAAATTCTGGTGGAAAGAAAACACTCTGTGAGAGTTCCAGTTTGTTTATGTACTTAGGGAAACTAGATGGTCCCAGAGTCTATACATAATGTGTAAATTGCATAAACTTGAGCAAATGTGTTGGCTTGTTGCATCTATTTCTGGAGGTAGGGAACTAAATCGGTATATATAGTTTCTCTTGGGCTTAGAAAGAGTGTCAGAGCCAAGAATGTCCCCAGCCCTTCTAGGCAAAACATAGACTTTCCCAACTGTTGCTACATTTTTCTAGAGTGCTGCATTTGGAAAGGGAGTGCCACCCAGTAATTTGGAAGACTGCATTTTATATTACGATTGGGCGGGTAGAGTATTGCAGATTAATTTTTGATATGCTGAAATCTTATTGGCCAATGACCATGTTGATTATCATTGGTTGTGTGACACAGTCTGCTAATGTAACAGAATTAATTTTTGCTATATATTCCCACTGTCACGAAGGGAGTTCTTAGTCTTGCACTCGAAAGCTCACACCCTGAATAAATCTTTGTTGGTCTTTGTTGGTCCTGTGCCACAGGACTCTGATCATATTGATATCAGGGCTCTCTCAGCCTCACCTCCCTCACAGGGTGTCTGTTGTGGGGAGAGGAAGGGTAGAGAAAAGCAGCATATAAGAACCAACTCTTCTTCCACACCTGGCCAGACCTTCTTAGCAGCAAAAATCATCCACTCTTCCTACTTCCTGGCCTTTTCATACACTCCCCCTTCCTGCCCCTTAACTTCCCTTGACTCCTATTGGCCCTCTTCCCCCATTACACCTGATTGGTGGCTCTTTATTAACTCTGTCCTGGCACACCTGTCTCTGCTTCCTCCTCCTTTTAATGGGCTGGGCTCTTACTGGCCTAAGCCTCAGTAGGGAACAAGATGGAGGCTAAAGGTTTTTGCTGCTTTGCTCTGAACTGCTGGGGGAATTCCTTCCTTCCTTCCTTCCTTCCGGCTGGGAAAGAGACAAGCTTCTCCTTTCTGGGTATATTTTGGTGCCAACTGTGACCAAAGAAGCATCTTGAAACATCCTCAACAACTTTGGGAATGCAAGCAAATGGAGTCATGGCTTTTGTGTGATCAAAGTTGGTGTGACTGTCGGGGCCTTTGACAGAAGTCCTGGTTGTCTCCTTTCCATGTTTGGGTAAGTGGGGTTTGGTGTGGCTGTGGCTAGGCATTGCAAAGTTGTCAGGGTGGCGTTAGGATGTGCTCTGAATTAACTCTGACCCTGAACACGGGGGCAGGTACAGTGGACTGGATGGCCTCAGCCAGTCCTATAAGAATGCCATGGCAATCTTCACCTTCATGCAAGCAGCACTTTCAGTCTGCTTTCAACATACTTTGACACTGTATTTTACTGTGTGCAGTGGAACAGCCCACTTGCAAAGGACTGCTAAAGTGCATTGTTTCAGCAGATTGAAAGTGCATTGCTCAGCACGTGTGAAAGTGCACGATGCCGGGATTGCTTAATGTTGTGGGGGGAGAAGTGAAGATGACGTAAACTTTAAAAAGACTCAGGGGCTGTGAGTACAGCTAGTGCAGCTGAACAGAGATGTGCCCCAGAGTGAAAACAGGGAGGCCTCCTGTAACCCAAAAGTGCCTGCTTTGATTGGCAGCTGCTTAGCTAAACCTGCTGCTCAAGAGAATATAATCGAGAGCTCACAAGGGGGGGGGAGCTGATTGCAAGTACAGACTTTGCTATGGCAGGGATGGTCAAACTGTGGCTCTCCAGATGTCCATGGACATCTGGAGAGCCACAGTTTGACCACCCCTGCACTATGGCTTCTCCCAATGAATGACAACCATCCTGGATTTGCTGTTTCAGCAAAATGATCTGAATTATGCAACGAGCATTTGTTTGCTTCCTGTTACATAATTCTGTTCTTTTTCTTGGAGGGTAGCTGTGCTAGTCTGCAGCAGAATTACTGAACTGGAGTCCAGAAGCACTTTAGAGACCAACAAGATTTTGGGGGGCATGAGCAGCGTTTGAGAGTCAAAGCTCTCTTCTTCCGATGGAATGGAGTTCTCAGAGTCCTTCTATCCGGGCTTTGAAGTAGGAAGGGTGTGGCAAAGAAGCAACGCAGGATGAAAAGGTCCAATACACAATCGGCTAGATTACAGCACAGGAGAAATGGTGGGAGGCAGAAAATTAGCCTCTGAAGTGAGCAAAGAATCCTACATCCTGTCTTGAACTTGTGAATGAACTCAAGTTCAGCAATCTCACATTGTTATCTCCCTTTGAATCTTTCCTTTAAGGCAGGGGTAGTCAACCTGTGGTCCTCCAGATGTTCACGGACTACAATCCCCATGAGCCCCTGCCAGCGTTTGCTGGCAGGGGCTCATGGGAATTGTAGTCCATGAACATCTGGAGGACCACAGGTTGACTACCCCTGCTTTAAGGGCTGCCCATTGACCTGCCCAGTTTAGACATTGCCCCAGACTTTCTTCACTTGCTTTCCAGTTCTATTATTCTAAGTCCGAGGGGAAAGAATCAGGCCTTACTGGACATTGAATTCTGTTAGTTACTTAGTTGGCACGTTTGTAAAATGAGGAGCTGTACACATCTCCTGTTTATGTCCTGCCCGAAGTACATTTAGCAAGAATGATAGTTATGGTAAGCAGCTATTGGCAGCGATGTCCAATCTTCACTGATGAAGCTGTACTTTGTTCTTTATCAGGGGATAAAAATGTTATCTCGCAGCCATAAATGTAGCTGAAATATACTTCTTCAGATAAGGTAGGGGTTGGGGAGCCTGTACAGCGGTCTCCGGATAAGGCTTCCATAGCCTGTTCACATATTGTAATTTTAGGAGCACACCTGTGATTCTCCCCCTCCCCCCCAATGTACAGTGCACCTTAAAAGTGGCTATGACAAGCATATGTTTGAAATGTGTATTCTGTACATTCATCACGAAGTTTGCTGATGGTTTTCTGATTATCCCACCTGGCAGGGTTGTTGTGAGAGGCCCTTTCCTTGTAGATTAGGGTTGGCCATCGGTGGGGAATAGGGATAGGGCTGCCAGATCCAGGTTGGGGAAACTCCTGGAGATTTGGGGTTGGAGTCTGGGAAGGACAAGGACCTCAGTGGGATAAAATGCCAGAGTCCACCCTCCAGAGCAGCCATTTTCTCCAGGGGAACTGATCCCTGCAGTCCGGAGATGCTGAAATTCCAGGGGATCCCCAGGTTCCGCCTGGAGGCTGACATCCCTATTGGGGAGCTTCTGAAGGTGCTTGAAGCCCTGCCTGTTGGCCGGAGCTTTGGAGGGGGTAGAATGACTAGTATCTCCTAAGTGGGGGGGGGGGAAGGATTAGAGGGTTCACCCTTTCATTTTCAGATGGGTAGCCATGTTGGTCTGAAACAATAAGACACCCTTTAGGACCAATCATGCAAACGAAAGCTTATACCTTGAGTAAAACTTGTTTGGTCTTAAAGGTGTCGCTGGACTCTATTTTAGTTTTGTTTTAAACTGAAAAAGCTTCTTATTATTGTAAACTGCCTTGAATCCCAGGGAGAGGCGGTATTATAAACATATAAAAGGACATCGACAAAATTGAGAGGGTGCAGAGGAGAACGATGAGGATGATCCAGGGCCTGAGGACCAAGCCCTATGAGGAAAGGCTGAGGGACTTGGGAATGTTCAGCCTGGAGAAGAGGAGGTGGAGAGGGGACATGATTTCTCTCGTCAAAGATTAGAAAGGTTGTCACTTGGAGGAGGGCAGGGAACTATTCCTGTTGGCTGCAGAGGAGAGGACCCGCAGTGATGGCTTTAAACTATATGTAGAACAATATCAGCTAGATAGCAGGAAAAAAATTCACAGTCGGAGTAATTCAGCAGTGGAATCGGCTGCCTCAGGAGGTGTTGAGCTCCCTCTCACTGGTGGTCTTCAAGCGGTGGATGGACAGATCCTTATGGATGCTTTAGGCTGATCTTGCATTGAACAGAGGGTGGGACTAGGCAGCCCATATGCCTCCTTCCAACTTTATGATTCTGTTAAAATAAAGAAATAAAATTGAGATGGGGAATCTGATGTGCTTTCCCGCCAAGCTCCTTGCGAGGAGGGGAGAGAATGTGCCATAGAGTCGCAACCATCCTGAGTTGGGTGTTCAATGCAAGAGGTTAGCAGAGGTGGGTTGCCCTTGCCTTCCTCTGCACACCGACTCCAACCTTCCTGGGTAGCCTCCCATCCTAGTGCTGACCTCGCTCAACTTCCAGGCCCTGGTGAACTCCAGCCACACTGGCTATCTGTTGGAGGAAGGGCAAGATAAATAAACAAACCAGCAAAGTAAATTGCAGACCAGTTCAGGTGGGTCACCGTGTGGGTCTGAAACAGCAGAACAAAGTTGGAATCCAGCATCACCTTTAACCCACTTGCCTTTGGTGCCGTCTTCTCCCATTCTGCCCCAGCTCCATCTTGTAATGTCTATTGTTTTGTTTCTGCAGCAGCGAGAAGGTGCTTATGCATAGTTCAGTAGAGCAATTATAAGGGTCCAGCCCTATCCTGTGTTAGGAATGAGTGTTTGCTCCTGGTCTGATCTGGCCACAGGTATTTGGGTTTCGGCATCCAGCTTTGACAAGAGGAGAATACCAGTTAGGCACCTTTGCTGGGCTTCTGTCTGGCATCTAAGAAAGCAAATGCATCTTGGTCACCCGCAGGCAGACAAACTTACTTGTTCCGGGGCTGCAAGAGGCTTCTGATAATCTGATAATGGGTGCCTTTCGTTGAATGAGACAGAGGGAGAGAGAAAACAACCTTCTGCCTGCCGGTCCATCTGTTCTTTCCCCCTTCTGCCTCTTGTTTACTTTGCTTCGGAGCTTCATTATTTTTTTTTTCTCTCGGATTTGCCTTCTATTTTCTCCGCTTCTCTCTCTTTCTCGGGGTGGTTTTCTTTTCTTCTCGGTGTGTTCCCTCCCCCTCCTTGCATTCACTGATTGTTTGTTTCTTGCTTTTTATCTCAGATAAGAAACCGTCCTTATTTTTCCCCTCAAGGAGAAAAACCCATTAGAGAAAGCAGAAAGAAATGTTCCTCTCAATGCAACAGATGGGAGTGTTTCTGTGTGTGTGTGTCGGGGGGGGGGGGGGAAGATTTGATTGGTTATCAAATTATCCTGTTATCTGTACTTAGGCCTGGCTGAAGAAAGACTGGAAAAATGTATATGTAAGCCGTAGTCTATCACGTAGTGCCTAGCACAGCTTTTGAAGGATGGTCACCAAAGGATGAGCATACAACTGGGCTGGCAGCCTCTAGCCCAGGGGTAGTCAAACTGTGGCCCTCCCGATGTCCATGGACTACAATTCCCATGAGCCCCTGTCAGCGAATGCTGGCAGGGGCTCATGGGAATTGTAGTCCAAGGACATCAGGAGGGCCGCAGTTTGACTACCCTGGTGGGTCAAGATCACTTGTAGTTATGACTTTATCTCTAGGAGATAGAGAAGAAGTCCCCCTTCAAGGATCGCTGCCTTGTTGTGGCAAGGGGGCTTGCGTAGTTCAGTGAAGCTATGAGCTATACCGTGCAGGGCCACCGAAGACGGACAGGTCATAGCTGAGAGCTCTGACAAAAGGTGATCCACTGGAGAAGGAAATGGCAAACCACTCCAGTATCTTTGCCATGAAAACTCTATGGACAGTCCCAATAGGCATAACGATATGACGCTGGAAGATGAGCCCCTCAGGTCGGAAGGTGTCCAATATGCTACTGGGGATGAGCAGACGGCTAGTACGAGTAGCACCAGAATGAATGAAGCGGCTGGGCCAAAGCCGAAAGGACGCTCAGTTGTGGAAGTAACTGGTGGCGAAAAGACAGTCCGATGCTGTAAAGATTTTTATTCCATAGGAACCTGGAACGTCAGATCCATGAATCAAGGCAAGCTGGATGTGGTTAAACAAGAAATGAGAAGACTGAACATCGACATTTTAGGAATCAGTGAACTAAAATGGACAGGAATGGGTGAATTTAATTCAGATGACCATCAGGTATACTACTGTGGACAAGAATCTCACAGAAGAAATGGAGTAGCCTTCATAATCAATAAGAGAGTAGGAAAAGCAGTCTTGGGATACAATCCCCAAAATGACAGAATGATCTCAGTTCGAATCCAAGGCAAACCTTTCAACATCACAGTGATCCAGGTCTACGCCCCAACCACTGCTGCTGAAGAGGATGAAGTTGATCAGTTCTATGAAGCCCTACAACACCTTCTAGAAGCAACGCCCAAAAATGATGTGCTTATCATCATGGGGGATTGGAATGCTAAAGTAGGAAGCCAAAAGATAACCGGGATAACAGGCAAGTTTGGCCTTGGAGTACAAAATGAAGCAGGACACAGGCTGGTAGAATTTTGTCAAGAGAATACAATGGTCATAGCAAACACTCTTTTCCAGCAACCCAAGAGACGACTCTACACATGGACATCACCAGACGGTCAACACAGAAATCAGATTGACTATGTGCTCTGCAGCCAAAGATGGAAAAGTTCTATCCAGTCAATAAAAACAAGACCAGGAGCTGATTGTGGTTCAGATCATGAGCTTCTTGTTGCAAAATTTAGGCTTAAATTGAAGAAAGTAGGGAAAAGCACTAGGCCACTCAGGTATGAACTAAATCATATCCCCGACGAATACACAGTGGAGGTGACAAATAGATTTAAGGAATTAGATCTGATAGACAGAGTGCCTGAAGAACTATGGACGGAGGTTCGCAACATTGTACAAGAGGTAGCAACTAAAACCATCCCAAAGAAAAAGAAATGCAAGAAATCAAAATGGCTGTCTGAGGAAGCTTTACAAATAGCTAAGGAGAGAAGGGAAGTGAAAGGCAAGGGAGAAAGAGAAAGATACACCCAATTGAATGCAGAATTCCAGAGAAAAGCTAGAAGAGATAAGAATTCCTTCTTAAATGAACAGTGCAAACAAATAGAAGAAAACAATAGAATCGGGAGGACCAGAGATCTTTTCAAGAAAATTGGAGATATGAAGAGAACGTTTCATGCAAAGATGGGTATGATAAGGGACCAAAATGGTAGGGACCTCACAGAAGCAGAAGAGATTAAACAAAGGTGGCAAAATTATACAGAAGAACTATACAAGAGCGAGCTTAACATCCCTGATGACCACAATGGGGTAGTTACTGACCTGGAGCCAGACATCCTGGAATGTGAAGTCAAATGGGCCTTAGGAAGTCTGAGCAACAATAAAGCTAGTGGTAGTGACAGCATTCCAGTTGAACTATTCAAAATCTTAAAGGACGATGCAGTAAAAGTGCTACACTCAATATGCCAGCAAATTTGGAAAACTCAACAATGGCCACAGGATTGGAAAAGGTCAGTTTACATTCCAATCCCAAAGAAGGGCAATGCCAAAGAATGTTCAAACTACCGCACCATTGCACTAATTTCTCATGCTAGCAAAGTTATGCTCAAAATCCTACAAGCTAGGCTCCAGCAATATGTGGACCGAGAACTTCCAGAAGTACAGGCAGGATTTCGAAGAGGCAGAGGAACTAGAGATCAAATTGCCAACATACGCTGGATCATGGAGAAAGCTAGGGAGTACCAGAAGAACGTCTACTTCTGCTTCATTGACTATGCTAAAGCCTTTGATTGTGTGGAGTACAACAAATTGTGGCAAGTTCTTAAAGAGATGGGAATACCAGAGCATCTTATTTGTCTCTTGAGAAATTTATATGCAGGTCAAGAAGCAACAGTGAGAACTGAACATGGAATCACTGACTGGTTCAAAATTGAGAAAGGAGTTCGGCAAGGCTGTATACTGTCGCCTTGCCTATTTAACTTGTATGCAGAGCACATCATGAGAAATGCGGGATTAGAGGAGTCACAAATTGGGATCAAGATTGCAGGGAGAAATATCAACAACCTCAGATATGCAGATGATACCACTCTAATGGCAGAAAGTGAAGAGGAACTAAAGAGCCTGTTGATGCGGGTGAAGGAGGAGAGTGCAAAAGTTGGCTTGAAACTCAACATCAAGAAAACAAAGATCATGGCATCCGGCCCTCTCAGTTCCTGGCACATAGATGGGGAAGAAATGGAGATAGTGACAGATTTTATTTTCCTGGGCTCCAAGATCACTGCAGATGGGGACTGCAGCAAAGAAATTAAAAGACGCTTGCTCCTGGGGAGGAAAGCTATGGCAAATCTAGACAGCATCCTAAAAAGCAGAGACATCACCCTGCCAACAAAAGTGCGTTTAGTCAAGGCTATGGTCTTCCCAGTTGCAATGTATGGCTGCGAACGTTGGACCATAAGGAAGGCCGAGCGTCAAAGAATTGAGGCTTTTGAACTCTGGTGCTGGAGAAGACTCTTGCGAGTCCCTTGGACTGCAAGGCGAACAAACCGGTCAGTCCTAGAGGAGATCAGCCCTGACTGCTCTTTAGAAGGCCAGATCCTGAAGATGAAACTCAAATATTTTGGCCACCTCATGAGAAGGAAGGACTCCCTGGAGAAGAGCCTAATGCTGGGAGCGATCGAGGGCAAAAGAAGAAGGGGACGACAGAGAATGAGGTGGCTGGATGGAGTCACTGAAGCAGTAGGTGCAAACTTAAATGGACTCCGGGGAATGGTAGAGGACAGGAAGGCCTGGAGGATCATTGTCCATGGGGTTGCGATGGGTCGGACACGACTTCGCACATAACAACAACAAAGAGAAGAAGAAGAAGAGTTGGTTTTTATACTCTGCTTTTTACCGCCCAAAGGAGTCTCCAAGTGTCTTACAATTGCCTTCCTTTCCTCTCCTCTCAACACACACCTTGGGAGGTAGGTGGGGCTGAGAGAGCTCTGAGAGAGACTGCTCTGTGAGAACAGCTTCCAACAGGGCTGCGACTAGCCCAAGGTCACCCAGCTCACTGCATTTGGAGAAGCAGGGAATTAACTCACCAGATTTGAAGACGCTGCTCGTAACCAGTACACCATGATGGCTCCCCTAAAGCAAAATGGCCAGCGTGGAAGGTGAACGATATAGCATCCTACCTTGCTGAAGTCCCTCCTCCAAAATCCCCCTCTTCCCAGACCCCACCCCCAAGATCTCCAGGAATTTCTCAGCCTGGCCACCCTGGGAATGTCAGCGCAGGGTTGGATCTTTGGCTTAAATGCAGCCCAATGGCTGTTAGCCTGGAGCCTGGAGCGTCTGACTCTCTCCTCATGCCCCAGTAGAAATTGTGGTCCTGTTATCTGTGCAGAAAATGGCTGCTCTCAGAGCAGTGGGCCAGCTTCCCCCCTTAAGGTTGCGAGCCCCCAGGCTGAGGACCGGAGATCTCCTGCAATCAGAACTGATCTGCAGATTACATAAATCACTTGTTTCTTTACTGGAAGCCCTTATTGCACTTCTCCTGGTGAACATGGCTACATTGGAAGGTGGGCTGTGTGGCTTGATGCCAGCCTTTCTCAACTTTTTACCATTGAGAACCCCCTGTGAAACATTCTTCAGGCTTCGGAAGACCCCAGAAGTGGTGCGATCATGCAGAGTATGGTTGGGAAGCAGAACTGTGGACACGCCCACCTGGGGCCCCTCTCATTCCCACCCCTCCAGGCCCATCATTGGTCACTTGTGGAGGGGGGGGGAGGATGACATGACCATATATGGTCATAAAGGTAAAGGTATCACCTGTGCAAGCACAGAGTCATGTCTGACCCTTGGGGTGACGCTCTCCAGCATTTTCTTGGCAGACTCAATACGGGGTGGTTTGCCAGTGCCTTCCCCAGTCATTACCGTTTACCCCCCAGCAAGCTGGGTACTCATTTTACTGACCTTGGAAGGATGGAAGGCTGAGTCAACCTTGAGCCGGCTGCTGGGATTGAACTCCCAAACTCATGGGCAGAGCTTTCAGACTGCATGTCCGCTGCCTTACCACTCTGCGCCACAAGATATATAGTCACATATATGGTCATATCACCCGATAAATGTTTAACAATAAAAAAAATACATTACAAATTAATTAACTCTTACCCATTTGGAAAACCCTTCCAGGGCCATCAAGAAACCTCAGGATTTCACAAAACCCTGGTTGAGCAAGCCAGCATTATACCCTACTGAGGGCCTTGTCCTCCCTAAACCCTTAAATCCAAAGGGAAAAAGAAGTGAAAATACTCAATCCCCGAAAATTTTGGAATCAAGAAACCATAAAAGGTTAAAGAAGTGCCGTCTTCTTCAGCGGTCAGGCATGCATTAGCATACATAAATTTGTAAAATACATCGGCTCCAGACATATATTACATATTCTCAAATAATGAAAAGGACACAGTGGAAATTGCTAGGGAGGAAGCGAAAAGGAAAGAAAAATGTCCGTGTTAAATGTAGTGCATAATAAAACTGCACTGTATATAGCCTGTAAATGCAATTGCTTTTAAGGTTGTAAATTTGTTGTAAATAACTTTACTGGTAATATACACTGGGACACAGGGCTAGGCCGGATGCATAGGAACTGCTATTTAAATTGCGTGGGTCAAGGGTGCTTTGAAATGACTTCTCGGGGATCGCTCAACAGGAAGTCAGCAGAGTCAATGGAGGCCTTTCTTGCTGGAAATTAGGGAAGGAAAGGGTTAGGAGAAGTTGCTTACTCAGGTACACTTGGCAGACAGCCCCACCCTCTCACCAGTTAGATCTCTTTGGGTGCTTTTCGCCTTCTGATTCATCTTATATAAGACCCCTCTTCCTTCCTCTCTTACCTGGTCTTGGAGGCATACCAGATTAACCTTGCTGAAGTTAATCTGTCCACAGTAAGTTAAATGTACCAACTTGTTTGTCTTCCAAAGATTCCTTTTAGCCTCTTTTGCTGAATTGTTGGAAGACAAACAAGTAGATTCCCCTGAAGAAGCTTTTTATGGGCAAAACACGTTGGGAATTCTTTTTAGTAGTTAAACCCCCCCCCCCTCGAGTAGTACAACAATTTTATTTCTTTCTGCACCATTGCCCTTGGCCATTTTTCCACACTTGTGATTGGTGCAGTTCTTGATTTTCTTGTTATTTGCACAAAGTCACTGGCCGATCTTAGGACATGGGGAAGGGATTCCAGAGGGGTGGCTGTGTTGCTCCCGAGAAACGAAATGAAAACAGAAATCTCCAGGCACCCCTTGGCTATCGCTCCATCCAATACAATGGAACAAATGCTTGATTCAAGTCCAGTTAGAGCCAAGAGAGAAACAAGGAAATTAACTTTGAAGAAGTTCCTGATGAAGGACACCTAGACCCATGAAAGCATATACCTACCCCCCTTGTCCCCCACTCTAGTTGGTCTCTCAGGTTTGACTGGACTCAAATCTAGCCATAACATCTGTGGGCCCTTCTAACGTAATATCCCCACATAGACACACCTAGAGTGGGAAAGACCAATAGGCAGTGACTAACCTTTGGATGGCAAGACATGTTGTTAATGGAGGCTGCTAATTTGGTAACAGGCTTTAGGTTGTTGTCATGCTGTTGTTTAACTTTAACGTGTGATTGCTGTTTTAAAAGCTTGTTATTGATATTTTATGTATTGATTATTTTATGTATTGTTTTCTGTTATAATGTAAACCGCCCTGAGCCTCCGGGGAGGGCGGTATAGAAGTATGATAAATAAATAAATATAAATAAAATAAACTGTGCATGTACACCGCCCTGAGCTGGTATCTAATAAATAATCTGTTCCACTTAATATTTCTGGTAAGGCCTAGGAGGAGGAGCTGGTCTCAGAGCTTAAGTGCCACTAAGACCTTAACCACCCACTCAGGGTGGCTGTCCTACCCCTGAGTGCCTCCTCCTCCAACTGGCTTGCCTGTCTGTCCAGCGGCCAGCCAATCGTCTTCTACCCCCCCCCCCACCCCTGACCACCCCCTCCTCCTTCCACTTCCCTCCGAGGTTCGGAGGCTGCAGATCCCTGCTGCGTGAGAGCTGCCCCTGCTGGTGAGTTCCCTTCCCAGGGGTCTCCATCCTGCAGCCTTTCCAGGTCCTGTGGGGAGGAAGAGGCCATCCACTGAGTTCTTCCATCCCCCAATCTAGCATCCATCGTATTCCTGAATGCAACGGGCTTTGTCCCTAGTAACAGCAATAAACAGCAGTTCTGCTGTAGACTGGCACGGCTAGAACAAATGTCTGTAGGTGAAAATGGGTGGCCTCCTGCCCAAGGCAGAACCACGCATGGGAGAAACTCTCTTCTGTGTTATGCTGAGGCATTCCAGGCTGGACGAAGCGAAATACTTCTTTACACAGAGAGTGATTAAAATGCAGAATCCGCTGCCAGAGGATGCAGTGATGGCCACAGGAATAAATAGCTTTAGAAGGGGTTTAAACAGATTCACAGAGGATAAGTCTATCAGCAGCTATTAACCATGGTGACAGAGGGGAAATTACACATTGAGAGGCACTAAGCCCAGAGCCAAGAGGCAACATCAGAGGAAGGTCTCGGGCTCTCTGCCCTGTTGTATGCCATTCAGAGGAACTGGTTGGCTACTGGGTGAGGCAGGATGTTGAACTAGATGGATCACTGGTCTGACCCAGCAGGACTCTTCTGATGTCCTAACACAAAACGGGTTAGATTTCTGAGGGCGGTGGGCAAGCTGGTCTTGGCTGTGGATTTTGCTCTACTGGCTTTCGGCTGGAAACGGTAGGACACAGTTTGCGTGCTTGAGCAGCTTTGAGTAGGAAATTGCAGAGGGGACCCCCCCCCACCCTTTAGTCTCCCTCTCTGCATGCTTCTTGATAAATGAGTGCCAAGCTGGCACTCTGATATGTGGTGTGTGGTGCAGGATGGAGGTAGTTTGCTGAAGCAGTCCTGAAACGTACAGCAGATGTTACAGCTTCAGCGGGAAAGAGGGAGAGAAACGACGGGGCTTTGCGTCTGGTCTCCCTCACCCCGCTGCCCCCGGGCTCACTCTGCTTCCAATTTCTGTTTTTCTTTTATTTAAAAAAAAAAGAGGGGGGGGGGGCGCTTGGGATTTGTAACATGCGTTTGCACCAAGCAGGCAAGATTATGAATCAACCTTTGCGTTTGTTACATAACAGTCTTTAAAAGGCAGCAACCCAGAGCCTTCATATTTACGAAACAGGAGTGAATTTATTTGGCAGGGTAGAAAGAGAATTCTGGAAACAAAGCCTTGTGTGGCCCTCTTCATGACCGATGGCAAAGAGCCATACCTGTAGGGCGGGGAATTAATATGCTTCGGAGCAGGCGGCTAATCCCATCTTTCAAGTCTCATCTCTGGCGTGTCTTTCAATGGCGTTATTCCACTCACCCCTTCCCCCCACCCCATTCCCCAGTCTTGTATCAAGGCTGCATCTATGAGGGAAGGGGAGGGGGGGTCTCGGACAATTTTGGGCACCGTTTTTGTTCCTGCCCGCTTAACTTCTGGTTTGCTGGAGGTTGTGGATGTGCTTTGCTTTTGGTTTGTGTGGAGGCCACGGGCAGAGGAGACTGGTGGAGCTTTGCCCCCTCTGGGTGTCCTGGACCCTCCTTCCTTGAGCAGGTCACTTCCTTTTCAACAAATGGTCAGGGCCCTCTTAAGCAGAGCGATGCCCCTATTAAGGGCATCCCTCAGAGAGCTCTTTGATCAGCCAGCGCCAACTGGCTGGAGGCCTCCGGCCCCAGAGAAGTATGCTCAGCGTCAACCAAAGCCAGGACTCACTGGTGGAATGAGCTACCTGGGAGATCAGGGCCCTGACGGAACTCATAGAGTTCTGCAGGGCCTGCAAGATGGAGCTCTTCCGCCAAGTCTGTGGTTGAGGCTGGCAGAAGACAATAGCCACAGCGTGTGATCTGGGCCTCTCTCGCCCCTTATGGGGTTAGCGTTTTAAATACATATTTTAAAGTTTTTAACTGAGCTTCTATTCCTGTAATTTGGTTTTAATGATAATTATTGTACCAAGTCTTTATTGTGCACTGTCCTGAGTTGACCTTGTGGTGAGGGATGGCATGGAAGCTCCCTAGAGGGAGGAAGGAAAGAGATTGGAAGTGGAGTGGGAAGGAAGGAAGGAAGGAAGGGAAAATGGTCCTGCATTGAAAGTGTAGTCCCTGCATGTTCCTTTCCACCTTTTAAAAATGGGCCTAACAATTAGGGGTGCCAACTCTCAGTTGCAAATCCTGGTCCAGCCCGGTGTATTTATTTTGAACTGCTGTGATCTTTGATCCATCATTTCCAAAGAGAAGCCACTTGGTCCGTATTTGAGATTTTAGAATAGATTTTATAGTGAAGCTGTCATTGAGGCCTTATAGTGTTTTCAACAAGGCCACACCTTGGGAAAAAGAAGAAGAGCTGAGTTTTCATACTCTGTTTTTCACTACCTAAAGGAGTCTCAAAGCAGCTTACAAAACTTTCCCCACACCTGTGAGGCTGGTGGGCCTGAGAGAGCTCTAAGAGATCTGCTTTGCAAAAACAGCTCTAAGAGTACTGTGACTAGTCCAAGGTGACACAGCTGGCTGATATGGAGGAGTGGAGAATCAAACCCAGTTCTCTGGATTAGAGGCTGCCACTCCTTAACCACTGCACCAAGCTTGCTCTTGACAGTTCTTTAACCTTTTTCGATTTCTTGATTCCAGTTTCTTTGGGGGTTAAGTATTTTCTCCTCTTTTTTTAACCCTTAAGATGGACAGCCTGTGTGCTTATTTTAAACTGCTAGGGTCTTTGGTCCGTATTGTCCAGAATAGTGCAGGGGGTTGGACTAGATGACCCAGTCCCTTCCAACTCTATGATTCTGTGATTCTAGAAAGAGAGGTCCTTGTGCTCTCTCTTGGAGCTATGATGTTTCGCCATGTGGGGACAAGCGGCGAATGCTTTCCTCAGGAGATAAACATTCTGTCCATGCTCAGGTGCACGATGATAATGATGTTAGTGTCCAACTCTTGCTGATCCTATGGCTCAGCGGTCTCCACTTCTTTTAGCTGTATAATGCTGTAGAAATCTTCTGCGGATTCCATGGACAGCAAAAGTCACAAACAAGAAAATACTAGAGCGCACAAAGCCTGAGATGTCACTGGAAGGCAAAATCATGAACATCTGGCTCACTTACTTTGGCCATCCAATTCAATGGAGAGAACCGTTATGCTAGGACTGGTCAGTGGTAAAAGGAAACCAGCCCTGGCCGATAAAGAGCACCATGGTTTGATTCAATTAAAATGGACACTGGCCAGAGCTCGGGTGCATCCGTTTCATTCTCTGACAGGGACGGCATATAACTCAAAGTATATATGAATAAATTATTACTTTGCAGGGCATAGCTATGGGGAAAGGCTGTGGGATCCTGGTAAGCTGTGGCTGAATATGCCACGCCTAAGTGAGCAGCGCACAATCCGATCTGCACCTAGCATTCTGGCCTCTCTCCGCTTAGCAAGGCAAGGTCACCCCAGCAGGATGGAAATGCATGTTAAAACTGATTTAGGACCAGCAGTTTCCTTTCCAGCCGAAGAGGATCATTTCTTCCCTTTGGCCCCTCTTACTCTGGAATACTGCACGAATGCTAAGAGCCTCATTCTTCATGGGCCCTGATTAAGAAGCAAGCCATGATTAACCCTTGATGGGTACAGATGTCCCATCTCCCAGAGCCAGCTTGGTATAGTGGTTAGGAGTGCGGACTTCTAATCTGGTGAGCCAGGCTTGATTCTGCACTCCCCCACATGCAGCCAGCTGGGTGACCTTGGGCTCGCCACAGCATTGAGAAAGATGTTCTGACCAAGCAGTAATATCAGGGCTCTCTTAGCCTCACCTCCCTCACAGGGTGTCTGTTGTGGGGAGAGGAAAGGGAAGGCGATTGTAAGCCGCTTTGAGCCTCCTTTGGTTAGAGAAAAGTGGCATAGAAGAACCAACTCTGTCTACTTCTTCTAATGAGGCAGAAGGCCACCTTTGCCTGATGGTGTCATGGAAGAGGAGTTGCCTCTGCTGCCTGGAACTGTGGGTGGGGCATGTGCTGGGAAGCCATTCTAGGCAACCCCTGTAGCTCTGCAAGAAATAGAGTACCTTGCCAGCAATGGGTGTAGTGGTTAAGACTGGCAGCTCCTAATGTGAAGGACAGGGACTGATTCCCCACTCCTGCACTTGCAGCCTGCTGGGAGACCTTGGGACAGTCCCAGTTCTCTCAGAGCTCTCTCAGCCCAACCTGCCTCACAGGGCATCTGTTGTGGGGAGAGGAAGGGAAGGGGATGATGGTAACCTGCTATGAGACTCCTTTGGCTAGTAAAAATCAGGGTACAAAACCCTGCTCTTCTTATTCTCCTTGCTCTCCAGCAGGGACTGCTCCAACCGCTGGCTCCACGGATCTCTGTGCATGGCTGTTCGGTCGACTTGCTCCGTTTGCTTGGGAATCTGTACCTTTCATGCGCCCTTCCCCCCGTAGCATTTGCTCTGCAGGACATGTGCACAAGAATGAGCATAAGAGTCGACGGGGCAGCTGGATCAGCGCAGTGCTGCACGTTGCCACATGGAACACCCTGCTGTATCTCCTTGCAGGCAGGAAGCAGAGCGTGGCTGATTGGTCCGATCTGGGTTTCTTGCGCTCTCTGCTCTTCCATGCAGGCCCTTTGGGATCCTACTGCAGCCGCCTGTCTTTGCAGCTCGCAAGAGTGGGAAGTGGGGCAAGGGGATTTTGATGCACAAAAACAGGAGCCACTCCATGGACATGCACAATGCAGAGGTCTCCGGACCCAATCTGATCTTCCACACAATGCAAGGAAATAAATCATCTGGTCCCCACAAAGTGAATGAAATTTCCCTCCTTGCTGTTAACCAGAAGAGTGATAAAGGCATGTAAACCTCTGGCTGGGAGGGATGGTCCTGGATTCGGGCTGGACTTTCTTTCCCACCCTCTCTGCTGTGATGGCAGTACCCCCTCCTGGAGCTCTGGGGTAGCAGGCCAAGGTTCAAAGGTAGGATTGCCAGACTCCACAGGACACTTGGAGATCTTCCGCTCTCTGGATGACAGATCTGTTCACCTGCCAAAAATGGCTGCTTTGGAGGGTGGCCAAACTGTAGCTCTCCAGGTATCCATGGACTACAATTCCCATGAGCCCCTGCCAGCATGGTGCTGGCAGGGGCTCATGGGAATTGTAGTTCATGGACACCTGGAGAGCCACAGTTTGGCCACCCCATTCTACCCCATTGAGGTTCCTTATCTCCTCAGACACAATCTTCTCCAAACCCCACCCCCCAAATATTCAGGTGTTTCCCAACCTAGAGCTGGCAACCCTATGTAAAGCAGGGACTCCATTTTACAGGCTGGGGAGGCTCCATTTTACAGCAGGTGGCAGATTCTTTGCTTCAAGACAAGAAGTAAATTTTAGACCTGCTGCAAACCAGCCATAGACATAAGCGGTGGGAAATAAACGTAAATCTCAATAAATATAGAAATTACAGCGGAGTGAGACATCTTGAGATTCAGGTAACCTTTTCTGTGGCAACCCTGTGCTTCATTTCAGTGTGGCTGCATTCTCACTGTGTCGAGGTGGTGTGTCATCATGAAACAGAAGTTCTTCTCAGGAATACTCACATAAGGCCTTGAAACATGAGGATTGAAGGCCTTGTTCCTTTATCGATCCCCTAAGTGGTGTTTCAGGCTGCTTTAAGGGTTCTGGCCGACCATTTCCCATCTCCCCTGCACAACGCTTCTGTTATGACTGACAGGTGGAAGGAATGATCGGGTCCCTTCAACTTGCTGACTCTGCATTTGTTTCTACTGGCATCATGAAACATCGAGATTGACCTTGAATAGAAGTGACTTAAAGTGATCTCAGCCCGTTCCCTCGAGGCTCTTATGGTATGTTGCAAGTCAGGTCAAATTTATTAGTTGTTTTAGCTCAAGCCACAACAACATAAGGTATGTTGCAGAGACCTGCCAATGTTTTGGCAGATTCCTAAAGTGTGCCAAAGTCTATTAAGAACAGGCATCTGTCTTCTCCAAACGTGTCGTTGCCGCAGTAGTCAAGTTGTGTGGCGGGTCAGACAGGAGAGGGGCTGAAGGAAGTGGGACGATAGACACATTTTGGGAGAAAAAAGATGGATGAATCAGAAGAATGGAACTATTGATTTGACTGATGAAAGCATTTCCGCTCTTATCAGCCCAGTCTCTTGAAAAATTGAGCATATATATTTTTTAGAAAAGATCACCAGACAAAACAAGAAGCAGTACTCTCAAAACCTGGAAGCGAGACATGCACACAATCCAGTATAAAAATGGGGGTGGGAATCCTGTCTTTTAAAACTCAGGAGATCATTGTTCTTGAACAAAAACTGTCAAAAAAGACATTAGCCAAATGTACTGTAGCCGGGGTGCCGTTGCCAAGAAGTCTCTGTCCCCAATTGCCCCTTGCTAAAATTTGAACCTACAGATAACCAAAACTGATTCCTGGAGATCTGGGGGCAGTGCATGTAGAGGGAAGAATTTAGGAAGGGATTTCACCTAGCATCTGTGGTGTAGAAGAACTGGGGTTTTGTACCCCACATTTTACTACCTGATGGAGTCTCAAAGCAGCTTATACTCATCTTCCCATCCTCTCCCTGCAACAGACACCCTGTGAGGTGGGTGGGGCTGAGAGAGCTCTGAGTGTACTGTGACCAGCTCAAGGTCACCTAGCAGGCCTCAAGTATTCAAAAACATCTTACAATTGCCTTCCCTTCCTCTCTCTGCAACAGACATCCTGTAAGGTTGGTGGGGTTGAGAGAACTCTGAGAACTGGTGGCAACCCAAGATCACCTAGCAAGCCTCTAGTGTCTCAAAGCAGTTTCCGGTTGCCTTCCCTTCCTCTCTCCACAACAGACACCCTTTGCGGTGGGTGGGGCTGAGAGAACCTTAAGTGAATTGTGACTGGACCAAGGTCACCCAGCTGGCTGCATGTGGAGGAAGAACAGGGAATCATACCTAGCTTGCCAGATTAGATGCTGTCATTCTTAACCATACTGTTGACTTTCCATAGAGTTTGACCCCTGAAGCTCCAGTGTTTGTCCAGGAAACTGATCTTTGTAGTCTGAATATCACGGGAGAATTCCAGGCTCCACCTGGTGGTTGGCCACCCCACCATCTTAAAAGGCAGAATGATTTGGGAGTGAGCCAGAAAGGTCACAGTACAGAGTACAGAAGGCTGATGCACCAGAAGAACTGTGGAAGTGCACCTGTGTCTTAGCCTGTTGGTTGCAGGGCTGCAAGCGGGCATGTTCCCGTTGTATTTCTAGTGCTGCAAACTGGCAGGATGAAGCAGGATGGCAAAGTGCGTCCGTACAACAAACCACACAAGGTTTTTGTTGGAAGAAGCCTCACAAAAGCTGACAGTTTGTGCACAGGTTAGGAAGGAAACTTTGCCATTTCTCCAAAATAGCAGCAGCAGCTGCAGAGAACATGCCATGTTTCTAGTGTGCCTAGATCCGTAATTGAAACACGAGAGGAGAGGAAGCTGTGCACTTCAGAAATGAGTAATGGCCCTATATACAATCACAGATACGGGATTGGGGCGCATTAGCTGAGATGCTTGCAGATTTGATGGTTTGATTTGTTGCGGGAAACCCGTGCATTTGACAGACCCGGAGCAAGGACAGGTCTTTGCTCATGCAGAACCGGATGCTACCTGGAGCCGTTCATCTCCCCCTCTTCTGACATCCCTGTGAATTATGGAAAAAAAGCTCCCCAAATGCCGTAGAAGGCGCTGTTTAGCTTCGTATTTATGAACTGATATCAACGAGAACTTGGTATGAATCTTGAAATGCGACATCTCAATTTTATCCTGCCCATCAAAATGATGAGTGTGGGATGATTACTAGGGACTGACCTGGCGGTTTTAATGCTCTGTTTATCCAGGGAGCGACGTGGGTTTTTCTCCCGAATCCCTCTCCGCAGCACAATCTGTTCTCCATCGGTTCAGCTTCGTGGTTTGCTGTTAATGCAACTTAACAGTACCTGTGAATGGAATTTCAAGCTAATAATATGGCCCCACTGCTGGGGAGACCACGGGTATGCTGCCTGAATGGAATTTGGAGACGGTCATTCATTGCGGGACGGTTATGGCCACAAGGAGCCTCGTTAGCTTCAAGCTCAGATGGAAACTTAGCAAGGGGGATTGCCGTAAGTGTTAGATCTGCGGTGGCAAAGAACCACAGACACTGGTATTGTTGCAGCTCTTTATTGGTGCCAGAACATGATGCAAGTAGTACCAATGCTGCACTTAACCCCCCCAGAAAACCCTAACTTATATACACAAACAGGACAAAGGGACTGACCTTGGCCTCGAACCATTGGCCAGATCCCATTGATTCATTTGAACTGATTGGATCCCACAGCGGGGCTCTTTGGAGCACGCCGGTCATGTCACTATCCTGGTCATTGTTGCTAGGATTGCTGTGCTAATATTGCTGAGTGCGAACGCAGAATGCCCTCCAACATTTCGCAGAGAAGAGGAATAACATGTTTGTTGGCTTGTAACACCCTGGTTCTCTCACACCAGAGATTGCTGCCTGAGGGTCCCCTCTAGTATTAGACATTGCTGAAGGCTCTTCTCCACACGCTGTCTTATGCGTTAATTTATTCCGAAATCCGCTGTCTTGCAACAATTTCAGTATGCAGAGGTCATTCTTTTGGTTAAAGATATGCTAGAAAAACATCTCTGTCTTAGAATGCCAGCAGTTCCAAAGCACCTGCCCTTGATTGTGACATCATCACTCGGTGACATCATCATTCTCGGCTCCTCTGAGGCCCAAGGTGACCTTGTGGACCTTCTCTCCCAGCTCTGTTGCAGCAAGGACTGGAGGTCTGACCCTCTTGTGCTCAGCCTTGGAGAGGGTCCGGAAGCAGCAGCTGCTTTCCGCTCTTGTATCTGTTCCTTCATTTCACTTATAGTCCCCCTTCCTCCCCCATCAGGGACCTGAGGTGGTTTACACAATTCCTTCTCCTCTGTTTTATCTCCACAGCAATTCTGTGGGGTAGGTTCATCTAGAAGCACGTGATTGGACTGAGGTCTCCTTGGATGGCCAGCCAATCCCAATCTTGTCGGATTTTAGAAACTAAGAGTCTAAGAAACTTAGTCTAGAAACTAAGAAACTAAGGTTAGTACTTGGGAGAGGAACCACCAAGCAAGCCCAGGTTTGCTATGCAGAGGAAGGCAATGGCAAACGACGTCTTGAACATTGCTTGCCTTGAAAACACTCCGGGGTTGACATCAGTCACCTATGACTTGCTGGCACTTTATATGGGGAGGAGTAGGGAATCAAAACCGGTTCTCCAGATTAGAGTCCACCACTGTTTAACGAGCACCTACAGCAGCATATCGGCTGATAACCTGTTCCACCAATTGCCAGCTAAAGAAGAAGAGGAGGAGGAAGGGGAGCTTGGCACTCACTGCACCACTCTGGCTTTTATAAGTGCATAGAATATACTGTATATAGCTTCTATAGGATAAACATATATATTATATTATAAAGCAGTTATTAACTCTTGGCCAGGCCAGGCCAATTTTTAGATCATGGAAACCTGGAAGTGATATCAGTCAGCGCTTGGAATTGCTGGGAACTCTATGGTAAAACCCTAAAATTCCTGGCAATTGATGTCCTTTTTGGCTTCCTCAGGAAGTGATGTAATGCCATTGCACCCATGGCTCCGCCCATTTCCTTGCCCTTCCAGGCTTCCACCGGTTGCTGCAGGTGAGCCCGCAGCCCTCATTTGTGTTGCCTTCAAAGTCAGGCTCGTAATAGGGCAGGGACTCAATGGCTTGCTCCAAGGCCACTTTAATTTCCCAGCCTGCCCCACGGCTTGCTTACTGCAGACAGCCTCTGCCTGTTCATTGGTTCCTCATTTGCTAAGAGAGGCTCTAGAAGGATTCACCAGCCTCCAAAGAGGATTTTTTCCCCCCATTGCTTTTCCTGGTTATATAATATGAAGCTTGACCAGCCGGTTGTTCTTTGTTTGTGTGCTTAATGAGTCCCTCTTCGTTCTGCCCTCCCCATTAGATGCCGGAAGGGCTACGAAAACTGCCTGCGAACCTTCACGGAATGAGATAATGAAGAGAACACTGTTGCAAAGACTTCAGACAAACGAGTTTATGCAGAATGATTTATGCTGATGAATTCGTGCTAAAGATCCTGTAATCATTCTGCTGCTGCCTGCGTCCATTAGCGATTTTGCTCACGGAGGATGTTAAATAGAAGGCTGATGATACTCAGTTTTCTCCCTCGGAAGGCTGGGTTAATTAAAGCAAGAATGACTCGGAGCCCAGGCACCAAGGTGGCTCTTGATTGATTGCTCTCCCCTTATCAGATCAGGTGCACTTCCTGGTAGGTACCTGTCAAGAGCTAGCTCTGTATCGGCCTGTGAAGTCAAACTCCTTCAGGGTGCATCACTTTGGAAAGCAAACTTTTCTTTCCTTGACCTGTGAACGGAGGGCTGCCGGCCTCCAGGTAGGGCCTGGAAATCTCCCAGAATTGGAACTCATCTCCGGGCTGCAGAGATCAGTTTCCGTGGAGGAAATGGCAGCTTTGGAAGGATAGATCCTGTGGCACTGAACCCCGCTGAGGTTCAGTGGGAAGAGGAGGTCAAGGGGTGATCTGGTAGCTGTGTTTAACTGCGTGAAAGGTAGACATGATGGAGAGAGGTCCAACTGGTTTACTGTGGGTTTAAAGACAAGCAGCAATGGATTCCATAGTTGGTCTGAAGTAGCACAACAAAAATTTAGTCCAATAGCACCTTTAAGACCAACAAATATTTATTCAAGGTGTGAGATTTTGCATGCACATGCCTTGAATAAATCTTTGTTTGGTCTTAAAGGTGCTATTGGACTCAATTCTTGCAGGAGCACTTAAATATGAGAAGGGAGTAAGGGCTGTTCACAGAGGGACTATGCTGCCTCGGAGGGTGATGGGGCCTTCTTCATTGGAAGTTTTTATGGTGGATGAGCACCTGTCAGGAGTGTGTAACTTTTAAGTCCCTGAGAAGATGGGAGGCTGGACTGGATGGTCCTTTGTGCTGCTTGAGGCTGCTTTGTTCATCCCTCTCGGTTAGCGCACCCCATGTTTTCTGCCGCCATCCCATGCTCCGCTCTGGCCAGGCTCCTTCATGAACGATGGGTCCATTAGCATCCAGTAGGCAGGATTTCAAAATGGAACCTCCATGTCCAGAAGCAGTGTGCCTCTCTGAATACCGGGGGATGGACTAAACAGCATGATGGCATGAGTTGCTTACCAGCTCCTTGCAAGCATCAGGCTGGTAAATATCTGAATTTTTTAACATACTTGTCTCTTGTTCTTCCTTTCATTTGAAGCGGCTTACAGTGTAATACTGACAAGGCTATGCACAGAGTGCAACTAACAACCCACCAAAGTCCAGTAAACACCCACAGGACGCAAGTCGTTTTCTAATAAATCCAGAAACTTCAAATCCAGATCCAGGAATGTCCTAAGGGAGTGGGCTGTGGAAAAGACCCTTCCCCCATGACTTTGTAAGACTTAAGAACATAAGACCACAAGAGAAGCCATGTTGGATCAGGCCAAGGGCCCATCCAGTCGGACACTCTGTCACGGCGGCCCAAACCAGGTGCCACCAAGAGGTCCACCAACAGGGCCGACTTCTATTGCCTTGGCAACCATCTTGATCTTCAGAGTGGAGAAGCCATTGCCAGAGGAAACTGTGTCAAGGAGATGGCTGATTGGGTGATTGGTGGGGATTTTGGAGCTAAAAATCCACATTACAACTGACCCCAAATGGCTCTCACATCCTCAGCCTAACCCACTTTATCTGGTTATTATTCTAAGGATAAAGTGGAGGAGGGGAGAACAGGCTTGGAAGCGGCTTTGAATTCCCAAAGAGGGGGAAAACGGGGCATAATTTTTAAAAAATTGTACTTCACGTGGGGTCCCCATTCTCCACGGGGATCCATGGGGCTCCCCATTCTGATCTCCAAATGAGGCAGTGATGTAGAAAGATGAACTTGCCTAAGTTCTCCCTGTGACAGAGTGGGGGATAAGAACCCCAGGCCTCTCCTGTCATAGTCTGTACTCTACCTATATGCCGCACTGGTTCCTGAAGTCCCTCACAACGCATTCCCTGAAACATCCTATCACCTTAGAGATGTCTCTGTGGTGGCTTGACAAGAAGAGCTGCAGCTTAGCAGTAGAGCATCAACTTTGCATGCGGAAAGTCTCAGGTTCAATCCCTGGCCTGCCCAAATAAAAGGATCATGCGACAAGTAACGGAAAAGGCCCTTTGTTCCAATATAAAGCAGTGTGATGTATTCAAGTGATAGTGGAAAAGTTAACATTATTTTGAAACTCTAGATCAGGGGTAGTCAAACTGCGGCCCTCCAGATGTCCATGGACTACAATTCCCAGGAGCCCCTGCCAGCATTCGCTGGCAGGGGCTTCTGGGAATTGTGGTCCATGGGCATCTGGAGGGCCGCAGTTTGACTACCCCTGATCTAGATAGTAATTATTATCCAACCTTGGTTATAGGTTAAGAAGTGAGCCACAAGCCGCTGTGAGCCAGGTTCTGCTGAGAGCTTATGTCCTGTTATTTTGCTGATGTGCTGAAGAAAGTTATGAAACAGGCTTTATTGTACCAGAATCCTGTTCAGTGTACATCATTATTAAGAATATTTCCTTTGGTTTTCCCAAGAATTAGATAATAAACTGGTTTCATAGCTCTTTTCTTGATTTACAAATTGTCGTGCATATATATGTACACACAAACCGTCTTTTGCTGTTGTTGTAGTAGAAACTGAGGGCAAAGAGGATTAGCCAGGATTTATCCTGTTTCCTTGCCTGTTTGTTCATTTGTGCATTTGCTAAGAGCAAGTTTCTCCCATTTGTCAGTGACTTGGATGTTTCCTGCATAGAAACAGATGCAGAACGGTTTAGGCCTCCATCTGCCCTCTGCTCCCGTTGCTACAGTATTTCGGAGCAAAGCCTTTCCCCGCTTTTGGAGCCAGAGACCTGGCAGAGCTGGCTGCAGTTCTGCATTGCAAATGGTCTGGAAAAAAAATAGATGTTATTCCCTCCATGTCCTAGACTCACGTTGATGAAATGCATAAGGGTTTCATTTTGGTGCGCAACGCCCAGGTTTTCCCAGGATATTTATTGGGAGACAGTTCAATTGAATTGTTTCACTGCACACATGCAGTTCCCCTCCTGGGGGAAACATAGTTGGCTGTGAAACCCGATTGCTAGTCATTGTGTTCATTTGCATAGGTTCCTCCCTAGCCCTTCCTGTACCGGCTTTGGGGGCTTCCTCAAGACCTGTGCTGCATCACACTGAAAACACAATATCTTAAATGTTCCTAAAGAGAAAGGAGCATGCTAAGGAAGAACGCATCCTTTCAAATGGACGTTGAGTCTGGCAATGGGTCCCTGAGAGCTGGTCTAATCACAAGGCAAATAGAATCCCTCAGTGAATAAGGACGCCCATGATTCAGCGGCAGAGTACTTACACTGCCAGGCTCAGTCCCTGGTGTCTCCAATGAAAGGGTCATAAAAAGGTAAAGGTATCCCCTGTGCAAGCACCGGGTCATGTCTGACCCTTGGGGTGACGCCCTCTAGCGTTTTCATGGCAGACTCAATACGGGGTGGTTTGCCAGTGCCTTCCCCAGTCATTACCGTTTACCCCCCAGCAAGCTGGGTACTCATTTTACCGACCTCGGAAGGATGGAAGGCTGAGTCAACCCTGAGCCGGCTGCTGGGATTGAACTCCCAGCCTCATGGGCAAAGCTTTCAGACAGCTGCCTTACCACTCTGCACCACAAGAGGCTCGAAAGGGTCATAGGTAGCCTCTAACTGAAAACAAAATGGCGGTATGGACATAAGGTCTATCACATTCTTCCTCTGCTCCCTCTGCCTTAAAAAGAGATACACGTGCTTCTGGTATCTTGGGGCATTTGATCAACATGTTGGTTTTTGCATTTTCAATGGACTGCCATTTTTTCTTGTTTCGTCTTCCAAACATCCCAGGGAGAGAGGCTGGCTTGAGACCAGTTAGCCACACATTGTGCCCAGTTGACATCCAAGAAGCAGCCTGCAGGCATTCTGTGGCCATGCAGGCCGTGTCTCCTTCCTCTTCAGAATCAGACCTACATTGGCATACAAAAAAAAAAAGGGAAAAAAAAGGAAAATGCATCCGAAAGCCTCGATTGCTCTGCAATTGGGAGACCTCGTAGAAACCTGGCAACCGATTCAATCACTAGGGAGTTTTTGTTTGCTAGTCAGTAAACGATCTTGTGCTCATCATTCAATCCATGTCGTTTAGATAGAAGTGGGCCGGTGAGCCGCCCACAAATCGTGACGTCGAATGGACAATAGAAAAACACATTAAGATGGTTTCAACACAGCCTGAATTGCCGGGACATGTCCTGTTGCTTTTAACATCCAATCCGACATAGTGTTTGCGAGAAGTTGAACGCTTGCTCACTGTTTTCTGTCATTTTGGTTGGTCACAAGCAAAGTACCCGGTTGCTTTTAATTATTTTTTTTTGAGTTGGTGTAGCCGTGAAGGGCTTTTGTACAATAATACTGGCCTAAGTATATGTGCCACTTTAGATGGCAAATTCCCATTTTTAAAATATTTCTCTACATGCCAAGGAAAGGGCTAGACAAGATCTTTGTGAGCTAGTTTTGTTTCATCTGATCCAGAATGATTCGCGCATTATTGGAAAGTCCATTTTTTAAAAATGTTAAATTTGAACAATAGAAATCTGTATCATAAATAAGAGCCTCTTGTGGCGCAGAGTGGTAAGGCAGCGACATTCAGCCTGAAAGCTCTGACCATGAGGCTGGGAGTTCAATCCCAGAAGCCGGCTAAGTGTTGACTCAGCCTTCCATCCTTCCGAGGTCGGTAAAATGAGTACCCAGCTTGCTGGGGGGTAAATGGTAATGACTGGGGAAGGCACTGGCAAACCACCCCGTATTGAGTCTGCCATGAAAACGCTGGAGGGCGTTTCGGTGCTTGGCTCTTGTGGCCCTTTCTTGCATGCAGTGAGTTGCCAGTCGAGATCAGAGCCCTGATGGAGCTATCACAGTTCTGCAGGGCCTGCAAGATGGCGGTCTTCCACCAGGCCTATAGTCGAGGCCAAAGCAATGAATAAAAATGGGCGTCCCTCCATTCTCCTTTCCAGTTCCTTTATCCCCTCTTGTTTCTGTGCCAGCGAGAGATGTTTTCTGCCACAGACACCGGGCACGTAAACCAAAACGGGGGTGGGTTGAGGTAGTTAGTTAGACAGAATTATTAATGAGTGGATGCCATTTCTAAGAACGTTTAATTTTAATCAATAATGGTTTAATGGATTTTTAATGGATTTTAATCTATGTTGTAAACTGCCCCAAGCCCTTATGGGAGCAGGCCGCGTAAAAATCTGGTAAATAAATAATTTTTTTCGAATGTGCATGGAAATATAGACCAAGGCACCCTTGCTTAATGAGCCCTCGTCTGCTGTCCTCGTGAGTCGAACAAAACGGTTTGACTGTGCATTCCGAAGCAAGGTTAAACCCTTCTGACTCCACTAACCTGGGTGGGCTCAGAAGCGTGCGACTGCTTCAGATTGTGTTGCATGGCTCCTCCAGCCCTGCCCCACCTGGGTCTATTCCCCCCTCCCTGCTTTCTCTTCTCCAGTTCCGCAGCTATCTGGTTTGCATGAGTGTGCATTCCTCCCCTTTCAGCTAGCCTCCTGCCTCGTCTTTCTCCCCATCCGCCACAATTAGACAGTAGGAGCAGCATAATAAATGTCAGCTACTCAGAGCTAATGTGTAGGGCATACATCTTAATGCACGTTTAATTCAAACTGCCTTTTCCATTTATAGTAATCTTTGTGCAGGGCCGCCATCTGCAGCAGGCATCTTTGGGTTACTGCTGAAGCCACAAGGAAGAATCGGAAGAATCCCTTGACAGCCTCTTTGACGTTGTTTTTTTGGCCACCATCCTTGCTCAATTGCCCACCTGCCCGGACAGGCAGGGAGCGCTGGTGCCAGAAGCACCATGATAAAAAGGTCTCAAGGATTTATCTGGTTCATCCATTGGTTTCCTGCTTTCCCCCCCAAAGAACTCGGGGCAATATACTTTATTCTCTTCTCAACAATTTTATCTTAGCCGCACCCTGTGAGGAGGGTTAGACTAAGCATTTGTGACTGGCCTAAGGTCTCTCAGATCCTGGCCAGACATCCCAGCCCAGCCTTTTTCAATCTTTGGACTAGGGAGGTGCTGGGAAAATATTTTTTAGGCTTCGAGGTGCCAGGGAGTGGTTAAGGATGGTGGACTCTAATCTGGGGAGCCAGGTTTTATTCCCCACTCCTTCACATGCAGCCAGATGGGATGACCTTTGGCTAAGGTGACCAGATTTTAACATTGGTAAAGCGGGATACCATTGACCGGGAAGGTTCATGATTAAAAATTTGGTCTATATGGAGCAACAAAAATAGTATTGTAATATATATATTTTTACTTGCGACATAAGTACAATTTGCCAGGTGCCCCAGATGTCCCTCCAAAAGTGGGACAATCTGGTCACCTTACCTTTGGCTACTCATAGTTCTCCCAGCTTCTCCTACTTCACAGGGTGTCTGTTGTGGGGAGAGGAAGGGAAGGTGAATGTAACTCATTTTGAGACTCATCCAGGTAGTAAAAAGGGTATAAAAACCCAGCTCTCTTCTCTGTCTGTCATCCACCCACCCACCCACATACCTGTAAGAGAGAAGAGAGAGATCCAATTTATGTATAAACTATAAGTTACGATCCAGAATTTTAGAATCATGATTTCCGTGGCTTTACCCTGAACCCAACTGCTTATGTAAATCTATGGATATGCAATGATTAAAATTTCTTATGGCTAGAGAAGAACTGCAGAGGCTGTAAATTACTATTCTTGTTGTAAATGGTCCTGTTCTCTCCTCAGTGCATCCATTCCGCAGTGAGGCCCCCACGTTCCACTCTCCGTTCTTGGGTGTGGGCCACTTCTTGTCCTTAGAAGGCCCCTATAAAGAGCTCCAAAGTATCTTATTTTGAAAATCATTTTCTCTGTGTCTCCAAACAATCAGTCTTTTTGACACTTTCGGCGGTGTGAAAGCAGCTGTGCTCCAGATAGATACCACCTCTGCCCTGTGGGAAGGAAAATGAAGTCATGTCCCTATTTGGTACCATGGACGGAGGTGTTTTTTTCTTCACGAGGAAAGCGCGAAGGCAGAAATAACGCTTCCTTGTTTGTTGGGATGCTGACAACTCCGCATTAGTGCTGAGTCATTGGCCCTCTGCAAGTGATTAAAAATCTGGGGACCATGAAACTCCCCCCCCCCTAGTTTGTGGGAGGGCAAGAACAGAATCGTTATGGAGGCTTATAAAATTATGAAGAGAGGGTCAAGAGAGGATCTCCTCCTCCCTCTCCCATAAAACTAGAACATGGGGACCCTCGGTGAAGGTGGTGGCTGGTGGAATCAGGAGAAAAGTTAGCTCTCTTCACACAGCCTACGATTTATAGCAGGGGTAGTCAACCTGTGGTCCTCCAGATGTCCATGGACTCCAATCCCCATGAGCCCCTGCCAGCATTTGCTGGCAGGGGCTCATGGGAATTGTAGTCCATGGACGTCTGGAGGACCACAGGTTGACTACCCCTGATTTATAGTGCAACTCATTGGTACCCTTCTTTTCTCCACAGCAGGGGCCCAAAGTGGCTTCCTTCATTCTCCTCTGCTCCATTTTATGCCCCCAGTAACCCTGTGAGGGTAGCTTAGGCTGAGAGAAGTTACCCAGCAAGCTTCCCTAGTACAAGCAGAGATTCACACACAGGGCTCCCAGCCAATCTTCCAACCCTCTTAACTGCTGGCTCATTGATGGCTCTCTTCACTTGCTTGGAATGAGAGAGAATGTGCCATCTAGTCACAAGTTGACCCATGGTGACCCCAACCATGGGGTGTTCAAGGCAAGCAAAAGAGGTTTGCCATTGCCTTCCCCCACATTAGCTATTGCAGCCTTCCTTGGTGGCCTCCTGTCCAAATTCTTGCTATCGCCGACCCTGCTTAGTTCCCAAGCCCTGATGAGCTGGGGCCAAATTGAGGTATTGAGGATCCTCAATCAGACAAAAACGGAGGTTGCCAGTGGCGATTAGCCGAACCTCCATGTTCACGGGTGGCGAGTCGGAATACCAGCTGCTGGGGAGGCCAGCCACCACGAGAGGACTTTGCCTCTGTATCCTGCTTGTAGGTCTTCTTGGGAGAATCTGGCTAGCCACTGTAGGAAATTGTGCTTGAATAGATGGACCACAAACCTGTTCTACCAGGGCTATTGTTGTGCCTGCTGGACTAGCCCCTGATCTCCTTGCATTCACTAGCTCTCCCACACAGACCCTGTTCCAGATGATGCACACAGGGTCTCTGTGTATAAAGTCCACATGCACAAAGGCTCTCTGTGTGAATCATAGAGTTGGAAGGGGCCATACAGGCCATCTAGTCCAACCCCCTGCTCAATGCAGGATCAGCCCTAAGCATCCTAAAGCATCCAAGAAAAGTGTGTATCCAACCTTTGTTTGAAGACTGTCAGTGAGGGGGAGCTCACCACCTCCCTAGGCAGCCTATTCCACTGCTGAACTACTCTGACTGTGAAAAATTTCTAATCTAATCATAGATTTCTAATCTAATCATAATTTCTAATCTAATCATAGAATCATAGAGTTGGAAGGGACCTTTAGGGCCATCTAGTCCAACCCCCTGCAGGATGCAGGAAATTCACAAACAATGCCTTTTGGGAACCAAGGGGATCTTGGTTCCCGCCTCCAAATGTAGATTATTTTGAGATTTTAGCTATCTGCACAGGGCTTCAAGGGGAGTGAAAAAAGAGCAAGTGAGCAGAATTACCCCAGTTAGGATATAAAAATAATGACATATTTTATAGGCTGCCCCCTGTCAGGTGACTTGGGGAAGGTACATAAAAAAATAAATTAAAATAATATAATTAATTTTAATCCATGTAATATTCATTTTAATCAAATAATTAGGTTTTAAAATTATTAAAATGTATTTTAAACTGCCTACCCTTACCCTTACCCTAAGGGGGATTAAATATTTGAGGGTGAGCCCAGGTCCCATTGCTTGGTGCTGGGTGGAATGGCCCCTAGGATGGATCTCCCTCTTGGGAGTTCTGTTTCTGCACTAAGGAAGGTGCCTGGCTCTGTTGCATTGCTCTCATTGAAGGGCAGGCTCCTGGCTTCAGAGCTGGCCTTCAGTTGCAATGTGGCTATAGGCAGAACTGCAGAGCTATAGAGAGGGGTCAGTTTGGTGGGGCCAGAATTTGGTTTCTCCATGCTGTTTGGTGTGGTGAGATGCGGGCCCTCCAAAATCTCTCTGAGGCTGCAGTGGTACAATCTTCCTTACAGCTGGCTTTCTTCAGTTCCTTCTATCTCTCTGTTTCCCCCCTCCCATCTCCAGTCTATTTGCAGCAATTGCTTGGTGAAAGGTGTAATTTTCTTGGCTGCTTGGGGTAAGCTGTGACGTGGTTTTATTTTCTTCCAAATTCAATGGAACATTCTCCTTTGGGGGATGGGGAGGGTTGTTCATTGTGTTTGCTGCTCCTGACCTCACAGGCAGAAGGAACGGAAGGTGGGCACACAGTGGATTTCATTTTATCGGGATTGTGAACCGAGCTGGGGCTAAGGCCTATGCCTGGCAGGAGAGGAAGCGATTGAGCAGGAAGTGAGCAGGAAATGACCCTTAAGGCTGGGGTGGAGTGGGGAGCAGATGCCACCAGAAGCTGTGGCAGGGAGCTGTCCTGGGTATCAGCACAAGCAGATTTGGAAGAGATGTTGGACCGACATAGGCTGGAGTTTGGCTGAAGGTCTGTGAAGGGAATTGATGGTCCCACCCTTTCCTGTAGCCAGAGTTAGGTCAAAGGCAGCTCCTGCCAAGGTCTAGAGACATTTAAGAAGATAAAGCCAGTGGTCTATCTAGTCCAGCATCTCATCTCACATAGCAGGTCTTCTGGAGGTCCAAGACCTTCCCTTGATGTTGCTTCCTGGCATTCAGAGGTTTGCTACCTCTGAATATGAAGGTTCCCTTGATTCACCCTGGTCAGTAGTCACTGATAGACCTATCCTCCATGAATCTATCTACTCCCCCTTTTAAAACTATCTATGCCTGTGTCCACCATGACTTTCTCTGGCAGCAAATTCCACATTTTGATCCCTTGTTAAAGAAGTATTTTCTTCGGTCCATCCTGAATCTGTTGGGACTCAATGTAGTACTAGGGCAAGGCCCTTTGTATCCAGGAATACAACAGGTGCAAGGATGCATATCTGCACTGTGGACTTCCTGGTGGCTGGCTAAATGGCAGAAGCTCCTGCCCCACCTGAGGCCCTGCCTCCAAACCTCAAGAGACATTCCTGATCTGGGGTCACCAACCTCCAAATGCGGCCTGGAAATCGCCTGGAATTGGAGGTAATCCACAAACTATAGAGATCAGTCCCCAGGGGAAAATGGCTGTTTTGCAGGGGGGGGGGGGCTCTTCAATGACAACTCATCTCCAGGCTCCTAATGAAAGGGCTTGCTTGGGAGGGGGGGGAACTCTGTAGCAGAGAGGTTGCAGGATGGGAGAGGTTGGGACCTGGGGATTTGCTGGAATTGCAGGCCATTTCCAGGCCACAGAGATCAGTCCCCCTGGAGAAAAGCCCTGGCTTTGGGTTCCATGGAGGTGCAGGGATGCCAGTCTCCCAGTGGGAAACAAAGAGAAATGCTGGATGGCAGTAGGTGCTAATAACAATAAACAGCAAATAATTCATAAGCTTGTCCCAGTTTCTTCCTTCAATGAAAATATTTAATCAATAGCAAGATTTACTTAAAGAACTGAAAACCTTTCAGTCAGTATGTTCTTCAGTTCAGTCAAATTATCAGAGTAAATCAAAAACAATTGTATGTTATAATCAAACATGAAAACATTGGTTGGCAAAGAATTTACAGAGTTTCTCAATTACTACCTCTATTTCAGTTTTTCTCAACTTTTTTTTATCATTGAGAAGCCTCTGAAATATTCTTCAGGCTTTGAGAAACCCCAGAATTAGGATCTCTAAGTCCCAGCTGTAGGCTAGCATCCCTGCCACTGGTTGGGTAGCCAGCCTCCAGGTGGAAAACTGGCTCCAATCTAGCTGTTCCTTAGATCTAGCTGTTCCCACCTACCTCACGGGGTGTCTGTTGTGGAGAGAGGAAGGGTAGGCAATTGTAAGCTGCTTTGGGACTCTTTTGATAGTGAAAAGTGGGGTTTAAAAAAAAACAGGTCCTTCTTCCAGCTGGGTCAGGGAGATTGAGTTGGGGAGATTAATAAAATCCAAATCCTTACCAGTGCGTGAATAGAAGACTCATTTGTTTGAGATTCCCAACTTTGTGTGTGTGTGTGTGTGTATATGAGGTCACTGTTAGCATATGCTCCTCAAACAGGGTTTGCACCTTGCACTGCACCTTGACTTTTTCCCCTCACTCCTTACTTTGCAGTGGGTTATTGACCAGTCCAAGGTGCAGAGGTCAGTGGGGTGAGTGGCCATTTTGACAGTAAAGCCCCAATTCAATGCAGTCAAATGATCTTGATGCTATCAAGCCATGGGCATCTGATTAACGTGCAGTCACTAAGCCTGCAGGATCTAGTCTGGAAGAAGTGGAGAGATACAGCAGTGTGAGGCAGCAGCCTTTGGTTTAACAACAACAAAACATTGTTATCCTTAAAAAAAATCCTCTGCCTTTTAAATTGGCCAGCATGCCCCTTTCCCCTTCTGCTCCACTAAATAGGCCATCCAACTATCAACTTCTTAACCAATCCATTAGCTGCCCCCAGAGTGGATTAACAATTCATTGATGAAGCCTGAGTTCCCGCCTGCATTTAGCATCTCTCCCTTTCTGGGGAACTTTAAACTTTTTAAAATAGAGCTTTCTTCCTCTTAACCATTGATGAGCAAATCATAGCAGAACTGGGGGCTCATTGCTTTCTCTGCTTACCTGGCTGCCTTCCTGAAGGTTCCATGCTTTTGGAAGACAGCTAATGGACAGAATGGTTCTGTGGTCCCAGCATGGATTTTGATAGTACAGTGATGCTGGAGAAGATTGAGTCTACCTGATCTCGTGAGCTAGCAATGGCCCCAGCCATAGACAGCTTTAAAAGGGGATTAGACAGATTGAGTCTAGCAGACCTCGTGAGCTAGCAATGGCCTCAGCCATAGACAGTTTAAAAGGGGATTAGACAGATTCGTAGAGGATAGGTCCATTGGTGGCTACTGGTCGGGTTGACTAAAAGAAAACTCCAGAGGCAGAGAATCCTTGAGTCCCAATGTGGGCAGCATCAGGGGTAGGCTTTGGCCTCTATGTCCTCCTGCTAGCCTTGCAGAGGAACTGGTTGGCTACTCTGTGGGACAGGCTGCTGGACTGGGTGGACCACTGGTCTGATCAACCGGGGCTCTCCCTATGTTCCTGTGTCCTTTGCTCAGTGCTAACAGGCAGGGCTACTGCCAGGTTTTGGAGATCAGAAAGTGCTCAGGCGCCCTCTTCTCTTGGTAACACTTTGGTGTGGTGGTTAAGAGCAGCAGACTCTAATCTGGAGAATCATAGAATCATAGAGTTGGAAGGGTCCTCATGGGTCATCTAGTCATGGGTCATCTAGTCCAATCCCCTCCACCATGCAGGACACTCACAACCCTATCGCTCATCCACTGTAACCTACCACCCCCTTGAGCCTTCACAGAATCAGCCTCTCCGTCAGATGGCTATCCAGCCTCTGTTTAAAAATTCCCAAAGATGGAGAACCCAACACCTCCCGAGGAAGCATGTTCCACTGAGAAACCGCTCTGTCAGGAACTTCTTCCAGATGTTTAGACGGAATTTCTTTTGAATTAATTTCATCCCATTTGTTCTGGTCTGTCCCTCTGGGGCAAGAAAGAACAATTCTGCTCCATCTTCCATATGGCACCCTTGAACCTTTAGAACATGATTTTTAAATGACCTTGTAGCACCTTTGAATGTACAATAAAAGTATATTTGTAAATTAGCACTGTATACTTAGCTATATTTTAATTTAAGAGCTGTATTTTAGCTGATTTTTTTGGGGACTCTGCTTTTTACTAGTCAAAGGAGTCTCAGAGTGTCTTACAATCACCCTCCCTTCTTCTCCCCACAACAGACACCCGGTGAAGTAGGTGGGGCTGAGAGAGCTGTGACTAGCCAAAGGTCACCCCGCTGGCTGCATGTGGAGGAGGAGTGGGGAATCAAACCCAGTTCCCCAGATTCCCCAGAATCAAACCCAGTTCCCCAGACTGCTCTTAACCACTATACCAAGCTGTCTCCTAGCAATGGGAATATGAGTTCAGCTTGTGTCCCCCTCCCGCTGCTGCCTTTGCTTATCAAAGTACGGTGTAGCATGGTTTGAGAGCCCTCGGGATTTACAGCATTTACATCTTTTGTAGGGGATTTCATGTTTCCCAAATGAACGTGCGTGGAGGATTTTGCTAAGCCTGCTGCTGAAGCTGGACAATTGAAAGGAATTTGGCAACATGGTCTGCTGTGAAAGATTTAGTTAGCGATTCATTTTTGATGGTTGCTGTCAACAGGGACTGTTTTGAAAGAAGAATGTTTAGTGTTTGGTTGAGATGCCGGTCTGCGGAATTCTGAACTCAGCCACCGCAACTGTGTGGTAAGGCAGTGGTCCCCAACCTGCGGTCCACGGCCCGGTGCCGGGCTGCGAAGGCCAGGGCGCCGGGCTGCGGTTCCCTCTCCCTGCCCCCCCCGCAGTAAAAAACTTCCCAGGCCGCAAGCTTGCGGCCCGGGAAGCTTCTTACTGCAGGAGGGGGGGGAGGGAATAAGGGCCGTGTCGCGCATTGCGCATGTGCGGCCCGCCCACGCATGCGCATATGCGCACTGCGTGGCCAAAATCGCCATGCATGCACGATTCCGGCCATGCAGAAAGTGCAGTGCGCATGCGCGGGCGGGCTGCGCATGCGCACTGCATGGGCGTGGCCATCGCCCTGCCGGTCCCCAGCCAAAAAAAGGTTGGGGACCACTGTGGTAAGGGACGCTCCTCTTCCAAGTGTAGTTGGCACACTGGCCCTGATCCTCAGTATTGCCTGTGAAAGTACCACCCCGTGGGGCCCTCTGCCTGGACTATCCTAAAAGCTCTCTGGAACAGCTCTGCTTTGTAGCCTGGCCAAGAAGACAGGAGGGGAGTAACTAAGCTGATAGCATTCGGGAGGCCAAGAAGACAGGAGGGGAGGAACATAGCTGAGAGCATTCGGGAGGCAGTGTTATTGTGGAAGTAACTTTTTGCTCCTAGAATCATAGAATCATAGACTGATAGAGTTGGAAGGTACCTCCTGGGTCACCTAGTCCAACCCCCTGCGCTATGCAGAACACTCACAACCCTATCGCTTACCCACTGTCACCTGCCACCCCCTTGAACCTTCACAGAATCAGCCTCTCCATCAGTTGGCTATCCAGCCTCTGTTTAAAAATTCCCAAAACTGGAGAACCCACCACCTCCCGAGGAAGCCTGTTCCACTGAGAAACTGCTCTAACTGTCAGGAACTTCTTCCGGATGTTTAGACAGAATTTCTTTTGAATTAATTTCATCCCATTGGATCTGGTCCGTCCCTCTGGGGCAAGAGAGAACAACTCTGCTCCATCCTCTATATGACACCCTTTAAAATACTTGAAGATGGTTATCTTCCCCTCTCAGTCGTCTCCTCTCCAGGCTAAACAGACCAAGCTCCCCCAACCTTTCTTCATACGTCTTGGTCTTCAAACCCCTCACCATCTTTGTTGCCCTCCTCTGGACATGTTCCAGTTTGTCCACATTCCTCTTCAACTGGAGTGCCGAAAACTCAACAGAGTACTTCCAGTGAGGCCGAACCAGAACAGAGTTAATGTGAAGTCACAACACATGTGACACCAGTGCCCTCATGGCCTCACTTCCCATGACCCATTGGCTGTATGAGATCTCCCACCATTACTGGGTAAGTGACAACCCATGTAGGAATTGTTTGATTTCTTCTGGAAGGCTTTTCAAGAGGTATAAGGAGGACAACTCTAAAGCTCAGACAGTTTCCTTCAGGGAAATGATCTCAGTTGAAATTCAGGGAGAGCTCCAGGGCCCACTTGGAACTTGGTACCCCTACTTGGTGTTGTGCTTGGGAACAGAGTGTAGCTTTGGAAGGAACTCATATGTGGAAGGAGGCAGAACTTTGGTTGCAATGGAGAGAACAAGCTCTGAATGGGGAATGCCCGCTACCCTTTTGTACAAATCATGTATACTCTTTGGGACTAGAACTTTCGTTGAATGGGACCATACAGCTTGTCCTCACCTTTGGGAACAGAACAAGATCTAACGGCCCACCTGTACTAAGGTTAGGATTGCCGGCACCAGGCGGGAGACTGATCTGGGTGCGGCCTCGCTGGGGATGGCCTGACCAGAAGTGATGTCACACCATCACTAGTGCTGCTTGAACATTTGGCCAAAACTCTATGGGCACTCCCAATTTCACCCCCTTTCCTGCCCGCATTGTGGTGCTCTTGTCCCGAAGCCTTTACAAGTTCTGCTATGGAAGATCTATAGACAGCCGTTTTGGCACATGATAAAGCACAGTGAGAATCAGGATTGTGCCTTCATTTTAAAATGGTGGCCAAAAGGATGTTGTCTCATCTAATTGGGCCCTTATAAGCATATCCTACTTGAGTTTCATGGGACAACCAACAGATTACGTGGTCTCAGCTTGTGGTTGGGCAAATTGTGGTGTTTGCAGACTAGAGTGGAGGGAGGGAGGGAGACCGAAATGCGTAAACAAGACAAAAGCTCAACATCAATCCAAGGGTGGATGAAATGCCTTTATCAGAAGCCGAGCTTGACCTTTGCTCTAATGGTAAGGGGAGTGGAGCACAAAACACAAAATGAATCTCAGTGGACAATTCTGCTTCCTACCTGTCCTATTTTCTAAAGATTAAAGTTGCGTGTTGAAAATCTGAGATCTCTGTGGCGAAATGCTCTCAATCCCTGCTGTTTTGCTTTTTCTAAGAACTGTCAGGGAGGCAATGTATTCTCCTTTTTTTTCTTAGTTCCCTTACTTTGCCAAGTTTATTTCTGTGCACACAGATGTAAGCTAATGTGTTTTCCCTTTCGTTTGTGTTCTGTAAATGGTTGTCAACAGCCTAACGGTATGTTATACCTAAAACACCTAATGGCAACCATTATTGAGCTGTGCAAATTGATTTTAGCATTAATATCTAGATGGTTCATATGCAATATTCATCACACCCTGCCTGCCTTGGGTCTCCTCACCTCCCATGGTCCCTGATACAAATTAGTAGGGCTGGCAGGTGATGGGCAAATCACACACACACACCACACACACACTGGTGCTCAATCCAGTGAGCAGCAAAGGGAAAATGGGAAGGGAACAATGCTGCAGCCCCTGAGACAGTCTAGGAATTAATCCAGTCCTGGGGGTATTTACTGTAGAGATTGAAGGAGTTCTTGGATCATCGTAGGGCAGTGGTGGTGATGATGATGTTGCTTCCTCTCCTGTCTCTGCCAAAAACTTTATTTTCAGCTCTATAGCTGCATCGTATGACTTCAGCAGCTGCTCTGGGACCGGTTTTACAGCAAAACAATGAAACAATAAAAGTACAGCAGGATGCCGTATAAACATATAAACACTCCCAGGTATTTGCGAGCGAAGGAGCAATAAAAAGAAAACAGGTAGGAGCTAATGAAAAAGAGCATCGAGTCCCTCGAGGGCTTTTTGAGAGCCAGCCTTGTGTAATGGTTAAGAGAGGCAGGCTCTGGTCTGGAGAATTGGGTTTGGTTCCCCACTCCTCCATATGCAGCCAGCTGGGTGAGTGGCCTTGGGTACAGTTCTCTTAGGGCTGTTCTCTCAGAGTAGTTCTGACCGAGCTTTCTCAGCCCCGCCTACCTCACAGGGTGTCTGTTATGGGAAGAGGAAGGGAAAAGTTTTTGTAAGCTGCTTTGACCGTTTGTGCACTGGGAATTTCACTGCCCCAGCTCCCATGCAGGGGTGGATGAGGCGCACCGGGCCAAATGCTCCCCTGCATGGGTTCAGGAAGAGGTGATGCAACCTGCCACGACTAAAACTCCAGCCTGCAGCCCAGCATGAAACCTCCAGTGCATAAATGGACTTTGGGGCTCCTTCAGGTAGTGAAAAGGGGAGTATTAAAAAAA